>NC_071621.1:7809874-8123738 GCF_014839835.1 Dryobates pubescens | reverse complement strand
CCAGACACAGTTTTAAATAGAGATTTTCCTGCTGTTATTTACGACAGTATTTCTCAATCCTTGCCCTATTAGATAATCAACTCACTCACAGGCTAAATTAATTCCTTTATCCAATAGGCAACAGGCTATTTCATTCTACTCCCTTGCAAGTTCCTACTTCAATTTTCCCTTCAACTTGCAAGACCTATCAGAAGAAAATCTTGTGAATATTTTTAGGTAAAATATTCTAGAAGTGTTTAAATCATTCTAGGGCTAAACTGAAGTATGGGAGGGAAACCAGATGAAACCAGAAATATGGTCATTGCCTGAGACTAAGAAAGAGGAAACAAAGAAAAATGTATTGTATGGTCTGATGACAGGAGAAGTTAGCTGTGGTATCTCAGAGGGAGATCTTCTCTTTAAATGATCTGGAAAGTGAGATGAGAAATTAAGCTAGAGAATTTGTGGATACTACTACATTATTTGGGTTTAGTAAAAAAAAATAATGCAAAGAGTTGTGGAAAGATTTAGTGACAGTTTTGGATGGATAATATACAGCATATTAAATTATCAGGGACCCAGAGGAATGGAATGATTACTCCGTGTTTCTTCTGACATAAGAATTCAGTACCATCAAGTGGAGCTATTTGGAGGCAGATTTTCAACAATCAGAGAGATTTACTTTCCTTTATATTCCATGCAATTTGATTTTCAAAATTTTCATAGGTTTTCTGGAGACTAAAAAATGTTTCAAAAAGCACTTTTCTATCTTACAGACATTGAGAAAAACCCATCAAGAATTACTAAACATCAAAATAAGGATATAAAAATACTGATCTCCAGAAAATTGCTTGAGCAGCAGAAGACTCTCCCACAGAATTCACATGAACTGAAGTCTAAAGAGAGGAGAAACTATTTGTAAGGAAGCAGAAAGGAGCTTGCTGTTCTCTAATTATTATTCTCTTTCTTGACAGTTCTAGGCCCAAGCTGAACATTCAGTACTGCTAAAGCCCTGTTGTTCTAGGTGCCATTTCCTCATGGTTGTTCCACTTGTCTTGCTCGTTCTGCTTGTCTTCCAAACAGGGAAATGGTAGTCTGCCTTTGGGACATAACTGCATCCCATTATGACCTGTAACAGGCTGAACTTCTTGGCATCCCGATAGCTGAAATATTGAAAATGTCATTAGATGATGAGAAGAGAATTATGTTACCATTAAAATGTGGTGGTTGCCCAACTGACAGCCTACCTAGGGGAATATGACAGCCATTAGCCTTGATCCTGCACTGATGCCTAGATGAACAACTTCCTTTGAATACAGAAGTTGCCGTGCTGAATGAAAATATCCAAACTCCCATATTTGGTGAATATGGTTAATTAACATTCTTGTATCTAAAAGATAAAAGCATTTATTTTTTTTAATCCACAAACCACTAAACCTTCCCAATGACTTTTCCAGCCAAAGCTTCAGGTATAAAGTACCAGAGGTTCCAATGAATATGAAATGACCCTGCCTATCATTGTGCTCTGAATAGCAAGCACTGTTCAATTCAGTGTGCATAACAACTTTAACATGTTTAGGTAGATGTAAGGTTGTAGCATCAGAAAGATTGAATTATAGATTTGATCAATCATATACAGAAGAAATGTTTGTTTTATATGTTACTTGTGTACAGAACAGAAAACAAAATAAAAACAAAGCAAACATCAGACAAAACCCAAACAAGAGGAACTCTTTTAGATTCACAGTCAACAGACAGAAATCCTACATTAATACACAAAGTTTGGAGTGTGCAAGCAAGAAAATCTACAATCTATTTAAGCTGCAATGACATCCCTCAGACTCATGATTTCCCTAACTGCTGATGTATTGCGGGTAGATGGAGACAGGCTACTTCTTGTCACCTTCTCAGTGAGAGTTTGGTTTTTTGGTGTTTTTTTTGTCTGTTTGTTTGTTTTTGGGGGTGTGTGTGTATGTTTATCACAAGTTTCTCATAAGACTTTTGTAATCTCTGCTGAAGCCTGGAGTTGTTGATTTTGATGGGCTGCTGCTCTTATGATGCTGCATGCTCTTTGTTTAATCATTCAACTGAATTGCTCTCAGCAATGATTACAGGGTATGCAATGACACACTCTTTTTTAGACTGTAAAGCTGCAGACAAGTCCACTTAAATATATGGCTTCTTCTTTAAGCTTTTCTTGTAAAAATGTGAAATGAACAAATGCGTCACATACTGGGCCATCATGCATTTAATGTGAACTTCTGAGAGCTTCCTATGAATTCTTAGCTGCTTTTTAAGTTAATTCTCACCCTTTGAGTATATTCGAGTTGTGACACTATGCTATTGGTACAGCAGGTGTGCTGCTGCAGTCTTGCATTTCCAGTGCAAGCAGAGATGAAGGAACGTGGCAGACCCCAAATGATAGGCAGTTTAGCAGCATGATGCCAAGAGGTGCATCAGCTCAAATACAGCATGGATAGGAAGCATGAGAAATAACCAAAACAATGATTTCAGAGCATTCTTGAGAGTATGGTGACTTACTGAAAGAGCTTGTTACTACAATGGGAAGATGAAATTAATTCCATCGTTTACTATTAATTATTCACTGAACTCCACTTAACGGGAAATTGAACTAAACTTAGTGACCTTTGGAACAATTTCATTAATGCCTAACTCCTTTGCAAAATGCTTTCAAACCTGATTTACAGAAGTAATATTCTCTGTTCTTGCTTATAGAGTGTCTCTGAAGTCTATTTTTAATAAAAGGTTACAGAGCTCTTGAACATAAGACCAGAATATACAGTATGTGAAAAACTTTCACAGGGAATATTTAGAGTGATTGCATCATGTAGTTGTATTTATAGAAAGCTGTCAGCTCATTGCAGTGGTTTTCACTATTCTTTCACTTATGGTCTTTCTTGGAAAAGGTGTAAACCTGTCATGCTTAAGTAAAGATATTCCACACAATTTGAAGCTTCTGATCCTTTTTAAGGAGTGTATGTTGTCATACTGGCTGCATTCTTCTGGTTTGCTTCCCAGATGTTATGTAGTAGATGTGTTTTGAAATAAGTATGTCCCAAAGGTTCAAACACAAATTAATCTGGTACCTAAGGAAACAACAAAAAGATGTATGCTGCTATTTCTATGGCTAAACTGTAAAGTTAAATAGACAGTGCAAATTAAAGTGATGCAAAGAATAACAAAAAGGGCTTCTACAGCAAAGAAAGCTTAAAGAGAGCATACCTCCTCTAAGGAGTGAGACTGGAGAGCTGGTGTCAACAGATGAGGAGAAGGCTGAGGTCATCAATAACTCTTTTGCCTCAGTCTTCACTGGCAATCTTGCTCTGTCCTCCTCTCAAGTCGATGGACCACTACGTGCAGACCAGCAGAGTAAAGTTCTTTCTACTGTAAGGGAGGATTAAGTTCAGGACCTGAGGAACCTGAACATACATAAATCTATGGAACTTGATGAGATCCATCCCAGTATTCTGAAGGAATTGGCTTGATGTAGTAGCCAAGCCACTCTCCATGATATTTGAAAAGTTCTGGCAGTCAGGTGAGGTCCTTGGAGACTGGAAGAAGGGAAACATTACACCCATTTTAAAAATGGGTAAAAAAAGATCCTGGAAATTGCTGTCCTGCCAGCCTCACCTCTGTGCCTGGGAAGACCATAGAACAGATAATCCTAGAAGCTATACTAAAGCATGTGGAGGACAGGGAGGCAAACCCTGCTAGACAAACCTTGTCGCTTTTTACAATGGCATAACTACATCAAGGGAAGACCAACAGATGTCATCTATCTGGGCTTCTGTGAAGCCTTTGACACAGTCCCCTGTAACATTTTTCTCTTTAAACTGGAGAGATACGGATTGATGGGTGGACTTTTCAGTGGATAAGGAATTGGTTGGATGATTGCATACAAAGGGTAATAGTCAACAGCTCAATGCCTGGATGGAGATGGATGACAAGTGGTGTCCCTCAAGGGTCTGTACTGGAACCAGTTTTGTTCAGTGTCTTCATTAATGATATAGACAGTGAGATTGAGTGCACCCTCAGCAAATTTGTTGATGATACCAAACTGATGTTGGCGTTGATAAGACTTGAAGATGGGATGCCATCCAGGGGGAGCTGGACAGGCTGGAGAAATGAGCTGAGGAGAATCTCATGAGGTTCAATAAGGCAAAGTGCAAGGTCCTGGGGGATAATGAAATTGAGAGGGGCCCTGCAGAAAAGGACTTGGGGGTACTGGTGGATGAGAAACTGGACATAAGCCAATAATGTGCACTTGCAGCCTGAAAGGCAAATCACATCCTGGGCTGCATCAAAAGAAGTGTGGCCAGCAGATCAAGAGAGGTGATTCTGCCACTCTATTACTGTGACTGTCTAGAAGGGCTTGTAGTGATAGGGCACGTGTAACGGTTTTAAACTGGAGTAGGGTGCATTTAGGCTGGACACAAGGAAGAAGTTCTTTACAATGAGAGTGGTAAAATACTGGAACAGGTTGTCCAGGGATGTTGTTGAGGCCCCATCCCTGGAGACATTCAAGATGACACTTGACGTGGCCCTGGGCAGCCTGATCTGATTGGAGGGGTTCCTGCTCACTGCAGTGGGGTTGGACAAGATGACCTTTGAGGGTCCTTTCCACCCTGACGCAATCTGCGAATGCGGGAGTGCGCAAACCAGCAGTTTAGGCCTGTCTGCTATATATTATTCAAGTTCTGTGCTGGTATAAAGTGATTAAAATCAGCAGAGTTAAACTGGTTTCGGCATTAATATATCACAGTAAATATGTACATGAGGCTCCAAACTGATTTTTAGGAGTAAAATTTCTGTACTGATAATTTCTTTTTCCTGAAACTGTACAAGTTAAATCTGCTTAACAATGACACTAAAGCTCAGCTAGAGACCCTGCAGGCTGAATAATACCAGCATGTTTATGAGACACAAAATACTTAACATATGAGCTCACAGTACCACTGGGTGCTGGGAATAAAAAGGTAACTATTTCCCAAAGTATTATTAGAGCTTTTGTTTATGTGGTTGATGTTTTGCCACCATGCTTTCCAGTTTCCATGGAAACTTTGCCTGACTTGCAGAGCCTTGCAAGGAATTTTTACTCAAATTCTGGTTAGCTGGATACAAGGGATGCTGGCACACCAGAACAATGCTGAATAGCACAGCCTGAATATCCCTGCAGGGGTTAGTAACCAAAATGGCACCAAACAGTCATTCTTGCCTTGGCTGTGATTATATCACATCTCCTATGACATAGGAATTATCCCTAAGATGTTTTGCTCAGGAAAGAAAGGTTTCAGTGCCAAGAAAGACAAGGAAAAATACTCGACTGAAGTTCTAACTTTCATGAGCGTTTGCCTATTGCAAGGTTTTACCATTTTAGCAGTCAAACAGTGAGTGTATAGATAAAATAGTCACAAAAAAAAAAAAGAAGTTTTTTCCTGATTATCAGAGAATTATTCACCAGTAACTTCAGCAGTGAAATTGATTCAAATGCTAAATATCTGTTGCAAGAAGACCTCCAATAAACATCCTCCTCTGTGTCTTATGAATTATGTTGATGCCTGGAAGCTTCTTGTATCAAATACTTTTGTCACCATTGCTGTGAGTGAGCTCACTTTGGAGGGAGAGTTTAAAAATTGGCACCTGTTAAGTGACTACTTCTAGAGGCACTTTAACAGCTGCAGATGTCTATGTCCCAGGATGTCACCTTTTGATAGCTGGACAGGAGTGCTTCTGATGACATGGAGGCTTTGAGAGTCCCCAGGTCTCCCTTGTTTACCAAGACAGTGGCACTTCACACCACTAAAGCATAGAAATGCAGGGCTGGAGAAAATTTCAAGATGCCATCCAGTACCCTTTGCTTTGATATAGGGCAAAGGATACCTACTTCTGCCTTAAGAGAAGTTAATTTGATCAGCTGTAAAAAAAAACTGTCAAGAGGAAATTCTACAGTCTGTGTAAAATTTACTAAAACTTTACTGTCTTTTTTTGCCCCACAGCTAAACAAATATGTTTTTCCCTTTAATTTCCTCATACTTCCAGAACCTGTTTTCAGTCTGCATTTCTGAAGAACTCTTTGCAGCGTGTCTGCATGTCTTAGAATAGAATAGAATAGAATAGAATAGAATAGAATAGATGTAGAATAAAGCAGGTTGGAAATGACCTTCGAGATCATTGAGTCCAACCTATAACCCAACACTATCTAGTCAACTAAACAATGGCTCCAAGTGCCTAATTCAGTCTCTTCCTAAATACTTCCAGTGATGGTGACTCCACCACCTCCGTGGGCAGCCCATTCCAACGGTCAGTCATTCTTTCTGGGAAGACTTTCTTCCTAACATCCACACTGAACCTCCCCTGGTGCAGCTTGAGACTGTGTCCTCTTGTTCTGTCACAGGTTGCCCGGGAGAAGAGACCAACCCCCACCTGGCTACAACCTCCCCTACGTAGTTGTAGAGAGCAATAAGGTCTCCCCTGAGCCTCCTCTTCTCCAGCCTAAGCAAACCCAGTTCCCTCAGCCTCTCCTCACAGGGCTTGTGCTCCCCCTCACCAACTTTGTTGCCCTTCTCTGGACACATTCCAGCAAGTCAACATCTCTCTTGAATTGAGGGGCCCAGAACTGGACACAGTACTCAAGGTATGGCCTAACCAGTGCTGAGTACAGGGGCACAATGACCTTCCTGCTCCTGCTGGCCACACTGTTCCTGATCCAGGCCAGGATGCCATTGGCCTTCTTGGCCACCTGGGCACACTGCAGGCTCATGTTCAGCCTACTATCGACCAGTACCCCCAGGTCCCTTTCTGCCTGGCTGCTATCCAGCCACTCTGACCTCAGCCTGCAGCACTGCATGAGGTTTTTGTGGCCAATGTGTAGAACCCATCACTTAGATGTGTTAAATCTCATGCCATTGGACTTTGTCCATCTGTTCAACCTGTCAAGATCCCTCTGCATAGCTCTCCTGCCCTCTAACAGATCAACACCTGCCCTCAGCTTGGTGTCATTTGCCGATTTACTGATGATGAGCTCAATCCCCTCATCCAGATCATCAATAAATATATTGAACAGGATGGGGCCCAACATTTATCCCTGGGGGACACCACTAGGGACTGGCCGCCAGCTGGATGTGGCACCATTCACCACCACTCTCTGGGCTCAGCCTTCCAGCCAGTTCCTAACCCAGTGCACAGTCTTGCTGTCCAAGCCACAATCTGACAGTTTGGCCAGGAGTTTGCTATGGGGGATGGTGTCAAAGGCCTTCCCCACATCCTCCAGGAAGGCCACCTGATCATAGAAGGAGATCAGGTTGGTCAGGCAGGACCTGCCCTTCCTAAATCCATGCTGGCTGGGCCTGATCCCTTGGCCATCCTGTAAGTGCTGTGTGATTGCACTCAAGATGACCTGTTCCATAATCTTTCCTGGCACTGAGGTCAGGCTGACAGGCCTATAATTCCCTGGCTCTTTGAACTCTGATCCAATGCAGAGTGTTTGCAGCTCTTTTGAAAGCTAATATCATTTGCAGAATTTGAGAGTGGTTTTTATTCCATTATTCAAGTAACTACTGAAATTATTTAGTGGAAACAGACCTACAAAGCTTTTGTATCAGTTGCTTGAGATTTACCCCATTGATCCTTATATGACATGCAGTACAATTAGTCCTCTCTTTAGCAATACATTCCAATAGACTGTGCTGGGCCAGAGTGTTACAAGATGTCACTGGCAAATCCAGGCATTCCAGGGTCCCAAGGACATTTGTGCATTTGGATCTTACTCCCTGAAGTTGTTGCTAAAAATACATTCATAGTGGGTGACCAGAGCAGAGCAAATACTCCTTTGCTCTGCATGGAGCTCATGTATATAGCAGGAACAGAAGAAGCCAAGATCCCTTGACCAGGTTTCCAAGGTGGCCACCTCTGGTATGCAAACTGGATGCCTGAGGAATGCAATATCCATCTGCTATCATGGCCTGCTTTCCTGCTTAGGTACTGCACTACAGTAAGCATTTATGGCTGAATCTACATTAGTGTTTTGGTTCAGATCAGCTGAAGTGAATCATATCCTTTTGGAAGTGGATCTTCCAACTGACTTCCCTTACCATGTTCACACAATAGACTGGTCTCAGTGCTCAGAAACCAGATTGCTTTCAGATGAAGATTAAATGGAGCTGTGCTCCAGCACAATGCCAGAGGGACAGTCCAACTGCATAAGGGCACTTAGCCTTCAGGTCAGACTAACAGCAACCTAAGAGAAAAATTGCAGAAGTGTTCAGATAATACCAAGAGCTGTTTACAGTAATCCTCACCACTGCTGTACCTCCCAGTTCCTTTTCTTGTAATCAAAGAGAAATCCTACCATAGTTCATGGCTTCCTGCAGGCAAAATGAATTGTCAGAGTGTGACAGTTTTAGGCTTTAAAATTAAGCTGCAGATTTTGAGCAGAAAAGTAGAAAAATATAAATAATTCACTATTGGGTGTAAAAAGGAAAAGAAAAGTTTATTCTAAACAAATTCATTGGGCATTTGTTCCATACAGTCTTACACATTTCACTTCATTCCCATTCCTTTCCTTTTCTCCTGTGGTCTTGGCTATTCTGTTGGGGAGGCAATAACCACTTCTGGCTGGCCTTGAGAAGAGATAACACTAACACTGCTTCTTTAAGCTAATATTCCTTTCTCTTGGCTCCTCTTTTCTTCTGTTATGAGGGGGAAGGTGTTTTGATACGGGTGCAACAGCTTTAATAGTGGGAGACAAGTCAGCATCTCAGCTTGGAACCCTCTCAAAAGATGGTGGAATAGATAGACATCTAGGCAGGTGTCTTGGTAAGGTTTCTCTGTGGACATGCCTTTTACTGGCAGCTCTTATGAGATACCCATCCATAGATGACCTTCCATGTAACCCTAAGCCTTGGAACACCATGGACAAAGAAATTAAACATTTGAGAGAATTTGCTGTGAGAGAGGTGATGTATAGAGCCATGGTACTCTGAATCCTGATGAAATTCCTGCGGGAACTGGTCTTGCCAAAAAGCTCATCACACTTGCTCCTCCTAGTTATGCTACCATTCTGGCAAGCAGAATTGTGGCAAGAAATGATGGTGGAGCACCTCCTACGGTTGGCCATTTCACTGTCCAAATGAGGCAACTGGAGGATAGTTTGACATGTGTTTCTCTGTCTGGAGAGATAAAGAATTGCATGAAAGAACTGAAGGAGGAATTTAAAGCCTCCATATCCAAACTGGCACAGGGAGATAATTCCAATTCTTCTCTCTCCAGATGGATACAAGTTTCAGCTGTTAGAAACAGACATCCTCCAAGGAGGCCATTCCGAAACAGGTCAAACCAAAACAGACCACAGATGCGATCACGTGGGCGTATTTGGATAGCTCTGCATGATCAGTTTGGTGAGAACATGAACAGATGGGATGGTCAACCAGCTTCTGATCTTTTCAGGAGATTAAGGGAACTGCAGAGTGGCAGAGCCCAAGGTAGCAATACCAGAAGGGTGGCTGTTACTTCCTCAGTTTCCCAGAACAATTCTAATAGCTCCAACAGTGATTCCAACTCTGACACTAGACGCTGTGCTGACTGCACATGCGGGTATATTCCCCATAATTAGGGGTGCCCTGCCTTCAGCCAGTGGGAGGAGAGGAATAATGGAGATAACAGAATCTATTGGGATGTGTATTTCCAGTGGCCTGACACTTCAAAATTTCAGAAGTACAGGGCCTCGGTTGACATAGGAGTTCAGTGCACCGTAATGCCATCATATTATCAGGGATCAGAGCCTATAACTATTCAGACAGTCACTGGTGGATCTCAAGAGTTAAATAAGATAGAAGTTATACGTATAGATTTCCCCAGACAATAATGGCAGGTGACAATGAAGATTGAGAGATAAAACCCTGATACTGTAACCTATAGAAAGAGTTTTCTCCAAACATGCCAAAGCCACACGCAATTGGCCCACTTGGGCTCCAGGGCATGTTCAGACAAGCCTGGGCAATGTGGGCATTTTCCTGAAAAAACAGACCTGCTGGCTCCTGCCCCATTGGCTGGTTCAGAGCATTCTTGAGGCTTTTTGTCCCTTTGGGACAAGAGTGTTGTAGAGATACAACATCATGCCCAAAGGAAGAATCCATGAGGAATCTATGGTGCACAAACCCTAAGAACCCTGAGAGCCCTGAGTCTGCTGCGAGTCCCTGTTCCTTTTCTTTGCCTTGTCTGCAGAGAGACAAACTGTTTTCTCTTTTAATTGTTTCCTGGTTTTTGGACTTCTGAATCATCTACATATGAGGACAGCCTGACTGGACTGTGAACTTATTTACTCATTGTAGATATTGTTTAAGATTAGGTGGATATTACTAACAGCCAATGAAATTGTTTAGAAGGGGTAGATTGTGGCAGTTTTAGGCTATGCCTTTAAAATTAAGCTGTAGATTTTGAGCAGAAAACCAGGAAAATAAATAATTCACTATTGGGTGTAAAAAGGAATTAAAAGATTATTCTAAACAGATTCATTGGGTAGTTGTTCCATACAATCTTACACATTTCACTTCATTCCCATTCCTTTCCTTTGCTCCTGTGGTCTTGGCTGTTCTGCTGGGGAGACAATAACCACTTCTGGCTGGCCTTGAGAAGAGATAAGGACACTAACACTGCTTCTTTAAGCTAACATTCCTTTCTCTTGGCTCCTCTTCTGTTATGAGGGGGAATGGTTGGTTGGGGTTTTTTTTGGGGGGTGGGGGGTGCAGTAGAGCAGCTTCCCTAGTCTCTGAGAGAACCAGAGGGGGTACAGGGCAGGGTTTCTGTGCTATTTTCTAATTCTAAATACCTGTATAATATTGTAAATACTGTATATTTTGTACATATTCATTGCATTGCATTGTAGAGTGTAGTTTTTGCTTGTAAATACAGCTTCCATTTGCTTCCAACTGAGTTAGTCATGCTTAGTTAATGTGAATAGGAAACTTCAACCCACCACACAGAGAGCAGACTCTTTCTTAAACAAACAATAAGAGTTGGCCATTCTAACATGTTATGAGAGAGTATTTCTTCTGAATTTCCTGTCATAGGAAGGGTGAGTTTATACAAGAAATCCCTAAATTGCATTTAGTGAAGTTGTCCTTTTGTCACAGAATGGGAACAAAGAGCAGCTAAACCTCAGAGTGAGTGCAAAGCTCAGAAGTACTTTGTCAAGCTACTATTGAATACACTGGAGTGCAATTCTTGATCTTGCATAATTTGGGCACTCAGATCTATGAGATTTTTCTTCTTGACAAGTAGGCTGTTATTTTTCATAAAATAAAACCACAAAAGAAATGCCAATGGTTTATGAAGTACACACCCACAAAAATGAGATGTTGAATCCTACTAGCTAGCATGTAATAGGGATTTACATAATAAATAATGCATTAGTATCTAGTCAATCGGCAGATATGTTTTAAACTGAGATTTCTAAAGCCAGTAGGAGGCTTTCTGAAAGCAAAAGTTTGAAATAAATGGAGGAAGAAGCAAAAGAAAATTGACACAAAACAAGGTTGCCTGTGCAGGTTTCAGAACTGCGATATAATTCCCAGGAGCAAAGCAAACATTTTCTTATTCTGGCCTGCATCAGGAACAGTGTGGCCAGCAGGAGCAGGGAGGTCATTCTGCCCCTGTACACTGCACTGGTTAGGCTGCACCTTGAGTACTGTGTCCAGTTCTGGGCCCCTCAGTTTAGGAAGGATGTTGACTTGCTGGAACGAGTCCAGAGAAGAGCAACAAAGTTGGTGAGGGGTTTGGAACATAAGCCCTACGAGGAGAGGCTGAGGGAGCTGGGGTTGCTTAGCCTGGAGAAGAGGAGACACAGGGGTGACCTTATTACTCTCTACAACTACCTGAAGGGAGGTTGTAGACAGACGGATGTTGGTCTCTTCTCCCAGGCGGCCAGTACCAGAACAAGAGGACACAGTCTCAGGCTGCGCCAGGGGAGGTTCAGGCTGGATGTTAGGAAAAAGTTCTATACAGAGAGAGTAATTGCCCATTGGAATGGGCTGCCTGGGGAGGTGGTGGAGTCACCATCATTGGAGGTTTTCAGGAGAAGACTTGATGGGGTGCTTGGTGCCGTGGGTTAGTTGTTTGGCTGGTTTTGGATTGGTTGATGGGTTGGACGCGATGATCTTGAAGGTCTCTTCCAACCTGGTTTATTCTATGTATTCTATGTATTATTCTTGCTGTGTCATCCTGTAAACACTTGCAAGCATAAATCAACTTAAGCTTTTTTTCAGGAAAGTTTTGCTGTTCCCAGCCCATACTCCCAATAACCAAAGAAATCAATTATTTTTTTTCCTGAACTGAGTATGGTTTTCTTTTATAACACTGTAATGGTGGATTACTTTTTTCCTTCAGAATCTTTAATTAAGCATCTTCTTTTTGTACATCTTCATGGCTAAAATAAACAAAGGTAATTGCATCATATACCAAAGCACTCTGCTCCAGTCAGAGTTACTATAAGGCTCCTATTTGGTACCCTTGTTATCCAGCAACATGAATGGCCATTTGATGTAAATGATCAACTGTAAAAGTGAAAGAAGCTTCAGAACCAAAGATTCTGTGCAGGATCTAAAATTTCACAAGTTTGCTATTCATGACATATAGATAATGTATATAGGATTGTCCTTAATATGACATGCACTGGGATTTTCCAAATAGTTTGAGCTGTAGAAATAATGGCTTTTTTGTTCCTGGTTTTGGTGCTATATCATAGTTAGCAGCTGGCATGAGAACATAAGACAGGCCATGATGGTCAGTCTCAAGTTCAACTTCTCTGTCCTGTTTCTAACTGTAGCCAAGAGAAAATTATGAGAGGAGTGTATAAAACTAGAAAGTTTATACTGTTTTCTGTGCATTATGTTGCCCTCTATATATCATAGAATCACAGAATGGCAGGAGTTGGAAGGGACCACTGAAGATCCAAACTCCATGCCAGAGCAAGATCACTCAGAGTATATCACACAGGAACACATCCAGGTGGATTTTGAATGACTTTGGAGACAAAGACACCACAACCTCTCTGAACAGCCCGTTGCAGTGCTCTGCTACCCTCAAAGTGTAGGTTTTTCCCCTTATGTTTTTGTGGAATCTCCTTCTCCAGTTTGTCCTGCCATTGGACACCATTGAGAAGATTCTGGCTGTGCTAAGGCAGATGATTCATTCACCTAATCACTCACTCTGCTGGACTCTCATCATTGGTTCCTTCTCCCTCTTGAACTGGGGAGCCCAAAACTGCAAGCAGTATTCCTCATGAGTCCTCACCAGGGCAGAGTAGAGGGAGAAGAGAATTTCTCTAGGCCTGCAGGTCATACTCTTCTTAATGCACCCCAGGTTGCCCCTGGCATTCTTGCCTGTGAGGGAACATTGCTGGTTCACGGCCAGCCTGTTGTCCACCAGAACTCCCAAATAATTTTCCACAGCAGTTCAACTCCTAACCTGTATGGATACATGGGGTTATTCTTCCCCAGATGCATACTCTACACTTGCCCTTGATGAATTTCATTAGGTTTCTTCCCACCCAACTCTGGAGCCTGTCTTAATCTAAAGATTATGTCTTTGTGTTTAACAGCTTTTATGCATTTTCTTTCCATAATTTTCCTTGTGGCTTTTTAAACTTTATGTAACTTTTTAGCATCTGCAACATCCTGTAGCAATAAATTCCCTAGTTTAACCATGGTTTGGGAAAGCAATTCTACCTCCAGTTTGTTTTGTAGCTGTCACTGGCTTGTTTAATTTTAAACCTTCCTCTCTCTCTCTTTATATATATATATATATCTATATATCTATATATCTATATATATATATTTATATATAAGATCTACATGTGAGATGACAATCAGATATACAATTAGCAGTCACTCCAGCTGCTCCTAGAACATAGTTTGAAGCCTTGCTGAATTGCAGTCACACCAGCTGCTCTTAGAACATACTTTGAAACGTTACTGAATGTCATTGATAGCCGGGTCCTTGAAGATGCTATTGGAAAAGTGTATATTGATTCTGTCAGCATATATATATATATCACAGTATCACAGTATCACAGTATAACCAAGGCTGGAAGAGACCCCAAGGATCATCAAGTCCAACCTGTTCCAACAGACCTTACAACTAGACCATGGCACCAAGTGCCACGTCCAATCTCCCCTTGAACACCTCCAGAGGTTCTACCTACCACTTAGTGAAAAAATGAGTTATGATGCAAAAGCAAGATCACCCTGGTTCTTCTTGAAACAGAGACTAAGACAAGGTTAAGGCATCACAAACAACCAACTACAGAAAGCACAAGGATTCAGAAAGCCCCAGATTACAAGGGCTTAGACAAATGCCTTATGAATATTTCTGAGATTGGTTTTGTTTCAGTGTCTGTTCCTTTAATAGCAGATTTTGTGGATGCTTTACCAAGAAATACAGCTTCCTTCTACTTCCCTGTTTCAGGTTGCCATGATTGTAGGGAGGTTGTTAATATTCAATAGGTGGAACAATTAATAAAAATATTAATAATTTTATTAATAACCATAAAAATACCACAGGAAATAGTAGTAAAACCTATTTACTGGTTCAAAATACTTGCTTGTGGAACAGATACCTTACCAGCAGGAACAAGTAACAATTTAAACAATATGAGCAAAAATCCAGAAACAAACAGCAAATGAAACTGTAAAGAAAAAAAGGGAACATTGGCAACAGAGCCAGAGATTGCCCACAAGGTGGGAGGGGAACGCTAGAATTCCCTAGGGCAGCAGACCTTTAACAGATACTTATAAAAATCAGATTTCGTAATGACTCACTGATCGTGGCACCCTGCAGCACGCGTGGGGATTTAAACGAAACCAAAATGGCATCGACCACATGAAAGCTGCAGGAACACAGTTTCACTTTCTGTTGACATCTGCAGCTTGTCGCTAAGCCACATGCAGGATTTATCTCCAAAGGCTTTGTAGCTGGAAGCTTTGTGGAAAAGAGGTTGCTGCCGAGGCTTGCAGGACTTGTCGGTTTTGTAGCTTTGCCTTTTTGGAGAGGATCTTCAGCTGCAATCTTTGCAGCAGCGCTCATTGCTTCTTCCAATAAAACAAAACTGTCCCAGGGACTCTCAGCTCCTCCTGGGTTTCGTCTCTTGGCCCGGCAAGACACATCTATACAGCAAGGGTTATTGAAGTCCTGTCTGGGTAAACTGAAGCACAGCTAGGATTCCAGGCAAGGCTTGTGACTTCTCCCAGAGCTTGGACAATTGCAAGGCAAGGCACTGGCTCTTTTGGATGGTATTTATAGATTTCCTGAGACAATGATGGCCAATGATAACAAAGATTAAGAGATAAAACCCTCATACTTTAACCTATAGAATGAGTTTTCTCCAAACGTGGCCAAAGGCACACACACCTGGCCCTCTTGGACTCCGAGGCATGTTCAGACAATGTGGGCATTTTCCTGAAAAAACAGACCTGCTGGCTCCTGCCCCGTTGTCTGATTCAGAGCATTTTTTTGAGGCTTTTTGTCCCTTGAGGACACAGGTGTGGCAGTATCCCAGAGAGAGATGATATGGCTTCAACTCCCTTACAATGATTGTCTAGGAGATCTCTCTTGAGTATCTTTGAAGACTGGAGTTACAGAGTGGCGAGAAATCTTGCACTGACAAGAAGTTTTTAATAGATTTTGGGAGAACTCCGTTGCTCAGCCTGTGATCTTGTTTATCCCTGGCTCTGCAGACCCAACAATACTTCTTACAGGGTTTGCTTGCAGTTTAACTCCAGCACTGCCTTATACTGATAGGTGCAGATAGAAGTTTTCATGATCAGTGATTTGTTTGATCTTCCCCACAGCTTAATGAATATCTGGTCCCACAGAATATGTTTAAATGTGAAAAGCACATTTATTACACATATGGTGTGGTGGAATCCTAAGGAGCATTTAACAACATTCAGATTGGGCACATACTGATTAAGTTGCAGCTCTGCAGAGAGGATCCAGGATACCTTGGTGGATGGCAAGGCAAACATGAATTGTCCATCCACTCTTGTGATGACTGCACATAGGGCTGTGTTGAGAAAGGGGGACCAGCAGATAAAAGGAAGTGATTATTTCTCTCTCTCTCTTCCTCACTGGTAAAGGATGGTTCCAGGGACCTCAATATAAGGCAGATGTCAGAAAATTGGACAGAGTCCAGATGAAGGCCACTAAGGTGGCTGGGGAGAACCTGAGGGAAGCCATGTGCATTCATCCTGGAAAAGGAAAGGGTAAGGGAGAAAATTTGGCAGGGACCAAAATTCTCTGAGAAACACATAGCAAAAGGGCCAAATCAATCATTATAAGTTTCAATAAAAGAAATCCTGGCTAGGCATAAGGGTAGAAATATAATAAAATACATGAGTAGCTAAATACAGAAACAAGTGCTGTAGGAGAGGGTGTGGGACCTTAGTCCTCCGGGATTTTCAAAACTCAGATGGACTTAGTCTGGTCTAACTTTGAAGCTAGTAATGCTTTGAACACTGAGGGAGCTTGAGCTGAAGTCCCTTCCAATATTAATATTTCTATGACTCTATCAATATGACTTCTTTGAGATCACAATTTCTTATCTTCATTTTATGGCCTGCAGTCATATTGCTTTATTAATATTTAAATAAATTAAATAAAAAGGCAACAGTCTTCATTTATAGCACCCAGCTGCAGTTAATGTGAGCTGAGATAGAATTTCAGAGGAGTCTAAATAAGGAATCTTGGCCACCAAGACAAAAAGTTTTATGGGTTTTTTTTTCTTTGGTTTTTTTTTCCTGTCTTTCAGTATGATGTAACATATGCCATGTATGTCAATGTATGTGACAAAGGAGAAAAATAGTTGCGTGTATGACTTGTGAACCAAAAACCAAATGGCATTTGCATTTGCTCTGAGACTCTAGCCCAGTTTCATAACAGTATCAAGCCTTTGTTTTGTTGGCTTTTTTTCCCCTTGTCAATCATTTTGAAGCATTTTTTTTTAATACAAAGAGAAAAGAAGGTGCCCTCAGAAGCAGCACACCTTCACCATGCATTCCATTGCGTGAAGCAACACAACAGGCTATTGTAAAAATAACTTCTGTGTTGTCAAAGAGGTGGTTGGTGTGTGACATAACTCCTCAAATGTAGGAATCTCAGAGAAAACCCTTGTCTTGTTCCCAGTTAAAGTTCAAAGCGTTATTAACTGTGTAGCTACGAATGCCTCCAAAAGAGATGAGCAGACTGGCAGGTCTCCTAGCTGTCCATGTACTGAGTTCATTGCACCATTAACATAAAGCATTTAAACCAGGATTTTGCTTGGAGAAATGTCCAGACAAAAATTTTGTAAGAAGTTGTCAAGTGTACTCAAGTGATAGTACATAACTTTCAAATTGATACAATTTTTTTTCCATTTCAAAGACTGCAATTTCATCTTGGCATCAGATCAAAAATTTTTCTTTCCTGCCTTTCTTATTCTTTCCATAAATGGATCCTTCAAAAATTCTGTTGTGTTTTTGTATTGATTTGGGAGTGGGGGTGGGTTGGTTTTGTTGTCTTTTTTGTTTGTTTTGTTTTGTTTCCAGTATGATTAAGGAATTAAGTTGGAAACAACTAAATTATTCTGTGGTTCATGGTAGAAAACTCAGCTCTCCTTTCTGTGTGAGTTTTACTGTGCTGTCAGGAACATACATTATTAAAAAAATTCATTTGTCAGTGGAACCAATGGAAATGAGTTTGAATTCTCATGTGGAGTGTACCTGTAAAGCAATAAAGGCCTTGTCTGGTCTTTTTGCACAGAAGCATCAAGCACTGAGAGAGAAAAGAGCTACTTACTCTTTTCTAACAGGAGAGTGCTGCTTGTCAGAGGTAACTGTGCACTTCATACAAAGAGAGGCGCAGATCTTCCCTTAGACAAAGTTCATTTATGAGCAAGGCACTCTGGAGCTTGTTATACAATGAATCCAGGCACTTCAAAGAGCCCTTCTAAACACCAGCATTCTGACCCACATCCAAACCTCTGTCATCTTTGGAGTGACTGGTCAAGCTTTTGTTTTCACTTTGAATTCAGATTTTCACTGAAAAAGCTCAGTTCATGTGAAAGACCAAACTTTTCTTTCAACTCACATATTCATTCAGAGTACAGCTGAATGAGCATGTTTTCTGAGGGCTACAAAAAACACTGCCACTGCAACATTTGTGTGCTGTGACCTTGCTTTCTCCCACCAGGCATGCACAATTCAATGAGTTCTTTAAAAATGGTGCAATTTGCTGAAACATCCATAGCCGGTACCTAAGTCACTAATGGAGTAGGCTTGTTGCTTTGAACCGCTGCCAAGTGACGACAGATAGCAAATGAAAAATACTATGACTTTATCTGGTGAAATGATCAAAAAGGTCCCCAGAAGAAGAGCAGTCTTTAAGGGTTACTCGTGGGAAACATCAACTGAAGCTTCCTCCCCCTCCCCCCCAACATAGCATTCTAAAACCATTGATTAATAAATGCAGTCATAGATCATATAGGTTATTTTGTGTAGCATATTCATAGATCCAATTTCTTTCTTTTTTTCCAAGTATTTTATATTGCAAAAAACATATATAAAAACATGTATAAAAACAGTGACAGTGATACTACTCTTGATATTCCTTATGTATTTCTAGTATTTGTTATATTAAAAGGTGGTTTATTGTGGACATACTCATTTAGACATGTAACTGAAAATTTAGCAAATGCATCAACTGTGACAGATTTTACAAAGTCAGTTTTCATGAAATTGGGGGGGTTAGGTTTAGTTTGAATTTTGAGTTGGTAATTTAACATTACCACATTTAACTTGACATGTCTGTTTATTTTGTAAGGGGTTTTGAATTTTTTCCATCCTTTCAGCTTATAAAAAAGGAAACAAAAAAAGAAAATTATTGCACATGATCTGGAAGTACTTTCCTTTATATTTCATCAAGCCTGATCATGTTCACCAAGAAATACAATGCAAGCAGGAAATTACTACTTTTAATATTTTTGACAGCTTGTCTATCAAAACGCTGACACTTGAGATTATGACTGATCATTAGCTTAGCATAAGTTCAGCTGATTCCAGTGTTAAATTTAGCCAAATACTGTTAAGAAAACAATTATTCTGATCAGTTTAACCTTCCTGCACGTCAGTTCATCACTGTGTGCCAATTAAATATGACCTGTGGGCTCGTGTTTATCAGAAACATATCACAGATTGGCATTTTTTTTGTATCTGATACCTTTAAGCTTCATCTTCCTTATAGTACTAAATAACATGAAATGTCATAACCAATGTCTGGTTTATACATGAATTAAATAGATTTTGTAACATTGGCAGCAGGCAGGTTTATCAGTGCTTCTCAGTTACCTCCTTTGAATACAATATATCTGCAGTGTGACTGAAAGCCAGATAGGCTTCTTGAGCTGATACAGAGTAGGAAAGAAAAAAAAAAAAGAAGATTTCAAGATGGTGAATGATGAGCCATCTCCCTCCACCAAATAATGTTTCTTGTACATACCAGCTTACCCATGAAATGTTTAAGGAGGTTGCTGGGTCATATAGGAAAAAAAATTAGAGAGCCAAAAGCCAAGCCCATTTAGATGTTAGACTGCACACTGCTGTGAAGGACCATGAAAAATCCTTCTACAAATATATTAATGGCAACAGGAAGGGCAAGGACAACCTCCTCTCCTTAGTGGACATAGAGGGGAATATAGTAACTAAAGATGAGGAAAAGGCAGAGGTACTTAACACCTTCTTTGCCTCAATTTCTAATAGCAAGATAGGTTGTCTTCCAGACAACTGGCCTTCTGAGCTGGCAGATGGAGCCAGGGAGCAGTATAGTTCCCCTGTAATCCAGAAGGAAGAAATTAGAGACCTACTTAGCCGCTTGGATCCCCACAAGTCCATGGGACCAGATGGGATCCATCCTAGGGTGCTGAGAGGGTTGGCAGGTGAGCTGGCCAAGCTGCTCTCCATCATTTTTCAACAGTCCTGGCTCACTGGAGAGGTCCCAGAGGACTGGAAGCTGGCCAGCATGATGACCATCCACAAGAAGGGCCAGAAGGAGGAACCAGGGAATGACAGGCCTGTCAGCCTGACCTCAGTGCCAGGCAAGATTATGGAACAAGTCATCTTGAGTGCAATCATGCAGCACTTACAGGATGGCCAAGGGATCAGGCCCAGCCAACATGGATTTAGGAAGGGCAGGTCCTGCCTGACCAACCTGATCTCCTTCTATGATCAGGTGACCCGCCTGGTGGATGTGGGGAAGGCTGTGGATGTAGTGTACCTGGCCTTCAGCAAGGCCTTTGACACTGTCCCCCACAGCAAGCACTTGGCCAAGATGTCAGCTTGTGGCTTGGACAGCAGCACTCTGTGCTGGGTTAGGAACTGGCTGGATGGCCGAGCCCAGAGAGTGGTGGTGAATGGTGCCACATCCAGCTTGCAGCCAGTCCCTATTGATGTCCCCCAGGGATCGGTGTTGGACCCCATCCTGTTCAATATCTTTAATGATGATCTGGATAAGGGGATTGAGTCCAGCATCAGTAAATTTGTAGATGACACCAAGTTGGGGACAGGTGTTGCACTGTTAGAGGGTAGGAGAGCTCTGCAGAGGGATCTTGACAGGCTGGACAGATGGGCAGAGTCCAACGGCATGAGATTTAACACATCTAAGTGCTGGGTTCTACACACTGGGCACAGCAACCCCATGCAGTGCTACAGGCTGGGGTCAGAGTGGCTGGAGAGAGGCCAGGTAGAAAGGGACCTGGGGGAACTGGTTGATAGTAGGCTGAACATAAGCCAGCTATGTGCCCAGGTGGCTAAGAAGGCCAATGGCATCCTGGCTTGTATCAAGAATAGTGTCGCCAGCAGGAGCAGGGAAGTCTTTCTGCTCGTGTACTCAGCGCTGGTTAGGCCACACTTGAGTATTGTGTACAGTTCTGGGCCCCTCAGTTGAGTTGCTGGAACATGTCCAGAGAAGGGCAACAAAGCTGGTGAGGGGTTTGGAGCACAAGGCCTATGAGGAGAGGCTGAGGGAGCTGGTGTTGCTTAGCCTGGAGAAGAGGAGGCTCAGAGGAGACCTTATTGCTGTCTATTGAGGTTGTAGCCAGGTGGGAGTTGGTCTCTTCTCCCAGGCAACCAGCACCAGAACAAGACACAGTTTCAAGCTGCACCAGGGGAGGTTTAGTCTGGATGTTAGGAAGAATGATTGGCCATTGGAATGTGCTGCCCAGTGAGGTGGTGAAGTCACCATCACTGGAGGTGTTTAGGAAGAGACTGGATGAGGCACTTGGTGCCATGGTTTAGTTGATAAGATAGTGTTGGGTGATAGGTTCTACTTGATGATCTTGAAGGTCATTTCTATTCTATTATTCTATTTTAAGTTTAACTTATATTCAAATTGTCTTTCACTAGTGTGAACCACTGTCAATATTCTATCTTTTCCAAACTTTCTTCCTCTGTCTTCCCTGTCGATTGAAAATATCACATCCTGCTGCAAATGTATTTAATGTTTTTCTCCAGTGAGGCATTCCAGTTCTGCAAACTGTACCAGATCATTTAAATATAATAGATTAAACACTGTTCAAATATACAATAATTAAGAATGTGGCAAACTACACATATTTCTGCCCAAATGGTAGACTAATTTTCTTAAGGAAAGAAATACAATGCATGCTACATAACATTAGACAGGCAGGTAGATGACTGAATGGATGCATTGACATGTTGCTTATGTGAAGTAAAGCCATCCACACTGCAAATGCCATTTCATCCTACTTATTATACAGTAACACTACTAATCCCTGTACAATGGCTATAATACATGAAGGCAAGTGCTGATAAATAGGATTACTGAAATAGAGCATTAAATGATGTGTTGGAGAGCTGAGTATAAAAGGGATCATTCTTCTTTGGCTTTTCTACTAAAATCAGACACAGCACTAATTAAAAAAAAAAGTGCTTATGGGCAGATTGTTAACAAAATAAATAGCCAGGGACTAAGGACAGCAGGAACAAAGAGATAACAGAGAACCCACTGCAAAAGGTGATGCAGAGCATGCACCTTCTGTCCCTTCTGTTCTCTCTCTAATTAAAAAAAGAAGTGGGAAACAAATTTGATGTACCAAGCCTCTGCTATGTGTGGTTCTCAGAGCAGACAAGGCATGCATGCCTACTGCAAAAAAAGTACATGTGATGGGTGGCATCTAATGGGACTTTAGGTCCTTTTTCATCCTGTTGCATAAAACTGTGAAGCAGTGCAACACTGAAATAGGAGGTCTGCTGATACTGTCAGTGTGGTTTGCTGTTTTGCTCTTGGCACTGATTTCCACAGGCCTGTATTTACGTACATCAGACATCAGTCTGAAGTGCATCCAGTTGATATAGAAAGTGGAATAAATCCCACAAAACCCAGGTGATTATTTGCTGTAAGGTCTCTTCTCCCTAGTTGCAGTGTTCAAATGAGACAGGCCATATCAGTTATTCTGCAGACGAAGCCTTGCTTCTTAGCATCAAAACCAGGTCTCCTTGCTAGTGTACCTCTACAGAAATACCTCTGAATCACTTTGTATCCAGCACTGTCTCCTGTTCTAAAAAGGTACAGAGCACATATATCTAGCAACCATTACCTAACTCTGCCAAATGTGGTGCTAAACCAAGTCTCTCAGCACCACATTTATGCATTTTTTAAAACACCTCCAGGAATGGTGATTCCACCACCTCACTGGACATTCTATTCCAGTGTTTGATAACCCTTTCAGTGAAGGCGTTTCCTCTGTTATCCAATCTAAACCTTCCCTGATGCAACTTGAGGCCATTTCCTCTCATCCTATCACTTGTTACTTGAGAGAAGAAGCTAATGCTCACCTCCCTGTAGCCTCCTTTCAGGTAGTTGTAGGGAGCAAGGTGTCCCCTCAGCCTCCTCTTCTACAGCCTAAACTCCAATTCCCTCAGCCACTCCTTATAAGATTTGTTCTCCTGACCCTTCACCAGCTTTGTAGCCATTCTCTAGACATACTCCAGCACCTCAGTGTCCTTCTTGAAGTGAGGGGCCCAAAACTGAGCACAATATTTGCAGTGCAGCTTCACAATTGCTGAATACAGGTGTGTGATCACTTCCCTACTGCTGCTGGCCACACTATTCCTGATCCAGTCCAAGATGCTATTCATATTCTTGACCAGTTCTGCACACTGCTAGCTCATATTCTATCAACACTCGCAGGCCTTTCTCTTGTGGCTAGCTTTCCAGCCACTTTCCCAAACTTGTATCATTACATGGAATAGTTGTGGCCCAAGTGCAGATGTGGCACTTGGCCTTGTTGAATCTCATACAGCTGGCTGTGGCCCATCAATCCAGTCTGTCCAGATCCCTCTGCAGAGCCTTCCTACCCTCAAGCAAATCAATACTCCCTCCCAACTCAATGTTATCTTTAAACTTAATGAGGGAGCACTCAATTACCTTGTCCAGATCACTGACAAGGATATTAAATAGAACTGGCCCAAATACTGAGTCCTGGGGAACACCACTTGTGATTGACTACCAACTGGTTTTAACTCTGTGGGCTCAGCCATCCAGCCAGTCTTTGTACCCAGCAAAGCATCCACTCATCCAAGCCATGTGTTTCCCCAGGAGGATGTTGTGTGAGACAGTGTCAAAGACTTTATACTAAAGTCCAGTTAAACAGCATGCATAGCCTTTCCATCATCTGCTAGGCAGGTCACCTTGTCATAGGAGTAGATTAGGTTTGTCAAGCAGGAATTGTCCCTCATGAACCCATGCTTATAAGTGATGGAAACTGGCTTAGTAAACATTTCCGCCAGGTCTCTGAGTACCCTCGGGTATATGTCATCCTGCATGCTTGTGCATGTCTAAGTGCTGCAGCAGGTTGCTGACCATCTTCTCTTGGATTATAGGGGCTTAATCCTGCTTCCCATCCCTGTCTTCCATCTTGGGGGATGGGTACCTATCAAGAAACTAATTCTACTTGTAAAGACTGAGGCAAAGAAAGTGTGGAATACGTCATCCTTTTCCTCATCCTTGATCACTATGTTTCCCCCTGCATCCAATAAAGTCTGGAAAGCTAGATCTTACCAGTCCTTCTGCAGGTACAAGAGCCTACCTTGTTAAAGCAAGCCATGTTAGGGCAAGGTAAAGCTGTAGCTATGCCTTTATAATACAAAGTGGAACTAGTTACCTCTCTGCTTCTACAAGGTACAGGTGTCAAACCCAGTGAGAGGACCTTTGAAGAGGAAGACTATTGAAATTCATTGTCTGATACCAGTGAGAAAGATGTGCAGAAGAAATCTAATTTCTTTGCATACTTGGGAAACCCTCTCTGCAGTTGGAGGAGCCCCTAACTGCAGGCCAGGCATTTATAACATAGTTGAGTCATAGGCTAAAGATCTTATAAAGTACATAGCCTGCAGAACTGTAGATTTTACAGTTATGTTTGGAACATGTTAATCCATAGAGCATTTCCTCTCTGATTTTCCAGATGGTCTTCCAAATTGTAAATGCAAATGGAGTGTATAAACATCTCTAAATGTTTACAGTGATGATAATCTTGTCATCTAGTGATGTGCATATCTTTCTCAGTCAATCAAAGTCAAGTGTAAACAAACAATTCATGCATTGGGCAATATCATTATCACCGTGCCACTGACGTAGTCCTCGCAGGTTAGAGCACTCTGGAAAGGAGACGCTGTTCCTCTGTAATATTGGTTAAAAGAGGAATCTCATCTGTAGGAGAGTGTTAATGTCCAGGATGTGTGTAGAAGCTCTGGGCCCAATCCGAAGAACTGGTGAAAATAGAAGTTGTAGAAAACTCAGCATACTCAGCATGTATATCATGGAAGTACCTCTGAACTTGGTTAAATAATAAATAAAATATTCATTCACAATTTGAAAGAATCTATTTCATAGCCTTATAATGTGTGGTGGCTTCCATTTTTTACTGTATCATCTTCAAGCTTCTATCAGGAACGTTGTTGCACATCAGAAAAATATTAGAGGGTAAATCATCAGGTATTTCACTGTATTTCCATACATTCATTGAGCTATTCCATTCAGACTATAGGTAATGTCTGCCCCAAATAGTGTCTTCTGGAGTGTTTTTTTATGGAGCTCAGATCCAGAGCACCCTTTTAGGTGCTAAGCTGGAACTTTGAAACACAGGTTCCATCAAGTACAACTAACAATTCTCGTATTGCTGTTTTCCTCTTTGTATGAAGTCTTCTGTATTTCAGTTCCTCAACCCAACTAAAACCAACCTCATATTGATTTTGGAGTGTCAGCTTAAAAGTACAGTTTCCTTATAACTATTTTTGCACTAACCTTTGATTCTTGGAATTATTTTATTTACTTTTTTTTTTTTTTTCCCTCCAGCAGCAGGTGTCATCTTACAAAAGTCTCTGCAGCAGTTAACGAAAAAGTGGAATATTCTGGGAGTTGTAGTCTTTCAAACAGAGCTTTGCAAGGACATACCTGTATTGGAACACTACAGCTCCCTGAACTTCCTCGCGTCACTGCGTATGAAACGTCGTGCAACATGACTAGTTTGGGGGTTGGGAGGGGATACTTATGGACTTCCAGCACTACAAATCACACAGCACCTTGCATCTGTGTATGGGAGCAATTGGGAGCCAGAATGGACACCTGTGAATCAGTGCATATTTAGGGTGGGGAATGAATAAAGAAGTTGGGTGTGAGGTAACATCATTTGAAATATTTCACTTTAGAAAACTATTCAATCCAATTTGTGCCATCACCTCAGAACTCTGTAGGAGCTCAGCTACTTGAATACTCTCACCTACATTTTGGTCAAATCCTGTTGCTCTTATCTGCTTTTAGACTTTGAGCTAAATGACTTCCAGCACTGGCTGTTTTCTTCACCTCCTCTGGCCTGTGCTCTGGGCACATATTTTCTGTCTGTATTCCCTGAACAAAAGACTCTAGGACCACAGCTGCACTCATATACCCAGTTGCTACATTGTTAAAAATGTTCTGATGCTCTTAGAGCTACTTATTTTGTCTTCTTTTCCTTTTAAACAGCTTAACTCACCATGCTAGTTCACTCAGACAGACACAGGTTTTGGAGGAATTACAAAAGAAATCACTCTATATAGTTGGAGATACATAAATATCTAAATAAAAGTGTTAACTGCTCAGACATATTTCTTATCTCTGTTTCTTTTGGTGGTTCCTTGGCTGTAACTCCAATTTGGCTGATTAACCCAGGTTTAATCAAACTCACATTACTCCTGATTTGAGAACTTAGGTACAAGTACCTGACAGCATATGGTTGGCTCCAGATGTAGACTGTATTCATTGGCAGAGCAATTGCAGCTTGAATTTTTCAAGTTTTTATAAAATGACAGTCCCTCAAACATCATGCTCTCAGATTCAAAAAGCTGTGCTGAAAGTCTTAAAGCAGCATCTGTGCTTGTGCTGTGAGCATTGTTGGTTTCTGCTACTGAGCAGGTGGTATTAGAATAGCCTCTTTCACTGCCTTTATTGCATTCATGGTCCTAGCTGGAGACCAGAAGGTGGGAAAAAGCAAAAACCTGAAAATTATAGAGAGATAAATAATGTTACTTTCTTTCTTCCCAGTGCTTCAATTTTAGTTTAAATTCTGAGCAATTATTTTGGGAAACCTTATTTTATCTAACCAGCCCAATTCTCCCATCTAAGCCATAGTTTTGGTTTACCTGTACTAGTGCGAAATTCCAGTGGCTCTGCTGTAGAAAGCCTCACTTCCAGTTCACAATATTAATTCAGACTATCATATCATTTAAATCCATGGAATAATTATATTCATGCATTTATGTAAGCACCTAAATATTTGGAAGAAAAATGGGATTTTAATTTGCAAAAGAAGTATTCAAGCCCTGAGAAGAAAGGGAAGAGAAATGGATGATGAAGGCATCAGCTTTCACAGAGAACATTCACTTCAAAAGAAGGAACTTCAATTAACTGAAAAAAACTGAGAAAAGTACATACTGTTCACATTAATGACTAGTTTTATGCTTTACAGTTTTTTGCCCTACATGCACAAATAATTTCCATAAATATATAACACTTAGAGCTGGCAGAAGACATATTCATAATTAATGTCTTGTTGGACTGAGTGATGCTTGTTTGTAGGTTTCACTAATATGTATCATGTATAACACATTCCTAAAGAATACCAAGAAATTAATGTGAGGAGAAAAAAAGGGGGAACTCCAAATGTAAGGTGTTCTTTGATGCTCTGTTTTACCAGAGGAAATATGTTTTCTGATTTTTTTAATATATGCTGCCACCTGGTCCCTAATGACCAAAAAAAGCAAACTTTATTTTTATGAGGTGCAATCGTGCAAATAAAAGCAAACAGCAACAACAAAAAAAGAAGAAAATGCAGAGAGAGGATAGTGGTAGAATAATTTCTTTAGATAATACATTCCTCCAAAGGACAAAGATGTTTTATCATCTTGATTTTAAAATAATTTCCTACTTTTATGTGGCTTGCTATACTTCAGAAAGCAACTGTCTTGGTATAAACCCCATCAACATGCAAAAAAGAACAGAAGCTTTTTTGCTTCAGTTGAAATGGAATTCTTTCAAGGTATTCTGCTATAAGGAATACTTGCATGAGCCCAGATGCTTTTGAAGATGAATAAGTATGTTAAATGCACGGTAATTAATTCAATTAATTAAATTATTTTTTAATTAATTTATTCAATGAATAATTAATCAGATGTTTACTTTAAAAGGTTCAAGATGTCCTTGAGCAATTCATGGACCAATACATCAGTGTAATTATCTACAGGCTGCACTGAAAATATGGTGAAAGTTTTTAATCTGCTGCTTGTAGTGGATGGAGGTGCTGGCCCTTAGTGGGCTGTAGCAGACCTCTTTGGAAAGTGCTGCTATCACTACTAATATCTCTTTTGCTGTCTAAACACACAGAGAAAAAAGAAATGCATAATCACAGTAACAGTCCCTCCTTCCATTGTAGGGCAATACTAAACAATGGAACATGACTGTCATGACTGTCATGATTGCAGGTGCTGGTGGAAGCATGAGCCACCAGTGTACTTGCAGCCCAGAAAGCCAATCAGATCCTGGGCTGCATCAAGAGATGTGTGGCCAGCAGGTCAAAGGAGGTGATTCTCCCCCTCTACTCAGCTCTGGTGAGACCCCAACTGAAATATTGCATCCAGTTCTGGAGCCCCTGTTACAAGAGGGATTTGGAGGTGCTGGAGCATGTCCAGAGAAGGACCACAAGAATGATCAGAGGTCTGGAGCACCTCTCCTATGAGGACGGACTGAGAGGGTTGGGGCTGTTCAGTCTGGAGAAGAGAAGGCTCCAAGGAGACCTTATTGTGGCCTTCCAGCATCTGAAGGGGGCCTACAAAAAAGCTGGTGAGGGACTTTTTAGGGTGTCAGGTAGTTATAGGACTAAGGGAGGTGGAGAAAAAATAGAAATGGGTAGATTCAGATTGGATGTTAGGAAGAAATTCTTTCCCATGAGGGTAGTGAGACACTGGAAGAGGTTGACCAGGGAGGTAGTAGAAGCTTCATCCCTGGAGGTTTTTAAAGCCAGGCTGGATGTGGCTTGGAACCACCTGTTCTAGTGTGAGGTGTCCCTGCCCCTGGCAGGGGGGTTGGATCTAGGTGATCCTTGAGGTCCCTTCCAACCCTAATAATTCTATGATTCTAAGAGTGAATACACTACAGGCTAGGTCTTCTCAATTTATCCTTTTTCCTAACCAAGGGAGCTACTTCCAAAGTCAAATGCTGCTCATCAGTGTTGGGTAATGGCCAGTGTTACTGAAATGCTAGGCTCCAAATCTGTCTTTATTCACACCTATGTGGCCTGGAGTTCAGGACCAAATTTAACTGTTAGACTGAAGGAAAGCATATATTTGCACAGTAAAATCAGTGTTAATCTATAAACATTAATTAGATTGGGTTATTACCACATATTATACAACTGGTATCCTTTATGTCCTTGGAGTTTGCTGCTATCCTTTAAGGTACCTTGGATTTATATGGCAAATTTGCTCCAGTGTTTGTGTTAATACAGCATTTATTTATGTTTGTTATATTTTTTGATAGCACAGCAAAAAGACATCACTAAGTGCTATTATCTGGTTGGGCAGCAGACCAGGAAAATGGTTATCCATCAAGAAAATTATGCTGAAGCATTTGTTAGATCTAAAATCACAAATTAAGATATTGGCTGTTGAACTAAAGACTCACATTGGTCTTTTGAAGTTAGAGAATGGAGATTCTTTTGTTTGTTTTTGACTGCATCACTAAAGAGCTGGACATATGGTGATTAATATGAAAGAGATTCCCTAAGTTTTAACATGACTTTTGCTTTTAAAAGTAATTAATTGTAATATATTTTTATCAGAATGCTACTTGTAATAGACAATGAGTCTTCTGTGCTAATGTACACAAAAATGATTTTTTGGGGGAAAACTAACTGCACACCTTTTTTGTACATAGCCATCTCAGCACTGGTTTTTTCCTCTTCCCCCCCCCCCCCCCTTTACTGGCTACTTGAAAATCAAATACTACATGATAAATGTGATATCTCAGCTGCAACCATTCCAGTTTGCATGTGCATTGACATTATGCTTTTATTGATATAAAACCAGTACTTGAATATAGAGGCTACTCATATAGGTACTTCTGGGAAGCAAGCAGATTTAGTTAGAAAAGCCATGGCAAAAAATCTTGTGAAGTAAATCTCCAAACCTGTTTTGTGCTTTATTTTGAAATGTCAATTAAATGTACTGGTCCAAGTTATTAGGTTGAAACTTTGTTGATAATCAAGTATAATTTATTAATCGTAACACATTGAAATATGTTAACATGTTTAAAAAGTATTTATATTAATTTGCATAATTATAATTTATTCATGTAAGTGAATTTGCAACTAATTATATGTAGGAAGCATTGTGAGCATGATCAGTTCAGTGATACCTTTGATCAGTAATTCCACTGAGCTCTCTGTGATGGGAAAAAGACCACATCCTGCTGAAACTGGTTTGTTTTAACTTTCCAAAGGAAAGTTCTAGCTTTAATTATTCCACAGCTGAATCTATGCAAACTTCTCCCACATGAGTTTTGCCTTGTGACCCAGACAAACGTGTCCAAAGTCTTTTGGACTTCTGGTTATCCTTGAAGTATTCCAGGGACCTACCTCCTCTGCTAAAAAAACCAAATAGGTAACTGAATTAGGTATGCTGAAGCTTGTCTTTCCTGAGAGCTGTACTTGTGCATACATTTCAGCATGTGTGCTTTTGGTTTTCTTTTTATTTGTAATCTAATTTAGGACAATTACCAATCAAAACTGCTTGAAAAGCAATATCGTATTTACTTCTTTCTTTTTTTTTTTTTTTTCCTAAAAAGATTTCCATGAATTCAAAATTAAAAATAACTAGAATTTCCCCAAATAGTTTAATAGACTTTTTAATTTTTGCCTTTCATTAAAACTAAGAAACACCCTAAGCCTAAATGTAGTTGCTCTGGGAATAATTTTCAAGTAGTATTTCTAAAAAATAATGCAGCCATTTTCTACAGATCATAGTAAGTGTCTGAGTATTTCTCATTTCCTATAGCCTTTTGTTCCTGGAACTCCACAGGGTGCTTGCTATCTCTGAAACCTGTGACATCACCAGCGACTGTTCTTGTTAAATGTTTTGGGTTAGTTTTCCATTAAAAAATTAAGCTCATTCAGAGAGATACTAAATGCCCTCTATTTTTTTTCTTCTAAAAGAGTGAGCTCTTTGTATCTGTAGACAGTAGGAGATGTAGAAAATTGTGACATTGCTGTGTTTCAAGCATTTCCACTTGCCAAAGCTACAAATTTAATGATGTTGTTATACTTGATATAGCCTGCTGATAGGATAACAGAAGCAGACTGAAATGCTGGTATGATCCAAAAGAAGCAGAAAGCAAATAATTGATGTAGGCAGTGTTGCTGGAAACTGTAAATTTAGGCCACAACAATGATATATTTTGACTTTGTGTGTATCTACGTAGTTACAGTACCACAAAAGCTTATAGTTTGGTGATCTTGTAGGTAGGATATGAAAAACACACAATAGCAAGAACCTCCCACACCAAGGTGTTGTGCATGTTACCAGGAAGATGGTAACTATGGGCAGCAGGCTCTGTAGGACAGAAGATCTTGAAGTAGGGACACAAAGGGAGATAAGAGTGTATGTCATCCTTTCTCTATCTCTGCCTTTTCTTTTAGAGTTAAATCTCACTTCACCTCCTTAAGAAGACACACAGAAAACATTCAAAGATTTATGTTTCATTTTATTTTCCCTTACTGGATAATCAGATCCTGTACATACCCTCTCGCTCTGCACTTCTTATGGCTTTAATACAATGCCATTTCATCACAAAAAAAAATAATTATGGTGTTTATAAATACCAGATTTTTTCAGACTCATAGCAGCACAGTTAAGTCTTCTTAACATCATATCCTACTTCAGATTTTCAAATATTAGAGTTGTTTTCCCCCTCTCACATCACGTCATCAGTAAATTATCTGCAATTCACTAAAATCACTGATAGCCTCTTTGTAGACCAGGGAGGTGGAAGTATCTTTAGTCATGATTTGGGCTGGGGTTTTTTTGTATATGTGAAAATGTACTGTTTATTGGGAGGCTGAAAGGGCATTATTTTTAAACAGGTTTTTTGTCTTACTGAAAGCTGTTCAGTGGACAACAATGGAGAATACATTCTCTACAAAGCACAGAAATAGTATACAATGAACAGTGGAGCTTCATTATACTGCCAAGTGTATAACTTCCACCTTAGTCAGAAGGAAGAAGGTTAAAAATGCAGCAATGGCAAAGAAGTCATTGGCCTGTCTGCCACCACTGCTTCCATAGACCTGCAGTACTTGACAAATAAAATAGCTGGGACTGCGCCAGCTGTAAAAATGTATAACGAGGCTGGGAAGCACTGATTCATGTCATGGACCAGGTAACCAACAGCCATCAGAGGAGAGCAAAGATCAGTCACAGTTTGACCCCTATCTCAGCTAGTGACTTAGAAAGGCAAGAGACTCTACATGCCATTATCAGTTTCCAAAGCCATCCAATCCTTTCATGGAAATTAAATTTCATCTTCAATATGACATTCCTGAGCCCTGGTTGAAAGGATAGGAGAAATCAAGGCTGCAGGAAGACTATAGTTAAATTTATCTGTCTCCTGGAATCTGAAGGAAAGCATTCATCACTGAAGTTTAAAGACAGAATTTGATTTTTCTCTCCATCAGCTTTATGCTTTTATGTGTATGAAATATTTTATTGAAAAATAATTTAATGCTTTGGTAATACCATGTTTCTATAGGAATGTGATGTTATCTATACATATAGACTTCATTACTTGTGGTGGTTTGAGCCTTAACTGGGGCCTAAAAGCTCAGATGGGGGCAAGGCTGAGAATCCCCTTCCCCAGCAGAGAGAGAGAAGGAAGGGAGGGGAGCATATCCACCAAGAAATAATTTGGGTTTGGCTTGGAAGTAGAGAGGCTAAGAATTTTTTCTTTAAACAGTATATATATATATATGTATGTATGTATGTATGTATATATATGTATGTATCACAGTATCACAGTATAACTAAGGTTGGAAGAGACCCCAAGGATCATCAAGTCCAACCTGTCCCAACAGACCTCATGACTAGACCATGGCACCAAGTGCCACGTCCAATCTCCCCTTGAGCACCTATGTATGTATGTATGTATATAAATATATATGTATGTATGTATGTATGTATATAAATATATATATGTAACAATGACAGGCAGGGTTCACAGGGGTAAGGAACAAGGATGGATGGGAGAAGGAAAAAAAAAAAAGAAAAAGGAAAAAAATTATGAGATACAGAACCAGTCCTTTGCAAAGTGTGGAAGCAGCAGGAAAGAGAGGGCAATGGCCACAATTCTCCTCGCTCTTCTACCTCTGCTTCCTCTTTTGGACAAGGAAGGGGGGAAGTGGAACAGACCAAGTCAGTTTCCCAGGGGAGGAAACACCCCCGCCAGGGAGGGAAAAAAACAACCCTCTCACAAGCCCTCTCCCCCCGCCCCCGTTTTTTTCCAGGATGGGCGTAGCCCACCACATTACTGTAGAAAAACTGCCAATATTTTTTCATTATAACTGCATCCTTCTACTCTGAATTTGTCACAGAAGCAGGCCAGATGCCTTTTGCTTTCTTTGACATCCTATGCATTCAAAAGTCTCTCATGAAATTCCCATGACAGCCCTTACTCTTTGTCTGATTTTGATTCCTTCCAAATTAAAGTGTAGAATTTGATTTGTCTTTCCAGGAAACAGACAGGAAAATGAGGGAAAATCTTACAGTTTACCCTGGGAAAAAAGTAGTAGCAGTAACTGAACTCTTCCCTTAAACTACTGTAGGTGGAAGCACCCCACAAACTAGCAACTCCCAACCAGTGAGCAACCCTATTGCTAGTGGTGATTACTAGCATTTCAGTGATGTCTTAAGGCCCTTTCATGTTGATGTGATTAGGTTTGGACTGTGTCTTAAATTATTTGTCCACTCTGAAGTAAATGGAGTCAGTTAGATAGGTGTCTGGGAAATGGTACTATCCAGAGATGATATCCTAAATAGAGCCTGGAGGTGGCTGTGTCTGCTCTGAATGGTTGTTCTTTCATGCATGGTCCCACTTCAGTCAGTAGTGGAATGTGGCGTATAGTTTTAGTTCTCTTGTTTTTTAATAACTTTGTTGGATTGTTAATGAATTAGCCAGAAAATCCTGATCAGGAGAAAAATAGCCTTCAGTTATTAACCAAAAGAAACAATAAAAAAATAAATAAAATCAGCAAGAAATGCTGCACTGTAGAGGAAACTATATGTTCAGTTTAGCCAAATTCTTTTATGTGCTGCTTTCTCTGAGGAAAGATGATTGATAACTTAAAAAAAAATATATTCATTATGAGTGAAGTTTAACTGTGTGTTGCCATTCTGCAAATCCCTCAGATTTAACAATGGATGATGACACAAGTGTAAGTTTTTGTGACTGTGATACTGCTTGCATTTTGAGACATCCTAAGGGGAAAAAACCAAAACAAAACAAAGAAAACAACAACAGCAATCTGCTGTTCTATCACCAGAAAAGGATATTAGGAAGTTCAGCAGTAGCTAACGAAACAAAAATATTCATGGCTATGATCTTGAATGTCTGGAGACTAGGATAGTGTATGGACCTTAAAATGAGTTTACACTAACAGTAGGAAGGATTATCTCAAACGTGCATCAGTACTTTCAGAAACCCCTTTGGATTAGCACTGCAATGTACCTGATGCGGTTGGAGACATCAGAGCCCTCAGAGTCTTGTGGCTCTGTTTTGATCAATGTTTCTGACTGTTGGTTTTGTGTGATGATCTGCAGTCAGTTGCTCCTCCTCTGTTCTGTTCCCCTGCTAGTCTGTGTCCAAAACAGGGAGGAGGTCCCAGGCTGGCTTCCTATGCCACCAGAGACTGATCTGTGTCTGCTCTGCCCCTCTGTCCATTTGATACTTAGCCTCTGCAGAACATTACCAGAACAGAAGACAGTGAGTCTGGAAATGCAGCTACCTTGTTGTTGCTGAATCCTTATTCTTCCACTTTGTGCACCTTTATAAAGTCAAAATTGGATCCCATTATTCCAGAACAAATAAAGAATTTAGTCTTGTGGTCCAGCTGTAAATATGAAAATGTGCACCAAGGAGATACTGATTTAAATTATCCAGGAAGAAGTAAGTTTATAAGCCAAGATCAACATTATGTCTGTGAAAGCTTTAATTTTAAAGGTATTTTTCTGAAAACATTTTAAAAAAATATTAATACCAGAGATTAAAGCACAGGACAGCTGTTCGTTTTTTCTCCTCTCTGGGACCATACTGTAGAGTGAACACTGGTTGACTATAGTTTTGTCTGGCACAGAAAATGGGATGGTAGCCACCTCCTACAGTCAGTGCTCAAGGGCACTGTGATTGCCAGCCTCTTTATACATAGCAGCTTTATAGTAATCATCATTTCAGCAGCAATTGACCTTGCAAATGTAAGGTCCTGAGGCAAAGAAATGATTTACAACATAGTTTCTGGAATGGCATCCAGGGTGGAGAGCTCAGCAGAAGTGACAAAAGGGAGTATATTTGTTTCCCAGATATAAACAAGAAATGCATCATCAGCAAAGTGTGAATAACATTAAAAGAATGAGTGTGTCTCCAAGCTATTTTGGAAAAGGACTCACACCTTTAGTTCTACTTAATATTTCAAGGAAGAAAATTGTGTAGGCTCAGACCTCATGAGTGTGCAAGGACAGCAGAAATGGAGCATTTTATTAACAGAAGTACAGAACAGAGCAACAGAGGTATGCTGTTGTTAAAAGAATAAAAATTGTTAGATCAAACCTGACCTTACATATAGTCCAACACCATGTCCTAGCAACAGGCCTTACCTGAAGTTTCTGAGAAACTCTGCTAGAGAAAAAGAAACGATTTTGTTAATTGGGGAAGCTATGTGAAATGTGTGGATTCTGCACAGGTGTGAATCAGATCAAAATTCAGTCAGATCACAAGCTGACTTGTGCTGGCTCTTTGTCTTGCTTTTGCCTTAAGTTCCTGAAGAGTCCTGGAAGACAGTTGAAGGTAGCTGGAGCTGCTATGTCAGTACCCGCTCCTTTCAGAAGCTCTAAATGGTGGGATCCTGCCAGTGGCAGCACCTCACCACCCAGAGTTTCCCAAAGGCACTTTTAGCCTGTCTGCTCTGAGCTTCCAGGATAGGACACCTCCAAACTAAGCTTTGGTAGGTGGCTCAGATATCTTTACATCCTTTCCAGGGCCAGTGAGCACCACTAGTTTGAGCACTTGTACCTTCCCCAGATTAATTATCCAGCAGTCCAAGATATATCAGAGGCTAACCAGGTGGTTAAATAGCAGGACCATCAATTTCTGCTATTTTTTGCACCCCAGGCTGAAAGGCAGTGCCAAAACTGGCCATCCCTCAACACTGGTAGATTTCCTGGCAGAAGCTGTGATAGTTCTTCTGTCTTCCTTTCCCCATGGGTGACCCCATCACTCCTGCCAAGATGGAAAGTTTCGTCTTAGTGTTTCTGCTCAAAATCTGTAACTGAATTTTAAAGCCATAGCCTAAAACTACCACAATCTACCCCTTCTAAACAATTTCATTGGCTGCTAATACTATCCATCTAATCTAAAACATTATCTACAATAACGATTAATGTTCATAGTCCATTATGGCTATCTCAGATGTAGATAATTCAGAAGTCCAAAAACCAGGAAACAAGAAAACAGAAAACAGTTTGTTTCTCCACAAATGAGGTGAAGAAAAGGAACAGGGACTCTCAGTTGACTCAGGGCTCTCAGGGTTCTTAGGGTTTGCACACCATAGATCCCTCATGGATTCTTCTTTTTGGGTACAATGTTGTATCTATACAACACTCTGAATTTAAACTCTCTCAGCTAAAGTTAGATTTCTTCATGGAGTACACTGAATTTCACCATTCTCTTGCAACACCATACTGATTTTCTCATCCTTTTTGGTTACAGCATTTCATTTGATTTGTATCTGACTGCTGCAGCCCGTTTGATTGCAAGGTTTTCAATTAACTTCTAGAGTTGTTACAGCTTTGATTTAGACACTGAGAAGCTGTTTGAATAACTCAAGAGTCTTGAGAAGTAACAAAGATCTATCAGCCAATTATTAGAGCTGTTGCAAGGAATCACAGATACCAAATAAGCTCATGGTAAGTGACATGTTTTTAAATTATCACCACTAAGTAGTAGGGTAGGTATGAGATGGATTAAGAAATTGAAGACACTTGACACCAAGGATGTCAAACTACTTCTATTTCTGCTTCACACCTGAATCTCCTAGAGGAAAAAGTCTGGAATAGCTGCCTAAATCCCTATAGCTGAAAGGCAACTCTTACATTGGTGAGGTCTGTTCTTTGTGGAAAGAACACAAGAATGTGAAAAGTTGGAGAGACACAGTAGAACTCAATGGGATTGAAAATGTCTTGGAGAAGATCTGTTCTGTCCCAACGAGTGTCGTCTTTATCCACAACAGGCACGATGTTCTGACATGTGGCTCCCAGGCTCATCATGACAGGACATGAGACATCTAGTGTTGTGAAACAGCAAGTCCCACTAAAAGTGGGAAAACTCAAGCAAAATCAGACTTTGAGCCATATAGAATATATGCCCCCCAAAATATCAGCTTCTCCATTACAGAGATGTGCTTTCTCCTTAAAAAGTGGTTAATCCAATGGGATATTGTAAGAAAAATACCCAAGAAATCTCTCTCAGATCAACTAGAAACTTTAATGTCTTGAATGACACCTAGCCATAATGTTAAGCTATTAATTTCAAACAATATCTGACATTTCATTGAAACGAGTTGTTATGCGAGCAACTATAATTCCTTCCAGTTTAATGGATTTTCTGAATGTAGTGCTATGTGTCTGCATTGCCACCTCATCTTTTTGTTTAAAATTACAGAAATGAGCACCTTTTTGACTCAGAATACTTACTAATGTAGGTGCCGAACTGTTTGAGCAAAGTACTACATTTTGAAGATATACAAAAGTGAAGATTTACAAAAATATTTACAAGTTTTATTGTTATTTTAAAAACAGTAGGCCAGATTGATATCTAGTGCATGCAAATTGAAAAAAAAATAAAGAATTGTGTGCAGTGGAAAGGCATAAGGATATAGAAAAAATATTAGAAAAGTCTGTCATGAACTCTATAGACTTTTTTGTTACTATACTAATTTGGTATTATGCAGATGTTCAGCAATGCTGTTCTAGAATCATAGAATCAATAAGGTTGGAAAAGATCTCAGAGATCATCAGGTCCAACCTGTCACCTGAAACCTCATGTCTAACTAAACCATGGCTTCAAGTGCCACGTCCAGTCCCCTCTTGAACACCTCCAGGGACTGTGACTCCACCTCCCTGGGCAGGACATTCCAACAACTCTTTCTGTGAAGAACTTTCTCCTCACCTCAAGCCTTCTACTAACTCTCTTCTCTTAAGAATGTTCATCTTATAAAACTACGGAAGATAATTCAGAAGCCTGTCCTTATGCTGTGTCTGCTAGAAGTGTCACCTACCATATTGTTTAACTTAGCTGCATTTTTATATATTTCAGCAATCATCAGGATCATGATGGTGTAGGTTTGAGAGGTGTGTGGGCTGCTTCTGCATCAAGTACTTGTATCTACTTAAGGGATTTATTACAGCCCCTGGAAATGGAGGCCAAGTATATAATTTGCATGGTAATTCAAAATCAAATTGATGCCAGGCTCCCTGGAAGAGGGAGTGCAAACTCACCACATCTGTGTTTTTGTATTCCATTCCCAAGGACAGGAAGGGTGTTAGGGCTTTACTTTGCTTTCTCATCCACCAACAGAGCTGATGTGTCAGAAACAGCAGATTTTAATCAGAGGTATCCTCAGCCAAAGAGACTGAAGAACTGGATCACAGTGGCTTTTCAGCCCTGCCTGTAGTACAGCACAATTATGCACTTCTCTGATTCTCATGACAAAGTCATATCTAAGTCTGAAAAATGTCCTGAAGATGGGCTGCATTGGCTCCTCTGGAGCTCTAAATCTGCCATTAAATATCTTGTGCTCCACCAATACAACAGTTGTGGTTTTGTATCCATACTTCCCTGAAAATATTCCAATTATATATTGGATTTAGAAAGAATGCAAGAAATACATATTTGCTCTGATACTTAAAAACAGGTGGTAAAGCCAGGCACTGTTTTTAGAGCCACCAGTGTTTGTTTTGTTGTTGGTTTTGATTTTTTTTTTTATTGAGTTTTAATTGAAAATCCAGTACTTTTTGGATGACTGGGAGGAATTTCTCCTTGCAGCCCTAATCTCCTTATGTTTTATACAAACTCTTCTATAAGCAGTCTACATTAAGTGTTCGATTTTGAGGTCCCTTTTTCAGTTGGAATGTACTTCATATGACACTTAGACATAGCACCTAGATGAAGCAATCTGCTAGGCAGCCTGTACAGGACCATCAACATCTACATCCCCATATGTCATAACTTACTTTCAAAATGTAATGAGTTTTGAAGGGCATTTCTTGGCTTCATTATAACATAGATGAGCTGCAGGTGCCAGCTCATTATAAGATGCTGAGTCTGAAAGAGAATCTTCACTCTTAACATTCTCTTGAAGTCTGTGCAGTTATAAAGAAACTATGCCTTATGAAATGAACTCTTCAAAGCATCTGTAGCCATTATAGCCTCCTATAAATAACTCTCAACAATGTCTTATCTCATCAAAATGTAATTCCCCAGAAACTGGGTGACATTTTTAAAGAGAAGCAGACTAAAGAGTCTCCAAGTGCCAGAAGCATCTGAGGCATGAGAAAGAGAACTTAGGGCTGCATTTTCACATAGAGGCAGGACACTTGCAGAGAGTCCTCTCGCATGTGCAATCCTGTTCTGAAGTAAGGAGCACTGCAGCTAATTAGCATCACTGGGAACATGAGAAATCTATACTTTCAATAATACAGTGGTTTAGAGGCTCAAAATACTTAAGTATCACAACAGGAAGCAAATTGTGGGGCAAATGGCAATATATACAGAGCAATCAAGAAGAGAGAAGGAGTAACTGAAGTTTTATAATGGTGCCAATAAACACTCATGTTCTCACCAAGGTAAATGAAACAGTGTTCATCCCACCTTTTCCTTACTACTGCGCAGTGGAAGGCAGAAGCAATTGCTCTCACTCACTTAGTTCCTCAATATGTCATTTTTCTGATTCCTTGTACCCAGGTATTAGGGTAATGAAGAGTCAATAGAGGTTATGTATGTCATTGATTGGAACTAAAAAAAATAAAGAGCCAGGAAAGAAATGTAACATGGAAGTGATGCTTTCAGGAGATGACACTTTTTCATCCTAGCCTCTTGTGGAAATGCTCAGTTTTCTGAGGTGGAGTAACTGGGTTTTTATGCCAGTCAAAACTACCTAACTGTGCTGCTCATAGTGAGCATGGACTTCAGCCCCATTTTCACTCCTTACTTAATACACAGCGTCTCATTCATTGAAGTATACTGAACCATACTGACTGAAGCAGGGTTACACCAGTGCTGTGAGGGCTGTTGCACTGTTTGCTTTGCTGTGTGATAGCATTACAGTTACTGTTGTTTCCTTGCTTTGAAAGTTTCTTTAGCCACATCAGCTGAAAAGCCAGGGCTGTTATTATTCTGTGTGTGTTTATGTAGGCTGCCAAGTTAGCAGATATGGGAGACTTTGTTTCAGAAAAGGATAGGATTTGTCACATGAAGAGAGAGAGGCCTTCATTACAGACAGTGTCATTTCTGTGCAAGGTGTGGGGACCCTGTGCAATCAGACCTGGACTTCCATAACCCCTTTCAAAGGAAATAGTAAATGTGGACAATTAGGAGAGGGAGTGTTGTACAACTAGATGCACTGCTGTAATGAGTGGGGGGAGGAGCTGCTTCCCATTTCTTTGGCTGAGAAATGAGATTTTTATTGTTACTATTGTTGAGCCAGAATGACAGCTTCTAGTCTATCACTGAAGAAGGGGTGTTTCTGCTTTCACAAAATTTAGTGTTTTCTTGATATGGAAATCTTGTAACAGGCACTCACAGGTTTTCAACATATTCAGATTCCAGTTTGAACTTTATCCTGCCCTCCCAGTGGGGTTCACTTCCAAAGAGAAAAGAAATGCTGCCCTCTGTGCTCCTCTCACCTTACATTCTTCTGATTGTTCTGGCATGCAAACTCTAAGTCAAGGAGCATATTTTGGAGTGTTCTCTGTGTTCTCCTCTTTCACTCATACATTAATTCTTGTAGTATTTATTTCCTTGCTTTAAAAGCTTGCTCCTGAGGAAGCAAAGAGATGCAGCACTAGGACAAGCAAAGTTAGCAGTAGTCTCCTGTCTGTGGCAGAGTGTGCATGTTTCTGCTGACCCTTTTGCCCATGCTAGAGCTTTGGAAAGCTTGTATAAGACTTAAGGACTTCCACCAACCATGTGATCCCCTTGCATTTGAATTGTGTTTCACTGTGTTTCTGCAAGGGTTCCCTTCCCTGAGTCATGGGCTGGGTGTTTTGGAGCTCAGTTTCTTGTCCTGGCAGCTTGTTGAACCATGTCTGCCTTTGGCATCTTCAGTAGTGTATCCTCAGTGGATAGGCAACCAGAATGAAGATTGTTTGCCATGGGGTTTTAAATACTCAGCAGGGAAGAAAAAAGGAGACAGATGGGGAAAAGAAGATAACGAAAACATATTTTTTCCAAAATGCTTTCAAGGAAAGACAATACTACAGGATGGAAAGAAAATCCAGGACTAAAATTTAAGATGATGGTAGAAGCCCAAAATGGTTAAGGGAGTGTGACCGGGGAAGACTTGGTGCCAGCAGTGCTCTAGTTAGGGCATATCATATTTTGAATCATCTTCAAATGAATGCAATTGTCATGAAAAAAATAGCTTACCATGGCAGAGTCAGACACAGCAGCTGAAAAATGTAAGACTGCTAAGAATCAAAAAGCAGTGTCCAGGAAGCCTCTGTGATAACAAATTTCCACTTGCTGGAAGGCTGAAGGCTGAGATCCCCTCCTTGTCAGTGTCCTTGGGCAAAGTCATTTGAGCAGCTTAAAGGCCAGTTAAATGTAGCATCTGCCAAATCACTGGGTGGTAGTAGGGAAAGATCTTTTTGGAGGGATGCTGAAATAAGTAGTGCTGCTGGAGAAATATGTGATGAAGGCAACACAAAGGAAATTATGTACTACAGACAACATCAGGAAACCTGCTGAGACTCAAAGGTGAGACTTTGAGCTCTGTAAGGCGTGTGGCTTTAGTATTGGATGAGCCCACATCTGTTTTTAAGAGAAAGTGCTTTTTTACTGTCCCCTTTTTTGGGACCAGTCCTCACAACCCATTACAGTAGTGAAGTGTTCTCAGCACCAGAAGCATTTTTGATTGCAGGAGCAGTGAGACTAATGAAGGCAGATATTCCAAGGGCATAGAACTTGAGGATGAGTGGCCTTTCTGTGATCCATAATAAGGCTGCAACCTTTTCCTTCTTGGAGGGCATTATTATGAAATGTCACCTTTGTTTGGGAGCTTCTTTTTACAGAATATATAACATTCAAGACTTAGTTTCTTCTGGCAGGTTTCAATAAAATTGGTGAATGGATGCAAAAATTATTGAAGCAAGGACAGATAGCATGCATGTAAACATAAATAAGGAGTATAATTACAGAAGTCTCATTTCCTAAGCAAACAAAGCTAAAGAAATATTTAATTACTGTATTTTGGCCCAAAACACATGAACCAAAAGTTCTGCTGAACTGGGATTTTTTTTTTCTTTTTTCTATAAATAGTTGTCAGTATGTTTTATACAGGGGCTTGAATAGCCATGAAATAACAGCCATGCACTTTTCAGCAGAACATTGTTCAAACTTATGCTGGGATATGAAGAGTAACAAGAATGCAGAACAACGGAGAACTTGAGGAAAAAAATGAAATTTGCCTTCTTTCCAAAATTCCAAGAAAGGAATTTTCACAGACAGGGACTTGCACAGTCTCACTGGTTTATAATGATTCCCCCACCCCCCCAAATATAACCTGTTTTCCATGAGCTAGGATGAACAGTTAGAAGTTTCTTTCAAAAACATAGGCATACATTTTGAAAGAACAAATGGTTCTGACAGAGCCTGGCAACTGCTTCTTAATTGCATCATTGCCATTTCCTCTGCTTCAGGAAAGACATTGGAATCACACAGAATCACAGAATATTGGGGGCTGGAAGGGACCCCAAAAGACCCAACCCCAATGTCAGAGCAAGATCATCTAGAGCAGATCTCACAGGAACACATCCAAGTAGGTCTTGAATATCTCCAGAGAGGGAGACTCCACAACCCCCCTGGATGGCTTGTCACCCTTACAGTGAAAAAACTTTACCTCATGTTTCCATGGAACTTCCTATGCCTCAACTTTCACCCCTTACCCGTTGTCCTGCCATTGGGCATCATTGAGAAGAGCCTGGCTCCATCCTCTAGACACTCACCCTTTATATATTTATAAACATTAATGAGATGACCCCTCAGTCTCCTCTCCAAACTAAAAAGCCCCAGCACCCTCAGTCTCTCCTCATAAGGGAGATGTTCTACTCCCTTAATCATCTTTGTGGGTCTGCACTGGACTCCTTCAATCAGTTCCCTGTCCTTCTTGAACTGAGGGGCCCAGCACTGGACACAATATTCCAGATGCAGCCTCACCAGGGCAGAGTAGAAGGGGAAGAGAACCTCTCTCGACCTACTAACCACACCCTTTGTAGTGCACCCCAGAATGGCGTTGGCCTTCTTGGTCACAAGAGCACATCACTAGCCATTAAGATCATGAATTAGCCAAGGGGCAGAAAGCATCCTTTGTCTGGACATGGCTGCCAGGCTCCCAGGGCTGCAGCTTGGAACATTATTGTAGCCATGCCATTTGGTGGCTTTTGATTGGTGGCAGTTGCCCGATGCCCTGGAATGACTTAGGGAAGCTGTAGTCTCAGGGGGATTCAGAGCTATTTGAGGCAGTTGTGTTATGTGCTGATGCAAAATACTGCTGCTTTAAAGCTTTAGTGGAAAATGAAGCAACACAAAACTATGTCCAGTTAGTATGTAGACTTTGGACAGTAGCTTGATCCAAAGCAAGGTACTAAAGGACTTGATTTTAATACTTCTCAGTTAACTAACCTAAGAGCTGAGGAATACCACACTAAAAGTAAAACTTCAATGCAACAGGAATGTTTTAGCTTAGCTAAAGTAAAGCTGACCAAAATAACAGTTTCCTTTGCTTTACATACCTGGACACGAGATTAAGGCATAGAGATACAAAGACTGTGGTGGGTTGAAGTTTCCCATCAACATTAACTCAGCACGACTCAGTTGGAAGCAAATGGAAGCTGTATTTACAAAGCAAAACTACACTCTACAATGGAATGCAATGAATATGTACAAAATATACAGTATTTACAATATTATACAGATATTTACAACTAGAAAATATCACAGAAACCCACCTGTACCCCCTCTGGTTCTCCCAGAGACCAGGGAAGCTGCTCCACTGCCCCCCTCACCCAAACCTCCTACCCCCTGTACCAGTGGGAAAAAAAAGGAGTTGAGAGAAAGCAGTGTTAGTTCTTATCTTTTCTCAAGGCCAGCCAGAAGAGTCATCATCTCCCCAGCAAAATCAGAAATGCCAAGTCAGAGAAAAATAAAAGAAATGGGAATGGAAGTGAAATGTGAAAGATTGTTATGGTACAGCTTTCTTGTCCCAGACATTCTGTCCAATGAATTTGTTTAGAATAATATTTTGTTTTCCTTTTTACACCCAAGAGTGACTTATTTATATTTTTCTACTTTTCTGCTCAAAATCTGCAGCTAATGTTTAAAAGCATAGCCTAAAAGTGCCACAAAGACACATCACGAGTATACTGCTGTGATCAATATATGTATCGCAAAAGCTGAGAAAAATATGTGAAGAATACTTAGACTGATGTGCTACAGAGAAGCATCAGCTAATTTTCATCAGCAGTGTCCTGGGAGCAAATGAAACATAAATACTAGAGTCTGAGAAAAAGAGAGGCATTGACTGCAGAAGCTTGGAAAGTAAATTATAAAGGTATTGATAAATGCTTCTAGAGAAGAAGGTAGCCAAATTTAGTGGATGCAAAATTAATGTATTTACCAATTCATCATAACACTGTTGCTGATGTTTAAATGAAGACAGTGCAGTGCTTTCACTAATTTAATTCAGTGTGACTATAAATACGTCAGACTCAGCAAAGTGTCCTGTTCATCTGAAACTTCATTTCATCAGATAGTTTCTGATGAGCTGTTACTAAGGAAAGATTAAACCATAGGGTGATTGGTTGCATGGTTTAGTTGATTAGGTAGGTGGGATTAGTTGACAGGTTGGACACGATGATCTTGAAGGTCCCTTCCAACCTGGTCTATTCTATTCTATTCTATTCTATTCTATTCTATTCTATTCTATTCTATTCCATCTTAGCCATGACTCTTTCAGGAACTGTTCTTTTTTTGTTAAAAAATTCAAAACTATGATAGCATTTTCTTTGAATTTCTAGTCTTGTGTGCTGTGCCAATAAAATGCAGGGAAGTCCTAGGAAGCAAAAATGCCTAGGGGACTTTTTTTTCCCCTTCCAACAGAAGCAACACTGTTTCATAATTCCTCTAGAAGCTATCCCTGCTTGATGAAGCTTTCTGTTTAGTTTTGGTTTGATGCTGCAAATTGTTGGTTTATTTCATGAAAAGACAATACTCAGAAAAGATGCTGTTTTCAGTTTTGAGTGTTTTGTTGATTTACCTTTTATTATCCATTTGTGATGCATTCTGAGAAAATCTATGAAAAATACATAGCAATCTTATATGGAAATCATCCATTTGTAACCTGCTTCCATGAATACTGTGTTGACTAAGCATAGCACATTTCTGGTGGCTTCTGCAAGCTAAAGACTTTGCTGTGTAGCTCCTATGAAGCCTGAAATCGGTGTCAAGGCAATTCAGAAAAACAATTCTTGATACCTGAATTTTCACTTTCATGGGATTGAAAATGTATAGTTCAGGCTAGTCACAAACCCTATGGACTACATAAGGTGAATATATAATGGTAATATATTTTTCTGTGCTTGGAACAATGTGGAGAGGTTGTAGGATATTTCCAGCCTAAGAAGTTGGCACCTATAAGTGGCTGGATGCTAATACTTCTGTAGATGCTATTACTGTTTCATGTGACAGATGACTTCATGTTGTATTTTTTTAGTCTACACTTACTCTACTATTGTTTTTCTTGTAGTTGTTATAGTTATTATTAATAATTTCTTATGAGAGTGCAAAGTCTTACTCCATCTCCACAGAGATGCAGGCTATTCCTTGCCAGTGCTTTTTAATAAACTCTTTACAACAAATGGCTTATTTACTTATAGTTACATGTTGAGAGTTGTATACTTCTAATCATAATATTGTATTGTTTTACTGCTAATAGATAGGCCTCTTTGAGTAGCACTCAACATAGTTCTGGGCCCCTCAGTTTAGGAAAGATGTTGACTTGCTGGAATGAGTCCAGAGAAGAGCAACAAAGTTGGTGAGGGGTTTGGAACACAAGCCCTACGAGGAGAGGCTGAGGGAGCTGGGGTTGCTTTGCCTGGAGAAGAGGAGACTCAGGGGTGACCTTATTACTCTCTACAACTACCTGAAGGGAGGTTGTAGACAGACAGATGTTGGTCTCTTCTCCCAGGCAGCCAGTACCAGGACAAGAGGACACAGTCTCAGGCTGTGCCAGGGGAGGTTCAGGCTGGATGTTAGGAAAAAGTTCTATACAGAGAGAGTGATTGCCCATTGGAATGGGCTGCCTGGGGAGGTGGTGGAGTCGCCATCACTGGAAGTTTTCAGGAGAAGACTTGATGGGGTGCTTGGTGCCGTGGGTTAGTTGTTTGGGTGGTGTTGGATTGGTTGATGGGTTGGACACGATGATCTTGAAGGTCTCTTCCAACCTGGTTTATTCTATGTATGTATGTATTCTACTAAATATTGTATATCATGCTAATTATTAAGCAACAGTTTGATGATAAGGATTAATCATGTTATCATAATCTTTAAATACTGTCATAACTGTGCAAGAAACATAAACAGAGTTCTCAATGTTAAAAATACCTTCATATCACATGCTGAAATAAAAAACATGGATTGGTTATCAATGAAAGGAAGAAAGGTATAAGTAAATTATATTCTTTCCATTTCTTCCCCACTTGCATTGATTAAAAATTTTACAGATGCATTTTCTTTAATTTCCTGGGCTATTTATGGCCATGATGTTGGCTTTACTAGAGCTCTCAGTCGCAATCAGAATCTCTGCTTGCTCATTATATGTTGTCCCAAACCACATTTTCTCAGTACTTCTTCTTTACAAAAAATGAATGATGTAAAAAATCTTCTCTTTCTTGTCAGGATAGTCTCAAGGAAGTCCTACCTTGAAGGCACAGTTAATTATGGACATTAAATCAATAAAGGCAAGATTATTTTATTTTATATAGAATACATAGAATAAACCAGGTTGGAAGAGACCTTCAAGATCACCGCGTCCAACCCATCAACCAATCCAACACCGCCCAAACAACTAACCCATGGCACCAAGCACCCCATCAAGTCTTCTCCTGAAAACCTCCAGTGATGGCGACTCCACCACCTCCCCAGGCAGCCCATTCCAATGGGCAATCACTCTCTCTGTATAGAACTTTTTCCTAACATCCAGCCTGAACCTCCCCTGGCACAGCCTGAGACTGTGTCCTCTTGTCCTGGTACTGCTTGCCTGGGAGAAGAGACCAACATCCATCTGTCCACAACCTCCCTTCAGGTAGTTGTAGAGAGTAATAAGGTCACCCCTGAGTCTCCTCTTCTCCAGGCTAAGCAACCCCAGCTCCCTCAGCCTCTCCTCGTAGGGCTTATGTTCCAAACCCCTCACCAACTTTGTTGCTCTTCTCTGGACTCGTTCCAGCAAGTCAACATCCTTCCTAAACTGAGGGGCCCAGAACTGGACACAGTACTCGAGGTGCGGCCTAACCAGTGCAGTGTACAGGGGCAGAATGACTTCCCTGCTCCTGCTGGCCACACTGTTCCTGATGCAATACATGTCCAATACGGTTGAAGTTGATACCGTGCTTTTAATTTAGTTCATACATTCATGTTAATGATCTTTAATGGAATTTAGTCCATTTAGTTTACACAGCTATTCTTCTGCTAAATTTGAGGTGCCCTATACAGTCAGTTGAGGAAAAAAACCTGACATTATGTATTTTTAAAGTTCTCTAGAGAATGATAGTCCACTCCTGATGGGAGAGGAAGGCTGCATTCTGGCTATATAGAATGTCAACAGATCAAAGAATTGCAGTTTGGGGAGATATTCCTTTAATAAACTGAGAAGATTTTGTTCTGCTTTGTCTGTTGTATAGGATTTTTTTTTTCCTAAACTCTCCAAACAATGTTTTCTAGGTTGGGTTTCAAATTATAACACCAGGAGCTTTATCTTGCTCTGGTTTATCTAAATATTTTAACTTTGCTCTACTGTTATGATGTTGACTTCCTCTCTATCATAAACCTGACTTAAAGGTAAACTTCCATATTGAAAGTTGTGTTTGCCATCGCCTACACCTGCCTGAAATACTACTTAAGTATTCAGCCACCCAGGCTTTGCAAATTTCAGCAAAAATCTTGGGAAACACCTCAAAATTTGCCCTCAGAAGATCCAGCACACAATTTTTAAATAGAGATGACAAAATCTTGCATGCAGCTTAATAGTCTTCACCAGGCAATTACAAAGTGTAAAGAGAACTGATCTTGCTTTTCTCACTACAATTCCTGAAAACACAAACTTTTAGCTGCTAAAATATTCATTTGAGTTGCTTGTTTTCTATCACAGAACTCAATGTGCATATCTACCAGTGCAATAATGAGTCCAATCTCATAACTGTTGGGTTCCCAGCATCATTCATTCATTATTGTAGACTGAAAGAAGTCCATGTTGTAACAGGTTAATACATGGTGAACATGTTAAACTGTTTGCTCTACTCACCCTCCCCGCTGCCCTGACTCTCCTGCATATAGGGGATAACAGAAAGAAAAATTGAGAGTTTTAGTTGAGGAACACAAATTATTTACTACTCTATTGCAGGGATATCAGGTTACACCAAAAGAAACAGGGCATGGGGGGGAATAAAAATACTGGACCGAAATATGTACAGGAACCTGCCCCATGCTATCCACATGAAAATCGAAACTAGAAACAAAAAAGCCCAGTCCACACACTCATAGAATTGTTAGGGTTGGAAGGGACCTCAAGGATCATCTAGTTCCTGCCATGGGGAGAGACTGCTCACACTAGATCAGATTGCCCAGAGTCACATCTAGGCTGGCCTTAAAGACCTCCATGAATGGGGCTAGGGTCTACATAACAGAGAATCATAGAATCAAAAAGGTTGGAAAATACCTCAAAGATCATCAAGTCCAACCTGTCACCCAAGACCTCATGACTACAAGACCATGGCACCAAGTGCCACGTCCAATCCCCTCTTGAACACCTCCAGGGACAGTGACTCCACCACCTCCCTGGGCAGCCTATTCCAATGGCTAACTACTCTCTCTGTGCAGAACTTTCTCCACACCTCGAGCCTGAACTTCCCCTGGCACAGCTTCAGACTGTGTCCTCTTGTTCTGGTGCTGGTTGCCAGGGAGAAGAGACCAACCCCCTCCTGGCTACAACCACCCTTCAGGTAGTTGTAGATAGCAATAAGGTCTCCCCTGAGCCTCCTCTTCCCCAGGCTAAACAATCCCAGATCCCTCAGCCTCTCCTCACAGGGTTTGTGCTCCAATCCCCTCACCAACTTTGTTGCCCTTCTCTGGACAGGTTCCTCATAGGGCTTGTGTTCAAGGCCTCTCACCAGCCTTGTTGCCCTTCTCCAGACACATTCAATAGTCTCAATGTCCTTCTTAAATTGAGGGGCCCAGAACTGGACACAGTACTCAAGGTGTGCTGCTGGCCACACCATTCCTGATACAGGCCAGGATGCCATTGGCCTTCTTAGCTAGCTAGGCACACTGCTGGCCCATGTTCAGATGGCTGTCAATCAGCACCCCCAGGTCCCTTTCTGTTTAGCAGCTCTCCAGCCACTCTGACCCCAGCCTGTAGTGCTGCATGGGATTGTTGTGGCCAAAGTGCAGCAGCCGGCACTTGGACTTGTTGAATGCCATCATGTTGGACTCTGTCCATCTGTCCAGTCAGTCGAAGTCCCTCTGCAGATCCCTGCTACCCTCTAACTGACAAATATCTACTCCAAACTTCGTGTCATCTGCAAATTTGCTGATGACTGACTCAATCCTCTCATCCAGATCACCAATAAAGATATTGAACAGGATGGGGCCCAACACTGATCCCTGAGGGACACCACTAGGGACTGCCTGCCAGCTGGATGTGGCACCATTCACCACCACTCTCTGGGCTCAGCCCTGCAGCCAGTTCCTGACTCAGTGCAGAGTGTTGCTGTCCAAGCCACAGGCTGACAGCTTGGCCAGGAGTTTGCTGTGGGGGATGGTGTCAAAAGCCTTGCTGAAGTCCAGGTAGACTACATCCACAGACATCCCCACATCCACCAGATGGGTCACCTGATCATAGAAGGAGATCAGGTTGGTCAGGCAGGACCTGCCCTTCCTAAATCCATGCTGGCTAGGCCTGATCGCTTGGCAACCCTTCAGGTGTGCAGTTATTGCCCCCAAGATGATCTGCTCCATAATTTTCCCTGGCACTGAGGTCAGGCTGACTGGCCTGGAGTTTCCAGGTTCCTCCATCTCACCCTTCTTGTGGATGGGTATCACATTGGCCAGCTTCCAGTCATCTGGGACCTCTCCAGTGAGCCAGGACTGATGGAAAATGATGGAGAGTGGCTTGGCCAGCTCATCTGCCAGCTCTCTCAGCACCCTAGGATGGATCCCATCCGGTCCCATGGACTTGTGGTTGTCCAAGTGGCTCAGCAAGTCCTGAACTAATTCCTCATGGATTTCAGGGGTACTGCACCGCTCCCTGACCCCATGAACCAGTTCAGGAAGCCTGTTATCCTGAAGTCCTCCTGCCTTATTGTTGAAAATGGAGGCAAAGAAGGTATTTAGAACCTCAGCCTTTTCCTCATCTTTAATTACAATATTCCCCTTCAGGTCCAATGAAGAGTGGAGGTTCTTCTTGTCCCTCTTTTTAGCGTTAGTATATTTGTAAACATTCTTTTTATTATCTTTCACAGAGGTGGCCAGCTTGAGTTCTAACTGGGCCTTTGCCTCTCTAATTTTTCTCCTACATGATCTAATAACATCCTTAAACATATCATGAGTTGCCTCCCCTTCATTCCATAGGTGATACATCCTCTTTTTTCCCCTTAATTCCTTCAAGAGCTGCTTGCTCATCCAGGCCGGTCGCCTTCCCTGCCGGCTCATCTTTCAGCACGTGGGAACTGCCAGTTCCTGTGCTTTCAAGAGCTCCTGTTTGAAGTTGGTCCGACTGTCCTGGACCCCTTTGTTCTTAAGGGCTGCTACCCAGGGAGCTTTCCAAATGAGTTTCTTAAAGAGGCTGAAGTTTGCCCTCCGGAAGTCCAAAGTGAGGGTTCTGTTAGTGCTCCTCCCTATCTCCCTGCATATTTAAAACTCCACTATCTCATGATTGCTGAACCCTAGACTGCCTCCTACCATCATATCTCCCACCAGCCTTCTCTATTGGAGAACAGCAGGTCAAGCAGAGCCTGACCCATGGTAGGCTTGCTTTACAGCTGTATCAGGAAGCTGTCCTCCATACACTCTAGGAATCTTCTGGACTGCCTCCTCTCTGCTGAATTAAGTTCCCAGCAGATATCTGACAGGTTAAAGTCACCCACAAGGACAAGATCTGATGATCTTGAGACAGCCTCCACTTGATTATAGAATATTTCATCAGCCTCCTCATCCTGGTTAGGTGGTCTATAACAGACTCCAACTAGGATGTCAGTTTTGTTAGGCCTCCCTCTGATTTTAACCCACAGGCTCTCAATCCTTTCATCTGCAACCTCAAGTTCTGTGGCATCAAGAAATTCCCTAATATACAGGGCCACTCCTCCTCCTCTTCTCCCTTGCCTGTCTCTCCTAAAGAGCCTGTAACTCCTCAGTGTAGCACTCCAATCACGTGTCTTGTCCCACCATGTTTCTGAAATGGCGACTATATCATCGTCTTCCTGGTAGAACAAGAGTTCCAGTTCTTCTTGCTTGTTACCCATACTGCATGCATTGGTGTACATGCACTTCATCTGGGCTGTTGATTTCTCAATTAACCCTAATTTATGTCCCTTTCTCTCCTCTCCAGAGAGACTGGTTTCCCTCACCCACCCCCTTCAGACCTAGTTTAAAGCCCTCCCAATGAGCCCTGCCAACTCCAGTGCTAGTACCCTCTTGCCCTTTCTGGATAAAGTCACCCCATCAAGATCCAGCAGGTTGGGTGCAGTAGAAGTTGCCCTTTGATCAAATAACCCAAAATTCCTTTGCTGAGACAATTGTTGATGGTGTGGGTTCTCCTGTGCCTCTCAGTGTACACCCCTGCCACTGAGGGAACTGAGCAGAACACCATTGGAGCTCCCACCCTCTGTGCTCCTTGTGCGTTTGGGAGTAATCCCACAAGGGTGCCTTACCTAGTGCTAAATAAATGGAAATTCCACTTCTTCTCTAAGAAGTTTTCAATTCCAGCATCATAGGCAAGGTTTGCATAGATGTCTTCAGTACACTGAGCTATGTAAGACCTTGTCATGGGTTAAGTTGAATCTGCTGGTATTGATCTGATGTTCAATACCATGCTGCCTTCATGCCAGCTTCAAAATGAAAATGCTGGCTTGAACAAATTATGATGAGGTTTGAAGTTCAAATTGTAACATAAAAGGCATCTTGTGACAGTTGTTGCTTTTGGTTTCTGGGTTTGAAGTGCTGTTGCCGCTGGGTGTCAGGAGCTGGAGGGAGGTAGCTGTCATAGGTTGAGAGACCAATTCTCCCACCACAGGCAAAAGAAAGACTCAGACAAAATGGATTGCAAAAATGGTGGAAAGTTTAAATGGAAAAAAACAATGAAAGTTTTACAGAAAGCCACAAGCCCCGTGACAAAGAGAGAGAGATCCTAGAACATACCCAAGAACATCTCATCCCCCACCTGGGGGGTACACCAACACACACCCCCACCCCCCCCCAGGGCTCTTTCCCCCCTCCCCCCAACCCAGCCTTGGGCCTGGGCAGGCCCAAGGGAGGCAGCTCATGCCATTTTACCTAGGCAGCAGTGAGGAAGGAAAGAGCAAGAGAGGACCCCACACTGATGTTTTACAAGGGAGCAGGGCATTATGGGAAATGAAATACCTAGCTTCCTGTGGCCACCCACTGGGCTGGACCCCCTTTTGGAACATCCCAGGTGTGGCCTGTGCAGTGGCATCAGGGCCAGTGCCCAGCCTAAACCACCACACTGGCTTCTGCTACTGCTTCTCTAATTTGCTGTGCCTTGCTGCAAATAAACTAACTAATAAACTAAATAAACTCCCAGGCAACCAGCACCAGAACAAGGGGACACAGTCTCAAGCTGTGCCAGGGGAGGTTTAGACTCGAGGTGAGGAAAAAGTTCTTCACTGAGCGAGTCATTCGTCATTGGAATGGGCTGCCCAGGGAGGTGGTGGAGTCACCGTCCCTGGAGGTGTTCAAGGGGAGATTGGACGTGGCACTTGGTGCCATGGTCTAGTTGTGAGGTCTGTTGGAACAGGTTGGACTTGATGATCCTTGGGGTCTCTTCCAACCTTAGTTACTGTGATACTGTGATACTGTGATAAGGTAATGGGGCTTTGGACCATTTCCAGGAAACTCCTTATCTCAAGACAGAGGGGGTTTTTGTGTTACTTTCTCTCATATCTGGGGGCAGGGGGAGGGAGCTCATGAGAGATGGCTGTGTTAACCCAGGACAGAGCTTTAGAAGAGACATAATTTATATCATGCAAACTAGGAGTGAGATGAGCTGATTAACCATTAATGATGTTAGGAATGGGGATACGTTATAGCTAAATCAGAGGAATCTGAACATTTTTCAGGTGTTCTAATTGTCAGTGGAATAATTTGTGAGATCATCTATAGACCAAAGCAATGCAAACAGATAGAAAAAAGCAGTTTGCTGCATATGAGGCTTCTGAAAATTGCCTTCCAAATAAAACTGGTAGCAAGCAGTAAAAATAAGTTCATAAATATGAATGCATAGCAAAATACCAAGACAGGCTGTAAGATAAGACTTCAGGGTTTTTTTGTGGTTGGTCGGTCGGTTTGTTTTTCAGAAGAGGAGAAAGCAATTGCAAAACGATATGAAAGTATAATTGCAAGTGTGTCAAAAGGGAAATTGTTTGGTGAGCATAAGGACAGAGTACAATGGTCTGACACAGCAACATTTCCTTAGCTTCTTAATGTAATTTCAAGCTATTCCATCTATTCTGCAGAATCTGATAATCAGAATAGTGATTTCTCTCTACTAGGGCTGCGTGTGACAAAGTCATAGCATCCCTAGATGAGAAAGAGCTGCTAGATTGTACAAGAAAACTGTGATTTTGTTCAAAAAGTGAGTGCATAGAAAAGCTGCATCTTAAAACATCTTCAAGGGGAATCTTCTGTCTGTCATTTCAGTCCAATTCCATTCATTCTTCTATTCCTTCCTTCTTATATTCACCTTCCTGTTATCCTCTATTTCCCTCCAGCCAAGATTTGAGTTTGAGTAGGGGGAAAAAAAAAAAAAAAGAGGAAAGTTACTACTTCTTACAAAAGCTGGTTAATAGAAAATCCTTCCTTGGGGATTTATTTCTCTGTCAGTAACAATTTTCTTTTCCTCCTTTCTGCTTTGTACTCCAAAAGATGCATTGATGTTGCAAGTTCGTCCTGAAAGCTAAAGTACCAGATAATGTATCAGTAAATTCTATTGGCATTCTAATGCTTCTCTCACAAAACAGAATCAGTCCCAGCTAAAAGACTAATTAAGCATTACTGTTGATGATGATGATCCTATATTTCTTAGCCAAAGTGCATTTTTAGGTAGAATTTTTAGGATGATGATCCTCTATTTCTTAGCCAAAGTACATTTTTAGGTAGAAAAGGTTTGTTCTTTTCAATGGGAGATGTATCCTTTAACTTCAGGGCAGTGTTAGTCATGACTATGTTGGTTGATCTTTTTTTGTGAGCTAATATGCTGTTAATAAAATGCCAATTACCAATGCAAGCAATTAGGGCAAACAAAAGCATTTAGAATTCCCATAGTTATCACCCAAGTGCAGATATCTGTAACTGTTAAAATAAATCACATTAGATTTTAAAGCTGTTTTTATAGCATTCACATTTATCTGATTTTATTATAGTTGCCTTTAAAAATGTAATTTTATTTTATTTTATTACATCAGTAAGTGAGAAACAAAGCTAGTCAACTAAATTTATTGACAGAGAACTCAATATGCACTCAAATACATATGAGAGTATTGCTTTCTTAAGTAAACAATTAAGCCTTAAGTAAATAGTTAAATGTCTCCATCGTCTTTCCCTGCTTCTGCTTTGGAGTACACTGGTGTGTTCCTCCTGAAAAGATACAATGAATTTTCTATATTGTTTAATTTTCATTTTATTTTAAACCAGTTGAATAGAAATTTTGCTCTTTCTGCCATTCCAGCTGTGATTAGTGAGAGCATACAATCACGAAATCTAAGGTAACAATGGTTTTAATAGGGAACTTCCAGGATTCTTTTAGTTACAAGTGCACACATTTTCTGAGAACACCAAACAGGTATCGGAACAGATTAGTGAGAAAACTTTTCCTCTAAAATGTTGAGGCATTTGTAACAAAAATGTGGTTTATTTGGTAACACAGAAGCATTTATAAAGCCTGCTAACAAGAAAAAGAGTACAGGCATCTTCTGTGGAAGCATATATTTTGTCATCCACAACACCATACCAGGAAAGGTGCATTTCCAGGTTTAATTACCCTCTTCTGACTGAGGCTGTGTTGACAGAGGTCTCTTGATTAGCCTGAAGAATAGTTTGCTAGGCAGTGTTCAAGGTAGTATAGTGTGCTTGGAAGCTGTAGAGGGCTGCTCATTTTCTGCCTGTAGTTGCATTGCAGCATCCTCCCACTACAGACTACCTTCACTGGCAGCAATTGAATATACACTCCTTCCGTGCTGATGGTGTAAACTGACCACTAACTGATGGCAACAACTTGTCTTTCAGATCATGATTTCTCCTGATTTTGACTGTATATCTAGCATTCCTGTGAAAGCAGAATCTTCCTAGAATCTGTTCATGTCTTTCAAATGTATACTCCTGTCACAAGCACTACGCCCCAGCAGAAACTTAACTAAGCTGATCCTTGCCTGTTTCCCTCATATTTTCAGCTCTGTTTCTTCTTTCATTAACTCATTACACACTCTAAGCATACCATTTTTTTCCAAGTTTCAGAAGGAGAGATGAGTTTTCATGTTGTTTTTTTCTTCTGCTACAGGCTGTCTGCCAGCTTTTTACATGTACACAAAGTGTGGGGAAACAGCATTAAAATAAACTAATTTTGCAGAACAGAACAGAATAGGATAGGATAGGATAGGATAGGATAGGATAGGATAGGATAGGATAGGATAGGATAGGATAGGATAGACCATGTTGGAAGAGACCTTCAACATCATCGCGTCCAACCTATCAACCAATCCAACACCACCTAATCAACTAACCCATGGCACCAAGCACCCCATCAAGTCTCCTCCTGAACACCTCCAGTGATGGTGACTGTGATGGTGACTCCACCACCTCCCTGGGCAAAAAAAAAAAAAAGGAAAAAGATATCTGAAGATATTAAAGAGGCTGGGTTTACTCCATGCCTCTTTGTCTTTCTGTGTCTTTGATACATTTCCAAGGAAAGTGTTTTGAACAGAAGCTGTTTCTTCAAGTGGTGTGTGTCCTTTTTGACATGACTCCCTTCCTGCTGTCTTCCTCCCTTCCTAAACTAGACCAATTATCACAGAAAATTAGGTGAAACAAAGAAATCAAGAATTAATCTAAGATACTCATACGTCTGTGCATTGTTGGAAATCAAGATTAGATGCAATATGGTGTTGATGAGTTTCTATTGGTGTTGACTACTGTATCAGACCTGCTTCAGGGCCACTTGACTCCAGTTCTAGCATCCATCTTGTGGCTGCAGATGACTCTCATGCAGCCTGGATGTGTTTCTAACCTGGATAATTTTTCCAGCAGTTGGGTGGAGGCTTCTGCACAAATCACTGTCTTCCTAGACAGCGAAGCAATATGAACATGAATAGTGAAGTTTAGAGATCTTTAACCTGTTGGTTATATGGTAGTGATGTGAGGAGGTGTGTAACATGAGTTCAATTATTACAGCAATAAAAGCAAACTAAAACTAAATCCACAGAGTCTCACAGCTTGTTGTTGACAGTTTAGCTTTCTGCTAGAATACGTTCATCTCCAAAATGGCAAAGAATGCATTTATTGTTTATCCATGCTTGCATCACTTGGGTTAAAGTCAGTGGTACACTTTGAAAATGTCTATATTTAAGCACATGAATAAACCAGCTAATGTACTAATGATACAAAAAGCCAAATGGTCAAGGTGCTCTCTAGAAGTCTTTTACATGGTAGTGTATAAGTCTAAAATTAAAGAAGATTAGTGTATAAGTCTAAAATTAAAGAATAACAACTACAGCACAACCTACAAAATGACCATCAGGCCAAAACCCAGGAGAATTTAAAGGCAACCAAATTAATCTGTAGGAGGGAAAATGAAGATTTTGGCACAGTCCTGAGTAGCAGGATGCCAGAAGTTGGATGGCTGTAACACAGAACACACACTTGGTTGTCATGGTTGTCTTCTTCCCAATAGTAGCCTCCTTGCTCTTACTAGCATCTGATGGAAAGCTTCCAGGACCTCCTGGAACCTTGCCCTGCTGCAGTATGGATATTCTTATATAACCTAAAGCTACCTTAGATAATACACTTGGTAGCAATTTGTTCAGTATGGATGGTTTGAAGCCACAAGGCCAAGAATTTAAGGTAATTTAAGGCTGTCATGCTTGTGAAATGAAAGCAAAAAAGACCTTTCCATAGATAATACACTTAGTTGTGTTGTGGGCTGAACAGCAGAGGTTGCATTTTTTTCTTGGAAGTACTGAAGTCTCCAGTTCCTATATTTTCAAAAATTAAGCATTTGGAGGGCTAGAAAAGTTTAGGCTGTATACAAGAAATATTGGATATCGCTGAGTGAAGAACCATCATGAATGACCTATTCTGAAAATTAAATGAATCCTGTGACTGATAGACTGTCCAAGTAAATGTGTCATTGTTCCGTAAGAAGCTCCTTATCTTTTAAATGAATTAAAAAGTGAAGTCACCTGGCACTGGAGTAGAACATTATAGCATTTTGTTTTCCTGATTGAAACAAATCCCATTGACTCACTAGTACTTACCTCCTTTGATCTAAGTAACCCAGCCGTTATATGAGTAGATGCCAGTGACTGTGGATTAAGGGGACTACTACTGAAAGGTGATGATGGTCTTCTGAAGTTGGTTGCTTACTATTTAATGATGATGCATTTAATGATGATACTGAAAGTAGTTATTCTGAAATGGAATCTGCCTCTTAGTCAAAAATATAGGAAAACTTCTGAAGAATGAGAGTCTCATGAACTTCTTCCTGACTCCATACTGGTCATGCCAAGATAAACAGCTAGACTTTGGATAACATGAGAGCAAGCTTTCAAGATTCCTGACAGTGTAAAGGAATTTTGATGAAGTGGCCATGAGATGAAAAAAAAATATCAGAAAGAAATTGAATTCAAGACTAATTTACACAAAGTTGTTTGTTTTGGTTTTGGGTTTGGTTTTTGTTTGGTTGTTTTTTTTGGTAAAATTTTGAAATAAATTTTAAAAGTCCATTTTGAACCAATGTAAAATGATATATTTTACAAAAATAGCTTTATTAGTTCCTGGATACTTTTTTTTTTTTTTTACTTGCAATGATTATAGTGAAGTTTACCTGAGAAAAAGGGCCCCACCTACTGCTTGTTACAAAATCTACAAATGATCTCTTGTCTCTTGAGGCCACAGGTTCTGCAGTGGGAGTTGGTGTAATAGGGCAAGGGTTTTCCTCTGCATCAGGAGGCAAATTAGGAGGTAGGATTAGAACTCAGACCACATGGTAGCTCCCGTTGTGTTCCTGATCCTGCTTTGTGGGGAAGTGGTGGTTCTGCCACCACCTCCTTGGATGAGGTCACAGCAGCCACAGCTGAGCAAGGAGGTTATCTGATGCTCCTTCATTCTTGAACTGTAGGGAAAAGATATCCGGCCTCCATGGATGAAGCCAGTTTGAGAAGGCTTCTGAGGGTGTTCTGTTAGAGAAAGACATTATTGAGTCAGAAATGGTATTAGACAACTTGGTTAAATAGAAGGCAAATTTGAGAATATTTCAGGAGATGCAGGGCTAAGGCTTGGAGTTCCTGCAAAATTTTACTCCTTTCACTGAAACTGCATCCTCTGACACAGTCTGCCAGCCAAAAAAATTAACCTTTATATCAGTCTCTCAGACCAGCACAGTAGAATTGGCAGTGAAATCTGCTTGGCAGGAAGAGTTCTCAGAGAGAATGGCAGGGCTTGTGTTTGTTACTCAGTCAAGTCCTTCATGGGTTATTTTTTTATTTACATTGACTGGAAAACAGACAAATGTGACATTTGGAATTAATGCATAGTAATTTCCTACAGATTAGAACTGAGGGACTTGTGGATACTTTTCATGCTGTGTAAGTGACAGGGATAAATGAGGCCATGCATACCTTAGAGCAGTGCCCCAGCAGAGTGGAACCTTAAGCAAGCTGGAGAACAGACTCATATAAAGAAAACATCAAGGAAATAGCACCGTGACCAGAGAAATTGTTTTGTATTGCAAATACAAAAATATTATCAGTATCTAATGGTGAAAAAAAAATCACTAATGAGGCAGTTATATTAGCTAACTATTGCTGTTGTTGGGCTTTTAATTTTCCTTGTAATCTGCATCTGCTATATTAATTATTAAATGAACAAGAAAAAAAATCACTAATGAGGCAGTTATATTAACTGGCTATTGCTGTTGTTAGGTTTTTAATTTTCCTTGTAATCTACATCTGCTATATTAATTATTAGATGAATAAGACTTTATTGTATTATGCATTAGAGAACAATCTAGATTTAACTAGCATAGGCACGCTGTTGCTTTCTAAATGGTCTGTTATTATGGTTTGTGCTGCTGAAGATTTTTTCTTGAACTTTTATTGGAAAATGCCATTCTCTTTTGGCATGAGTATTAGTTATGACAGCTGAGTGCCGAATTGATAAAGGAAGACTTTCAGAAGCTTTTTCAGCTGCAGAGATCAGGTGATAGTTGAATAAACACCATACTAATTAAAATGTTGCTGGTTTGCCATGTATTGAGCTAATTTCTGAAGTATAGTAGCACACACCGTGTTAGAACTACTGCCACTTTTAAAATGATCTATCCTTTTCAATTGCTTGCTTCTTACACTGACACTCTCCCTCTTTTTTACATTCTATTGGTTTGCACAGCTTCTTTAGAGCATATGTAGAAGAGAATACTATGTGCCATACAATTTTTTAGCTGGATTATACCACCAAACTCTCTGAGATCAGAACTCATCAGATCAGAAATTTAGGTATTCCCAAATAGTTATAAATCAGTGAACAGATGCTGTTTTTCAGGACCTTATTTTATGAAATGCAATATATTTACACAGACATACATACATATATATATATATATATTAATTTCTAGATGGCTACCCTAAAGAGGAAATGATTTACAGATGGAGGAAAAACTCAGTGGAGGCTGCTGATCAGAAATCTTGGAGACTATATCAGTTTGACTTTATGGGTCTCAGAAATACTTCAGAAATTGTGAAAACCTCTGCAGGTAAGAATGATACAAATGGTAGTGGTTGTTTTGGAAAAAGTAGTGGTTTGAAATATTTGTTCCAAGCTTGCTTTCATTGAAGTACAGTTTGATTTCAATATATAACAGTGTTCATATTAAAACCTCTAAAGTGAAGACTTCAAAACTGTTGAATTTGTCTAGATTTTTGGTTACTTCTTCTCTACTCATTTAAGAAATTCACAAAGTGAGGAATAAATGCTAACTTGACACAGTTCTTTGTTATATACTCAAAGTTACTATATGATTCACAAACCTCAGCTAAATTTGTTAAGCCAGTCCTGCACTGAGATATGTAGTCTCATGAAAAATGTTAAAGATTTTGAGCACAAGAGTAGGGTTAGTAAAACTAGACTCTTTCAATAGTAGTTAATCATCTGGCCACAGATTTAGTATTTTTCTTAATTTTTCAAAGACACGTTTTGTTTCTCAGTTGATAAATGCCTTTGTGAGTGATCTTACCAATTGAATGTAACTAAAATGTAATGATAACTGTATTAGTTTTTCATAAACCATTCTGTTTCTCATAATAACAGCGATATGGGGGAAAAATAAATAGATAGATATATTATTTGAACTGGATAAATTCTCATAAAATTCAAAGAGCATGTAAATTTTATACACATCTCTGCTGTAAGCTCCGTGATCTCCATTTGATAACTCTTCTTCTAGCTGCAAAGGGAACCTTATAGATACAATCTTCTGCTTAATTGGAGGTGAATTTTTGAATGCTATTTGATTTTTTAAATAGATGAAAAGGTGTGTGATTCTATTGAAAACACTGTGAATGAGAATTTAAAAAAATATTAATCTGTGAAACTATTGCTGTTGAGCTTTGGCCCACCCAGCAATGTGTTCTCAGGACTGGATATCAATTCTCATGATGAAGCCTTACTAAAGATTTAGTGTGTATTTTAGGGTGTTAGTTTAGCAGAATAAAATGTCACAATTAGTGCACATGGAGAAGTTCTTCTCTGTTATGGATACAACTTACTGTAGCCTGCAGATTTCCCATAGATTGAACCAGGATTTGGTGGGCAATGGTCAAGTAAAAAATACCAAATCATTAAAGTATGCAGGGAGGGAGGTTACTGGAAGAGAAAGCTCTGGTCTTTCTGCTGTGCACACATCTGGAGTGATGCCATGCTGAGTTTGCATCAACAATTGCTTGCAAAAAGAATTGCCAAGTTACGAAATACAATTTTGCATTGCACATGCAAAAACAATTACTAAGCCAGCATCGTATTGGTAAACAGATCTGCTAAAGTCTCCCTTTGCACAGGACAAAACCACTTTTATAGAAGTTTTATGCAAGGAAATACATGGTTAATGCAGAACAAGGAAAAATATATTTCCTATGTGCCTTTTTAATGTATGTTCAGTTTTTACTAAGATATGTGAACTGATATGATTTTTTTTTCTGTTATTGCTATTGCTTCTTCTACCCACCTGTGTTTGTTACTTGTTTTCCCATGCATAATGTTGAATGGAACCTTTTGGAGGGATCACATGGTATTTCTGTTCTCCTAAAGGGATCACAGTGGGAGAAAGTTGTTGGCAAATTGGAGTTTGTTCAAAAAATTAGCCCCTTTCCACTTTCCATAACCTTATCAGATTGTGGAAACTGACTTGGAAGAAACAATGTAAAATGTGAATAGGTCAGATTGTCATCTGCTCTTAGTAGGCAGAAAAATTAATGAGTTGTGCATTTCAGTAGATGTTGGAGAAGGGTCTCTCAGTCAACAAATATATGAGAGATGTGAAAAATATAAACCTCAGTTTGCAGGTGGACCTGAGTTTGCATAGAATAGACTCTCTGGCTGTTTTTACACCACAATTTAAAGCACTTTAAATGCCAGATTTACTGAACATCAATAGCATTTACTGTTGGGAGCAAACACGGGGGCAGAAGTTGGGAAAACTAAGAAGTACATAGGAATATCTGGAGTATGCCTCATACTATAGAGTAAGCATTCCCAAAATGGAGGTAGGGGGGCATAACACATCTCACCTGGGATTGTGCAATATGTCTCAGAGACAAAAGTTAAAGTAACTCTGTGATTACCTGCTGTGAGTGTATAAGTGTATGTGAATGAGTAGGATAAAGAGGCATCTTGCTGTGCCTATGCTTAATTACTGGCGGGGGGAAGAAAAAGAAAAAAAGTGTCCCTATAAAAAACCCATGAGAATTAGGGAACTTGCAAGGTTACTGTTTCCTAGCACGTGGACAATCTCTGATGAAGTGAGATGGAGCTGCTGCCTACAGGTCTCTCATTTCCTCTGCAGCCTAGAGGTGGTCAATAAAAGAGGTGCCAGGTTATATTGTGGAAGATCTGTGTTGTATTCACACTAAAGACCCACCACAGCAGGGAATCATTCAGGGTGTTGAGATGGAGTTAGGAGGAAGGAAGCAGGCAGGATACCAACTTCCTGACAAAGAGAGGTACTGAACATCATCTCTTCCTCTCCAGCAAAATTATGGAACCTGCTGTTACACAGAGCATTATAAAAGCAGACTAGGCAAACTATGAAAAAATGTACTGTAGAGAGCAGATGAACTTAAATCTCTAACACAATTTTTGCTCCTGACATAGACTTTTCTGGTGCTTTATGGCACCATTACTTCTCACTAAGTTGTCTGTTCATCCATAATGCAAGAGCTGTTATAGCATTATCGATCTGTCTTGAGTTCAGGGGTGCCCTTTTTAGCTTCCTTTCAGCAGTGTTCTGCATCTAATGAAGAGAGGTTACACTGACCACATGGGAACACACTGCTATTCTTCCAAGGTTTGCAGAAGTTCTGTCTTGATAGTCAATTTCACCACAACTACTAGATTTAGTACCCATCGGAGTTTTACTATATGTTGCACTTTCAGTCTTTCCAAATCTTTTATAGATAAGATTTATGTTAGTCTAGGGCAATTTCAGAGGTTAATAGGCAATTAGGAAGCCACCTGTCACAAAGAGTGTATTTCTGAAATCTAAGCAAGATAAGAAATGTTGTCAACTCTTGGCTGAATCAGCAGTGGCTTAAAGCATTGCCACAACAGTGTGCTTTACTCTTTGCAAGAGGACTATCCTCTCTTACAATAATCTAGCAGACAAAGAAAGTTTTCCATCTAGAAGAGGTGCTCACCTTTTTCTTGAGGGGAGATATATATATATATATATATATATTTCATGCTAAGGTACAAACATAACCAGATAAGTATCTATTGCATATGATGATTACATGGAACACACAGAAGAAAGCACTGTGCTAATGCTGTGGTCATGAACCTTGATCTTGTACCCTAAGTAAGCTTTCACTGTCAGGTCACATGCAGCTAATTCAGGAGTACTTCTTTTGCTACAGTGTCAAATAAGGCTGACAAAGATAATTGAAGTAGAGGAAACACTAAGCCATCTGGCACTGAGCTGTGAATGAAGGAGGAAACCTTGTAAGGAGAAAATTCTCAAATTTTATAACTGCAAATCAACCAAGAGAAGGGTGAGCAGTTAAACAGGACAGAGGAGAATGTCATCCTTAAGAATGCTTTGTGTGTGCTTGCTGTAACTTGCAGGGTTTTGATTCCTAGACTTTGCAAATACACTTGCAGGGGGAGGAAAAAGCCAAAACAGAGTACTGAAGGAATCCCTGAGTAAAGCTCATGAAGCAGGCTGTAGTGTTTCTTGAATTTTTCTGCTGGAAAAAAATCTCTCCTGGGAAAAGTCAATTCTTTCTTTTTATATGACTCGGGTTTTTACACTGCTAGTTAAATAAAAAGACTTTGTACCTACTAAACCTAATTTCTATCTACTTGAAAAGTTTTTTTCATTTTATAAGTCCTATGTCCTTCTTCAGATGCCTTTAGCCTGAGAGATTTTTGGAGTCCAAAGAAGCCTTTGCATAAGTTCAAGATAATTCATCAGAAATAGAAAACATCATAAAAATGCCCTATATAAAAACATTAATAGCTGGTCATTAAAAATGAAATACACAGGAGCAGATAGAAAGTATAATTCCATACATGCTGAATAACTCTCAAGTATCAATACCAATATTGCAACTCCAGTGCTGAAGATATATCTGCCAAAAGTCTTCACACAGGCAGATGTACATAGTGTATGAGCACTTACAGCCTAGTTTTCACTCATCTTTTCTTATATACAGCTAATTTGTCAGACCTCATGCAAAAACACAAAACCCCATTTACAACTTTGTCTCGGTCCGGAGAGGGAAGGAGACTGAGTTCTTTCGAATATTCCCTTGTTGTGAAATTAATAGGCACAAACGAGGCCAAAATATCAACAGCTAGACTATTTATTACATAAATAAAATGGAAATAAGAAGGGGAGAGGGAGAAGATAGAGAGGGAGAGAAAGAAGGAGTTCTATTACCACACCCCTCACCCCCCCACCCCCCACCCCCCCAAGGCAGTTTGAGTCTGTGGAGGAAAGGTGCTGAGGCTTTGGCTGGAGAATAGATGAGGTCCCTCTGGGCAGCGTGGGTCAGCTCCATGAGTGGCAGCTAGTGGGACTTAGGACACGGAGAGAGGGTTCAGTCTGCTTCCTTCCTTCTCAGCAGCATGGTCCTCCTTCAGCGTTTTTCTCTCCTGCGTTTTTCTTCCTCCGCATTTTTCTTCCTCCTGAGCCAGTAGTGGTCAAGTCTTTTATACAGTTTTTAGTCCTTAGGTATGTGTCCAAGCATCGTCCCTCAGGAATTCAGGAGCCAGGAAATCATAAGTATCCAGATATCGTTCCCCAGGAAGTCTTTTTGTGTATTCATGTGAGTTTGGACAGTGGTCTGGATGGAGGCGGGGGGGGGGCCTCCGCCTCCTTCCTCTCCATCTCCCTGCCTACCCACTTATCACACATCAGGAGACAGGTGGAGAGTCCATTGACTCATCACCCTCCCTTCCTGGGGGTATCTGATAGCTAGGAAATGATAGGCGTGATGGCTGGGTCCTTGGGCCATTGTTATAGGCCAGCTGCAGTCCAGTGTTATCACGATGCAATCGCAAGGTGATTTGCATCCAGGATTGGTACTGTCTGGGCAAGCAGCAAGTGATTTTATCTTTGTTGAGTCATACAAGGAATTTAGACTCTCACAAACTTCAAGTTGGTCACTACTCAGTACTTGAAAATAATGACTGGCATTGACCCACAGAAATGACCCCTGGCATATATAATGAATTCATTTACTCTTCCTGTTATTTTTAAATAGTTCATTGTGAAATTTGACTCCAAGATCACCTTTAAATCCAAAATATATATACAGCTTAATATTATTTAGTGTGCAGCACCAACTACACTGCCTGGATTTGAATTTGCTATCATTTTTTTGCTCCTTTCAAAGGAATAGAATAATACTGAATGTCCTGACCACTGTAATCATCTCTGGAATGAGGGAATGAGGGACTATCATAGGACTTTTTTTCTGACAGTAAATACCAATTGATGTGAAGAAGAAAACTAGCCTGATTTAGCAATAAATATTTGTTGACAGAGGTTTTATCTTGGATAAACTGTGTACAATAATCAGATCTTATTTTAACAGTCTTTTTATGGTGGGCACCACCAAGAAGAGATTAATACCTTCATCTTACTACCCACCCCTTAGTTATTTATAGAGGTCACCTCTCAGCCTTCTCTTCTCATGACTAAACAACCTCAGTTCTCTCAGTCTTTCTTCATAGGAGAGGTGTTCAAGTCCTGCAATTATCCTTGTAGCTCTCTTTTGGACTCTTTCTAGCAGGTCTCTGTCTTTCTTGAACTGGGGAGCCCCAAACTGGGCACAATATTCCAGATGTGGTCTCACCAGGACAGAGTAGAGGGCGAGAAGAACCTCCCTAGACCTGCTGGACACACCCTTTTAATGCACCCCAGGATACCATTGGCTCTCTTGGCCACAAGGGCACATTGCTGTCCCATGGAGAACTTGCTGTCCACTAGGACTCCAAGGTCTTTCTCCATGGAGGTGCTTTCCAGCAGGGCAGCCCCATACCTGTACTGGTGCTTGGTGTTATTCTTCCCCAGATGCAGGACCCTGCACTTGCCATTATTGAACTTCATGAGGTTTGCCTTCACCCAGATCTCCAGCCTGTCCAGATCTTGTTGGATGGCTGCGCAGCCTGACGGGCTGTCAGCCACCCTCCCACCAGTTTTATATCCTTGGCAAACTTGCTTGGGGTACACTCAATCCCCTCATCCAGATAATAGATGAAAATACTGAACCCAGTACTGATTCCTAGGGAACTCCACTGGCCACAGGCTTCCAACTGGACTCTGCACCACTGATCACAACTCTCTGAACTCTGTTGTTTGAGCCAGTGACCAACCCACCTCATGGTCCAATCATCTAAACCACTTTTCTTGAGTTTACCTATGAGGATGTTATGGGAGACAGTATCAAAAGCCTTGCTGAAGTCAAGACAGACAATATCCACTGCCCTCCCTTCATCTATCCATTTGGTCATGCCTTTGTAGATGGCTATCAGATTTGTTTAATGTAGTTAGAGATGGCCTCTATTAAAGTAATTTCCTATGTTGGTTACAAGTTTGGCTGACACTTATAGTAATTGAAACTTTTAGATTGCCCTGAAAATCCATCATTTGCCGGTCTTGCCACAGAATGTCTTACAAAAGTCATAGTGAGACATCTTCCAAAGAGAGTGATTTATAACTTGATCAGCAGTCTGCAGCAGATAATGAAGCTTTTCCCTGATGCTGGCCTGGGATCGTATCCTGAAAGGTAAGATCCTCGAAGTGGCTACTTAATGAGAGTAGCTCTTCAGTCACTAGAAACTGGTGCAGGTGGTGAGAGTGACTAGAAGTAAAGCAACCTTTCATTGTGGTAAAAGTTAAAAAACCAAAAAGACAGTGGAAGACTTGGAGGTAGGTCTTAACCTGCCTTCTTTTTTTTCTTTTTTTCTTTTTTTTTAAGGGAATTTTTCAGTAGGAAGCAAATTTTTCTTAGGAAAATCTCTAGTTCTCCTCAATAAAGGACTTCAAGTTGTCATTTTAAAAGATTTTCATATTGTAAGGAAAAAAAACCCCACACATGCCTTTTCTATTAGATTTTTATTCATCTGACTTTTTAATCTGATAGTTCCATATTTTGATTTTTTTTTTTTAATGTATCTAACTTTAAAGAGGTTCCTGAATTAATGTCCCACTTTACTCACCCTTTGGTAATGTTACATTTGTCGCTTTGTATTGGGTTGGACTGAGCTGGAGTTCGTTCTCCTCACAGTATCTTTCTAGTGCTGTGGATTTTTTGCAGCAGTAGTTGTTAACACAGCAGTGTTTTCGCTACTGTTGAATCCAGTATCCAGGCTGCATCCTTTCAACATTTCCCTGCCCCAAGAGTACATTGAGGGGCAAAATCTTGGGAGGGGACACAGCTGAGTCAGCTCACTCAGACTGGCCAAAGAGGTATTCCATACCATATGATGTCAGCTCAGGTGTAAGAATGAAGTGAAAGAAGGAAGTGGGGGACTCTTCTATGACATCTATCCTCCCAAGTAACCACCAAGCTTAGAGAGCCCTGCTTCCTGAGACTGACTATTGTCCTGTTGATGGGAAGTAGAGACTAACATCTCTCTTTCTGCTTTTTGCACACTAGATCAGGCTGGCCAGAGCCTCATCCAGCATGGTCTTAAACACCTCCAGGGACAGGGCCTCAACCACCTCCCTGGACAACCCATTCCAGGGCTTCACCACTCTCACAGTGAAGAACTTCTTCCTCACATCCAGTCTGAACCTCCCCACCTCCAGCTTCATTCCACTCCCCCTAGTCCTATCACTACCTGATATCCTGAGAAGTCCCTTCCCAGCCTTCTTGTAGGCCCCTGTGGTGGTTTAGGCTGGGTGCTGGCCTGGATGCCACTGCACAGACCACACCTGGGAGGTCCCAAAAGGGTCCAGCGCACTGGGTGGTCACAGCAAACCAGGTGTTTCACCCACAATCCTCTGCTCCTCTATAAAACATCCGTGCGGGGTCCCTACTTCCTCTTTTGTCCCCTGCTGGTGCCTAGGTAAAAATGGCATGAGCTGCCTCCCTTGGGCTGCCCAGGCTCAAGGCTGGGTTGGGGAGGGAGAAAGAGCCCTGGGGGGGGGTGGGGGGGGGCGGTGGTGTTGGGTGTACCCCCAGGTGGGGATGGGACGTTCATGGGTATGTTCTGGGATCTTTCTCTTTTGTCGCAGTGCTTGTGGTTCTCTGTAAAACTTTCATTGTTGTTTTGTTTACCCATTTAAACTTTCCACCATTCTTTTGCAATCTGTTTGTCTGAGTCGTTATTTTTGCCCATGGTGGGAGAATTTGGCCTCCCAAACCACAACAGCCCCCTTCAGATACTGGAAGGCCACAATTAGGTCACCTCGGAGCCTTCTCTTCTCCAGACTGAACAGCCCCAAGTCCTTCAGTCTGTCCTCGTAGGAGCGGTGCTCCAGCCCTCTGATCATCCTTGTGGCCCTTCTCTGGACACATTCCAGCACATCCATATCCCTCTTGTAATAAGGGCTCCAGAACTGGACGCAGTACTCCAGGTGGTGTCTCAGCAGAGCTGAGCAGAGGGGGAGAATCACCTCCCTTGCCCTGCTGGCCACGCTTCTCTTGATGCAGCCCAGGATCTGATTGGCTTTCTGGGCTGCAAGTACACATTGAGAGCTCATGTTGAGCTTCTCATCCACCAGCTTCTATGGTTTGCTAGGAAAAAAGATTTTAGTTCCTTACTTCAGAAGAAGAGAGTGGTGAATTCTTCATAGCAACAGAGGCCTTCCTAGCAACCACTTCTCATCTGCACTTTTTCCTGCCCTACTTAGATGACACTATGGTTAGCTGCTGCCTTTCATGGATTCATTCTGAGATGCTCAGCTCCTTACTTGGTGCAGAGAGACAAGCCAAAACTGGGTCTGTGAGGATTATTGTGTTGCCAGGCATTGCCAAATAAAAAATTTCACTGCAGTGTGCATAGTACCCAAACACTTACAGGTACAACCCTTGATCTGCTGGACTGCAGTTTAAAAGTCAGTAGCATGCTATCTGTGGTGGCAAAAGAAGTAGGAAGAGAGGGAAGTATTTCCACAGAAAAGACACTGTGATGGTCAGAATGGCTTTACAGGTACCTTTAACACACAAAACACAAACCAGAATTTGATTGATAAATTGTATTTGCTTCCAAAAAAGTACACAATGTCAACAGAATTTTTTGACTCAAAATATATCTCGAGATTTTCTGGCCTGCACTGCACATTAATGGTGCAATTTCTGGTACTAATGTTACTGCAATAGCAATGGAAAGCCGTATCTCATAAGAACTGTGAGACTCTTTGCTTTTATGCTTTTATGCTATATATTATGCCTTTATACTTTGTTTTTATAGCTGAGAATAACATTCTAGACTCTTGCTACTCCAACACTTCTGGCTTTTAGTCCTACTTCTGTGTTGTTACAGCACTGTACTGGAGATTTATTGTTAGCTCAATCAAAAGTTTTCTATTAATCCAAACTGTGTGATTTGCCCAGAGTTGCTACAATGTTATTTAAAAGTCTTTCACAAGCGGCAGTTGTACTGAATTTAAAACTCGCAGTATTGCACAGCATATTTTATGTTTTATTCACTGCTGAATTTACAATCTTAATGAGTATTTTAAGGCAAAGAATAGGATGACTATTCACATGTTGCAGAAAGGTGCTAAGTGTCTTTTTAGATTTTAATTTCCAATGCCTTAGAAAAAGTGCAGCACAGACTAGTTATGTGCTAGCAAGACCTCTAAATTTAGCCTTTACTCTTTCAAATTGGGGTCATGCTTCCATATTTCTTCCATGCAGTTATGGAGGCTCTTTGTTTCTAGGACACTTTTCTGCATCTAGTGCTCACAATATTCTGGTCTTGTTCATAATAATAATACCACCACTTCAGTCAACACCTTCTGCTTCCTAGTAACACTGGCAAGAACCAAAAATCTCTTCAATGATAATTGCCTGATACTGGATTTATCCACCACCCACTGAAGCCAGTGTGTGTCTTTCCATTACCTGCCAGAGAGTTTGGCAAGTATGAGCTATGCTGTCAGGTAGCTAAGGAAATGATACAGTATGAGATAAATGTTACCAGGTTTCCAAACTTTGAACATGAAATAATGGGAGAGAGCATTCATGAAACATAAGTCTGCCATAATCAGGGCTTCCTCGGTATCCCACGAGGAAACAGATGAACCCTTGGTACTTGGATGTAGCAGTTTGGCAGTGACAGAAATCTGAGCTGGACTCAGTCCTGATGCATTGCAGTGTTTACAAAATAATTTTGTCAGAAGACACCAAATAGACTATCACACATTATATCAATTAATTATAATCATCTTGAGACAAACAGAAGTTGTGGACTGCTGCTTCATGGAAGCAATGTAGAATCCCAAGAGTACAGGAAGATGGCAATTGGATAATGATCTCAAAACAGCCAGGTGACTTGTGCTGTGTTCAGCCAATGTCCTTGTGCTGTTGAACAGATCAGTCATCTCGAATACATTGCCTTCTTGCAAGTGAGTCTATTTAGTCTTTTAGACCTTATTATATAAAATGATGGTAGAATGATAGCAGTAGACAATACTCTTGTATAAGTGTTGTATGTTGAGAGACCAATTTTCCCACCACAGGCAAGAGACTCAGACAAAACAGATTGCAAAAATCTGGAGAAAAAACAATAAAAGTTTTACAGAAAACCACAAGCCCTGTGATGAAGAGAGAGATATCCCAGAACATACCCAAGAACGTCCCATCCCCCACCTGGGGGGTACACCCAAACCCCCCCAGGGCTCTTTCTTCCCCCCCAACCCAGCCTTGGGCCTGGGCAGGCCCAAGGGAGGCAGCTCATGCCATTTTACCTAGGCAGCGGTGAGGAAGGAAAGAGAGGGAGAGGACCCCATGCTGATGTTTTACAGGGGAGAAGGGCATTATGGGAATGAAAATACCTGTGACCACCCACTGGGCTGGGCCCCCTTTGGGACATCCCAGGTGTGGCCTGTGCAATGGCATCAGGGGCTGGCACCCAGCCTAAACCACCACAATGAGTCTGCATGATAGTGAGGTGTATTCTCATCATCCTCTCTTTCAACCTTTTCACTCTTTCTCAGAATTTACCATCTTGTATCTATCTTCAGTGGAGGGGAAGACAAAAATGTTTGTTCTGACATGATGCATAAAGACTGACATTGGAAGACTACATTTAGCTATGCTGAAGGCTGCCAAGTTGCTCCCAATGCAAAAGTTTGACAGTACCATCTACATTATCTTTCTTTAACTCAAACAATCCACAGCTACTTCTGTTTTAGTTGGTTTAAATGTCTGCAACTGCAGTAAGCTCCCTTTAGCTTGTACAAATCTTTCAAATATGTTTTAACTTGGGGATACCCCCTCTCCAGCACCCCTTCACCCCCACAAATGAACAAACCAATGTACAAATGGAAAACAGTCTACTTTTAGGTAAGTATAAAATACAGGTTTTCATCTGAGAAGTACAGAGCCACCACCTACATTCTGATTCAAGTTAGTATTAAAATTGATTGTACACCTCCTACAAGAAGGAGCAGTTAGAGTGAATAAAATCTTCTGAGGCATTTTCTGCTGTTCATGTCCACAGCGTCAGGCATGTGTTTTGCCTGCTAAAAACAGTGTGCCAAATTATTCCTGCAGCACTTGGTTCAAAACAGAGATTTTCTTAGAATATAAGTAGGAGAATCATAGAAGAATTATAAAGCAGCTTGAAGAGAAAAAAAGAATATGTTTGTTGTATATTGTTCACTAGATATAGGTTGCTAATGAGTGCATAAAGATGTTAAAAGGGAACTGAAATTCCCATACATCTTCCTACTGTATTTGGACACTTGTCAAAAGAATGCAAAACTTTAAGCAAAGCTGAAGCCAGACTTGCAGATCATAGTTTTAATCTACATCTTAGTCCACTTTGGTTTGAATTTTTCTCCATCTAGTAATTTGATTTTGTAAGAATACCTCCCAGAAAAAAGAAAACAACACACTGTTGAGCATGAGTCTGTTAATATAAAACATTGACTAAAGGTTGCACTAATACCAGTTTAAATACTCCCATTTCAAACTCTGTTTTATCCTTTTTCTTCCATTCCTCCACTGAGAGAGACCATGTCTGTTTTTTTTTTTCCTAAATGCTTCCTTTGAAAGGAGGTAAACATGGTACATGTTACTTGTGTTAACACAATGGATAAAGACAGAAGTACATTCAAATTTGAAGCAAATGTCGTGGCAGCTTACTCTTATTTATATGAATAGAGAGATTATTTTCTAAGGACACAACCATAGTTGAAAAAATCTTGAACAGATTTCCACAGTGCCTTCAAGGATCCCCTCAGTGAACTGAACTTCATGTCACCTCTGGCTTATGTACCTGAAATTTTTATTATTTTTTTTCCTGAACTCAAACTTCCCCAAGGCTGTGTTGTTCTTGGGACAGGAATCATCAGAAACCTGCAAGGAGCAACCCTGGGCTACCTTCTCTAGTTGAAATCACCAGAAACACCAAAGCAGGAAAATTGCATCATGTAGTGGGGCCATTGCCTTTGCAATGAAGTACATACTTGAAAAGTAGTCTCAATACTGGGCTAAGGAAAGTTTCTTCTGTCACCCTCAGGGAACACTAGCAAGGATGTAGAGCTGACTTTTAGCTTCGTTTAGCAGCAAATAAAGAAGCTGGAGGCTGGTTTGGTCTTGACATTTTACACTGCAGCTTATATATAGAAAGTTTGTTTTTAGCTATCTGAGATAACAGAAACCCCTTCAGCTCAGCTGTAGCCTCGTGACTCATTTTAGGCCAAGGACCACTGTAAAGGGTCCTTAATTCCATCATCTAACATCATGTGTTTAAAACTCATCTCTATGGTGAGATGTGCAGAGAGCAGCATTACAGGTTGCTAATAAATACGCTATGATCTAAGAACGGATTACTTCTTAGAATATAATGCAAAATTTTACAATTATCAAAATCTTAAAATAAAGGTGCACCTTAAATGGATTTGATTTCTTGGTTCAAAATTGTAGTGGGTTGGGGCAAACCCCCTCCCCACCACGTGCAGAAATAACGACTCAGACAAACTGATTGCAAAAGTAGTGGAGAGTTTAAGTAGAGAACAGTGAGTGTGCACAAAAGGAAACATAGTGACAAGGAAGAAACCAAAGTAAACCCAGAAAGACCCCAAACCCCACCTGAGGGTGCATCCAAAACTTACTTACTATTAGGCTGGTCTCAGCTGGCCAGATCTGAGCCTGCCCATCCCCCAGTGGCCTTGGGCCCAGTCAGGCCCATGGCCGGGAGATCTCTCCCCCAGTTACCAAGTCTTGGAGAGGGAAGGAAAGAGGAAGTGCCAGACCCCACTGCAAAATTTATAGTGGTACAAGGGATTATGGTAGAAATACCTAATTTCCTGTGCCCACCCACTGGGCTGGACTGCTGGACACAGGAAACACCACTGTAGTAGAGGGCACCCAGCCCAAACTATGACAAAAATCTGACATTTTTATGGGGGGAAAAGAAAGTTTCTTAGGACAGAGGACCTTCAGAGAAGTTCAGAAACAATAGCAAGCAATAAATTTTTGGTTGCTCCTGTTTTCCATAATTTCTGATTGCCTTTGATATTAAACTGCCAGAATACCCCTTTTTTTGCCCTTTACTCAAAAAACCTTCTAAAATATGCACATTGCTGGCAGTTAATCTATATCCAAACTCAGTCATGCTGAGGAAAGAAGAAAGTATTCTCATAGTTTTACCTGAGATTTAACCAACAATAATATCCTGAAGCAGTTTCAATCTTACTAATATTAATATTAAGCACTGCATTATAAGGTAACTTGCAAACTTGGTTTTTTTTTTCAGTTCCCAAATTCATACATAATGCTGATTTTTCCTTCACTGTTTCTCAAAGTATTGAACAAATTGACAAGAAAAAGAAAAGCAGGTCTTAAATATGCCAGATATAATTTTGAAGAGTATGTTCCACCATTTTATTGAGGTAATATCCTCTTGACTGCAAAATTTTTGTACATCTCTCTCATCAGTACTAATAGTGGCCCACAAAAAAAAAGAAAAAAAAGAAAAAAAGGAAAAAAAAATTCTTCTTATTGTAAGCTTTTGCCTCTCTAATTTTTTTCCTACATGACCTAACAACATCCTTAAACATTTCATGGATTGCTCACCTTCCTGATATACCCTCATTTTTTCTGTTAATTCACCCAGAAGTTCATTGCCCATCCAGGCTGGCCTTCTACCCCAGTGGCTTATCTTCCAGCACATTGGCACAGCCTGTTCCTGCATGTTCAAGAATTCTTTCTTGAAGTAGGTGCAGCCCTCCTGGACCCCTTTGTTTTTAAGGGCTGTTTCCCAAGGTACCTTCTGAGTTAGTTCCTTGAGTAACCTGAAGTCTGCCCTCCGGAAGTCCAGAGTGGAGGTTTTGTTGCTGCCCCTCTTAGCTTGACTGCATATTGAAAACTCAATTATTTCATGGTTGCTGGACCCCAGACAGCCTCCAACCACCACATCTCCCACCAACCCTTCTCTACTGGTAAAAAGAAGGTTGAGCAAAGCCTTACCCCTGGTAGGCTCACACAGCAGCTGGCATAAGAAGCTATCATCCATACACCTTCTAGACTGCCTCCTCTCTGCTGTGTTAAGCTACCAGCAGATATCAGGCAGGTTAAAATCGCCCATGAGAACAAGGTCAGGCAATCTTGAGACAGCCTCTATCTGCCTATAGAATAATTCATCAACCTCTTCATCCTGATTGGGTGGTCTATAACAGACTCCAACCAGGATGTCTGCCTTTGTTGGCCTTCCCTCTAATTCTCACCCAGAGGCACTCGACCTGATCATCCTTGATCTCTAGTTCCATGGTGTCTAGAGACTCCCTGATGTACAGAGCCGCCCCTCCACCCCTTCTCACTCACCTGTCTCTCCTGAAGAGCACAAGATCATGAAATGTTCATCAAAGTGAGAAGCAAGGGTGAACTGAGTTGTCTATAAATGCAAATGCAAGTATCCAACAAAGTCAGAAATTGACTCTAGCTTTAGTGATCTTTATTTGTGTACCAATTTTGTTCTCAAAGCAAGACATCCTAGTGAGAAATTAAGATTCAGTGTGGTGTTATGTACCTTGAAAGTCGTTCCCTCTTCCAATGTCAAAATACTTTTTTTCTTATTTACCTTTCCTGTCCCCAGTCCTCTTCTTCTGGGAGACTGTGATCATGGCATTACTGCTATGCTGAATCAGAACTGACTCAAAGTACTTACAGATAAAAATAGCAACATTTCAACCTAATTCTATTCCTCAGGGTACTTTATTTTTCCCCTTACCTATCCTGTTTCCCACCACTTCATTTTATGAGACATCCAGTCATCAACACTGGAAATTTAAACGACCTTCTATCCAAAAGAGAAAGCCATCAATATTTTTAAAGGGTTGTATTAATAGTGAACTTTTAAAGGGGAGGTTGGGTGGGGCTTTTATGGTTGGTTGGTTTGGTTGGTTTTGTGGTGTTTTGTTTTGTTTTGTTCTTTTCTTTTCTTTTGGTGGGTTTATTTTTGTGCCTTCTGACACTTGCAGCTTTTCATTCTGTAAAATCAGTTTGCCAGACTGCTTAAGAGGTAGCTTTTCTTGTATGTTCACACTACTTGTAGGGAGATTTTTGGAGTATAAGCTATGGATAGGTATATGTTATAAGAAGACCACTAAATCAGGAAAGCAAGGAGAAATAGAAGAGATGGGGAAACTGTTATCTCTTCCCTTGAATCTATTGTGGTAACTTAGATAATTTTAAGTGGGATGTAAATAATTTTTAAATTATTTTGCCAATGTTTGCATGACCCCATAAAAAGGCCAAAGAACATTTTAACCAAATAGGACTTAAGTGGTCTGATTTTCTACTACAGATGTGTTTTATTACATTCTTTTACTGCAAAAAAATGAACATGATGTTATCTACATTACTGGAGTTTGAAGGAAGAAACTAGAAGAGGAAATACTTGCTTGTTCATCTGCAATATATGAACTTTGGAATTTGCATTTAGTTCCAGATGAATATGCTTAAAAATAGTAAACTAAAAAAAACCACCCAGGAAAAGTTCTCTATAACCACATCTGCGTAATTAAATATGTACTTGTTTTTCACGATGATAAAATATAGTTTTCACTCTCTGTAATTCCATGTGAATGCAGTCTCATGCACTAGTATTACAGGATCTCTGATGATTTCCAGCTTTGATGTTCCAATTCAGTTTTTAGAAACCTGACAACCTTAGCTTGAATAATGAAAAATGGCAGTTGTATTAATCAAATATATTCATCCACCCAAACATCATTAAAACTTGATATAGTCTTATAGTGCAAATCCTTAAAGACCTGGAAATATTCATATGAAATGTTGACTTCATGGTAAGTGAAGTGTTGAGAAGGTATCTAGCTCTCTACTCCATTTTTCTTTAATTACCTAATCCAAAAATATGAATCATAAACAGGCCTATCTTGCATTTTTTAAGACTATGGTCTGGTCCCTTGCTCATCCATTTAAGCGGCTAAACTATAAGCAGTCTTGGTAGTTGAGAACTATTGTGTAACGCTTTATTGCTTCTTGCTCAAAGCACATGACTAATGGAAGAAATTAAGTTTCCAAAAGTTTTCACTCAGTAAGTAAAGCAACAAAGAGTTGAAATAATAAAAAGTTGTGGGAATAGAAATTCATTACTTGTGGGAATAAATAAATTTGTGAAAGTGGGATAGTTAAGTTTAGAATGTCCTTTCTTACTCCACCTGTATGGAGGTCTCCATGTGAGTTAAGGCATTGAAGGAAGGATTTGCATCTAAGAATTAATAAATCCAGAATGATTTTCCTGGGAAATTACTGTATTACAGTATATTAGAGGTTGGAAGGGACCTTGTGGTCGTTTGAGGCTGTGCCTTTAAGAACAAACACTGCTGGAACACACTGGCTAATGTTTTTGGTACTAGAACCAAAACATTCTGATATTCTAAACGAATTTCATTGGTTGATAAACAAAAATTCAGCTTTAGATTGTGAAGCGGTTGGAAAATTTTTTCCTCAGTTCAGTTCGGTTTGGGAGTTGGGGGAGTTTGGTGTTTCAGCCTGTTCTCCCTGCCTGCTTCTTCTGCGAACTGCTGGACTTGGCCTTCAGATAAGCAAACACTAATCCTGCATGGGCTTTTGAAGCTTGCTAACAACTCTTTTCCTTAGTAACTTGCCTTTCTCTCTCTCTAACCCCTTTTTGGGGAAAAAGGGAGGTAAGGGGGGGAGAGAGGGGGTTCCAAAGAGGGGATCCCTCCCTGAGGGAGGGATTTTTGTTGTGTTATTTGTCTTTGCTGTGTGTTTCTGTGTATATATTGTAAATACCTGTATATATTGTGATATATATAACCTGCTTTCCATATATGCTTGTAAATATATAGCTTTTGCTCTTCGACTGAGTTAGCTGTGGTTTCTTACTCTGTGGAGGAGGGAGAGCTAAGCCCTCTCTCAACCTACCACATTTATTGGCGCCCAACGTGGGGCTTGCTGACAAATTAGTTTGATTTATTGCTTGCTTAAGTCGAACGAGCAAACATGAAGGTGTTTTGGCTTTTTGAGCGTCTGTTCTTCTCGGTCTTTGGTGTATTGATCTACAAGTATTGCCTGGGTATGATTATCGATAAGATAGGTAAATATATAATGCAAAAATTATATTTGTGGTTTAAGTACAAGATTCGGCTTCTGTATGATCGGTGCCTGGAATTCTTTTATGTTAAAAAGTACAGAAATGTTACATCTAGCACACTGCAGGATTCGAACCCATGACCTCAGCACTCATAGTTCAAAGCACTGCCAACTGAGCTACTGCACATTCCTGGATACAGTCAGATTGTGAAACCTCTGTATGATGTGACTCGAAAGAGGAACAGTTTCCACTGGGGACCTGAACAACAAGCAGCCTTTGACCAGATAAAGCAAGAAGTAGTCCAAGCAGTGGGTCTGGGACCTGTCCGAGATGGTCCAGACATTAAGAACATTTTGTACACGGCTGCAGGTGACAATGGTCCAACCTGGTGCTTGTGGCAAAAAGCTCCAGGTGAGACACGTGGACGACCTCTTGGTTTCTGGAGTCGAGGTTACAGAGGTTCAGAGGCTAATTACACTCCAACAGAGAAAGAGATTCTAGCTGCCTATGAAGGAGTGAAAGCAGCTTCTGAAGTAATTGGAACTGAGTCACAACTTCTCTTAGCTCCCAGATTGCCAGTTTTGAATTGGATGTTCAAAGGCAAAGGTTCCACACCACATCATGCCACAGATTCCACCTGGTCTAAGTGGATGGCCCTGATAACACAGAGAGCTCGAATGGGAAATCTTGAAAGACCTGGTCTGGTGGAGGTGATCTCAAGTTGGCCTGAAGATACCAACTGTGCTAAACCTCCAGAGGAGAGAGTAACTCGTGCTGAGGAAGCTCCTCCTTACAATGACCTTTCTGATGATGAAAAGAAATATGCTTTGTTCACAGACGGTTCCTGTTGTCTCGTCGGGAACAAGCGAAGGTGGAAGTCTGCCGTGTGGAGTCCAACACGCCGAGTTGCAGAGGCGAAGGATGGAGAAGGAGAATCCAGTCAGTTTGCAGAGGTAAAAGCTGTCCAGCTAGCTCTCGACGTAGCTGAACGTGAGAGATGGCCAAAGCTTTATCTCTACACCGACTCCTGGATGGTAGCCAATGCTCTATGGGGTTGGCTAAAGAACTGGAAGAAGAATGGTTGGCAGAGGAAAGGAAAACCCATCTGGGCAGCTGAACTGTGGCAAGACATTGCTGATCGAATCGAGAGAATTCCAGTGAAAGTGAGACACATTGATGCTCACATTCCCAAGAGCAAAGCTACTGAGGAACAGCAGCACAACCATCAGGCAGATCTAGCTGCAAGAGTTTCTCAAGTAGACAAGGACTCTGAACTTGATCTCGACTGGAAACACCGAGGTGAGATATTCTTAGCTCGGTGGGCTCACGATTCGTCAGGACATCAAGGCAGAGATGCAACATACCAATGGGCTCGTGACAGATCCATAGACATTTCCATGGATGCCATCACACAAGTCATCCATGACTGTGACATTTGTGCTGCTATTAAGCAGGCAAAGAGAATTAAGCCCTTGTGGTATGGTGACAGATGGTCCAAATACAGGTATGGTGAAGCTTGGCAGATTGACTACATCACTCTACCACGTTCTCGTTCTGGTAAGCAGTACGTGCTTACTATGGTAGAGGCAAACACTGGATGGCTGGAAACTTACGCAGTCCCACATGCAACTGCACGCAACACCATTCTTGGTCTGGAGAGACAGATCCTGTGGAGACACGGAACTCCAGAGAGGATTGAGTCAGACAACGGAACTCACTTCAAGAACAACCTTGTAAAGAGCTGGGCAAAAGAGCACGGTATTGAGTGGATTTTCCATATTCCTTACTATGCACCAGCTGCAGGGAAGATTGAACGCTACAACGGTTTGTTGAAGACCACTCTCAAAGCCATGGGAGGTGGATCTTTGAAAAACTGGGAGAAACATTTAGCACAAGCAACCTGGCTGGTGAACAGTAGAGGTTCAGTGAACCGAGCTGGACCTGCACATTCTGATCTGCTACAGAAAGTAGAAGGTGATAGAGTTCCTGTTGTTAGGGAAAAGAATCTGTTAGGTAAAACTGTTTGGGTATTTTCGCCCTCAGGAGAGGCTAAACCTGTCCGAGGGGTGGTTTCAGCAGAAGGTCCGGGTCACACTTATTGGGTAATGCAAGAGAATGGTGAAATTCAGTGTATTCCACAAAGAGATTTAACTTTAGCTGAGAGAGTTTAATTTCAGAATGTTGTACAGCTACAGCGCGTCCAAAGGAAAGAGTCCCTGAGGAATCTACGGTGCACGAACCCTGAGAACCCTGAGAGCCCTGAGTCAACTGAGAGTCCCTGAGTCCCTGTTTCCCTTTTTCTTCGCTTCGTCTGCGGAGAGACAAACTGTTTTCCATTTTCTTGATTTTGGATTTTCTTGGACTTCTGAATCATCTACATCTGAGTATAGCCGGAATGGACGATGAACTTAACTTACGAACTGTAAATATTGTTCTGAATTGGATGGACAGTACGAACAGCCAATGAAATTGTTTAGAAAGGGGTGGACTGTGGTCGTTTGAGGCTGTGCCTTTAAGAACAAACACTGCTGGAACACACTGGCTAATGTTTTTGGTACTAGAACCAAAACATTCTGATATTCTAAACGAATTTCATTGGTTGATAAACAAAAATTCAGCTTTAGATTGTGAAGCGGTTGGAAAATTTTTTCCTCAGTTCAGTTCGGTTTGGGAGTTGGGGGAGTTTGGTGTTTCAGCCTGTTCTCCCTGCCTGCTTCTTCTGCGAACTGCTGGACTTGGCCTTCAGATAAGCAAACACTAATCCTGCATGGGCTTTTGAAGCTTGCTAACAACTCTTTTCCTTAGTAACTTGCCTTTCTCTCTCTCTAACCCCTTTTTGGGGAAAAAGGGAGGTAAGGGGGGGAGAGAGGGGGTTCCAAAGAGGGGATCCCTCCCTGAGGGAGGGATTTTTGTTGTGTTATTTGTCTTTGCTGTGTGTTTCTGTGTATATATTGTAAATACCTGTATATATTGTGATATATATAACCTGCTTTCCATATATGCTTGTAAATATATAGCTTTTGCTCTTCGACTGAGTTAGCTGTGGTTTCTTACTCTGTGGAGGAGGGAGAGCTAAGCCCTCTCTCAACCTACCACAGACCTCAAGAGATCATCGGCTCCAAATCCCCTGCCAAAGCAGGATCACTTAGGCTAGTCCACTCAGGAATGCACCAGGTGGGTTTTGAAAGTCTCCAGAGAAGGAGACTTGGCAACCTCCCTGGGCAGTCTGTTCTAGTGCTCTGTCATCCTCACTGTAATGAAGTTTCTCCTCATGTTGAGGTGAAGTCTTCTATGTTCAAGCTTGAACCCATTGTTTCTTGTCTTACTACTGTGCAAAACTGAAAAGATCTTGGTCCCATCCACCTGACACCCACCTGTGGTGGTTTAAGCCTTAACTGGGAGTCAAGAGCTCAGATGGGGGCAAGGCTGAGAATCACTCCCCCTCCTCCCTCCCAACAGAGAGGGGGAGGGAAAAAAAGGAAGGGGCAAATCCACCAACCAATAATTTGGAGTCAGCTTGGAAGTAGAGAGGTAAAGTTTTCTTTTAAAATTTTTTTTTAAAAATAAAAATATATATATAACAATAACAGGTAAGGTTCACAAGAGCAAGGAACAAGGATGGATGGGAAGGGGGAAAAAAAACCCCAAGAATACAAAACCAGTCTCTCTCTCTGAAGAGGCGCATAGGCAGCAGGGAGAAGGATCAGGCCTGGCCACATGGCAGAGGAGCAGGAAGGCAGCTGCAGTAGCTCTCACCCAGGAGAGGCAGGAGCCAAAAGGAGGCCTAATGGCTGCAATGTCCTGCTTTTTATACCTTAGCTGGGCAGGGAGCGGGGAGTGGAACAGACTCAGTTTCCCAGGGGGAAAATGTCCTGGAGGGAGGGCAATGCACCTGCAAGCTCTCCACCCTGTTTTGGTTTTTTTTTTCAGGATGGGCATTAACCCACTGCACCACCCCTCAGGTATTTATAGACACTGATGAAATCCCCTCTGAGTCTTCTCAAGATTAAATAGCCCCAGTGTGGTAGTTTGGCCTACCAGCATTAACAAAAGCTTGGCTTGCTCAGTCAGGGAAAGCAAATGGAAGCTATATTTACAAGCAATAACTACACTCTACAATGGAATGCAATGAATATGTACAAATATACAGTATTTACAGTATTATACAGGTATTTACAATCAGAACACATCATGGAAACTCCCCTGAACCCCTAGTGGGATCCCCAAAAGGAGTGGGGGTAACTGCTCCCCTCTTCCCTAACCTCCTCCCCCTTTACTCTGTCTAATTAGAAGTAAAGAGGAAAAAAAAGTTAGGAGAGTACTGTTAGTCTTATCTGCAAGGTCAGCTAGTAGTGATCAGATCCTCCTAGCCAGGCAGAACAGAAACAACAGCCAGAAGAGAGAGAAAGGAATGAAGTGGGATGTGAGATATTGCTAGGGGTACATCTCACATCTGGCCAATGAAATTCATTTAGAATAATCTTTTGTTTTCCTTTTTACACCCAACTGTGAATTGTTTATATTTCTTCACTCTTCTGCTCAAAAATCTACAGTCAAATTTTAAAGGCATAGCCTGAAACTGCCAAACCCAGGGATCTCAGTCTCTCTTCGTAGCTGAGATGCTCAAGTCCCCTAATCTTTCTTGTGGGTGTCCAATGGATTGTCTCCAGCAGTCCTCTGCCTTTCTTGAACTGGGGAGCCCGAAACTGGATGCAGTATTTCAGGTATGGTCTCACCAGGGCAGAGTAGAGAGGTGGAACAACTTCCCTAGACCTGCTGGAAACACCCTTTTAATGAACCCCAGGATACTATTGGCTCTCTTGGCCACAAGAGCACATTGTTGTTCCATGGAGAAACTGCTGTCCACCAGCGCTCCAAGGTCTTTCTCTGTGGGGCTGCTTTTCAGCAGGGCAGACCCTAACCTCTACTGGTGCATGTTGTTATTCCTCCCTGCACTTGTCCTTATTAAACTTCATGAGGTTTGCCTACACCCAGCTCTCCAGACCGTCCACATCACGTTGGATGGCTGCACAGCCTGCTGGGGTGTTAGCCAACCCCCTCCTAGTTTTGTATCATCATTGAATTTGCTGAGGGTACTCTCGATCCCCTCATCTAGGTTGTTGATAAAGATGTTGAACAAAACTGGACCCAATACTGATCCCTGGGGAGCACCACTGGCCACAGGCCTCCAAGTTGACTCTGTGCCACTGACGATGACCCTCTGAGCTCTGCTGTCGAGCCAGTTTGCAATCCACCTCATGGACCAGCCATCTATGCCACATCTCCTGAGATTTTCTATGAGGTTGTTATGCAAGACAGTATCCAAAGCCTTACTGAAGTCAAGGTATATGACATTTTCTGCTCTGCCCTCATCTACTGTTACGAATGGGCCACACAAGAAAATGTCAAAGTTTCTTGTGAGAGTTGTTTTGTTAAAAAAGTAGAAGCAAGCAAGCAGCAAGGAAGCGGCGTGCCGGGCTGCAGAGACTCCCCACCCCCCCATCTACCCATTTGGTCATAACTTCATAGAAGGCTATCAGATTAGTCAGACAGGATCTCCTCTTGGTAAACATATGCTGGCTACTCCAGATAACCTTCTTGTCTTCCATGTGGTTAGGGATGACCTCCAGGATGAGCTGCTCCATTGTCTTTCCAGGGATGGAGGTGAGGCTGACTGGTCTGTAGTTTCCTGGGTCCTCCTTCTTGCCTTTTTTTAAGACTAGAATGACATTTGCTTTCTTCTGGTTGTCAGGCACCTCTCCTGTTCTCCATGACTTTTTAAAGATGATGACGAGAGGTTCAGCAACAGTCTCAGCCAACTCTCTCAGCACTTGTGGATGCACCCCATTGGGGCCCGTGGATTTGTGTGTGTCATCAGTTGGTATAAGAGATCTCTAACCCAGTCCTGACTGGCCAGCAGAATGTCCACACCTCTCCAGTTCTACTCCCTTGCTTCTAGAGCAGAATTATTGCCATATTGGTGTTTGAAAATTCTGCAGACCCATTTCAGACTCTTTCTGGTCACAAGATCACACTGAAGGAGCTGTGTAAAACACCCTGAAAGTCCAGGAGTCAAAAAATCCTCTCTTCTAGATCTTCTTTTTCTCTGAACTTAACTTAAAAGCATGCCACATTTGATGATTTTGCCTCATTACTATTCAAAGTTCATTAATAAATTCATTAAGTTTCCAAGAGAAGACAGAGCTAGGAGGCAATGAGAAACTGGGAGCTCAGATCAGGGGCTGGGCATGGTCTGACAAGGACACTAATACCCAGGGAGAGGCAAAATGGGAAAGGTGGAACTAGAAGTTCATGAGAGGAAGAAAATGGAAAACAGAGAAGTAGCTTGGGAAGGCTGGACAAGAAAACTGTTGTAGGAAATGCAGCCATGCAGTGTAGAGGAGACTGGGACACCTGAGAGAAGGGAGATGACAGGGATGAGTTGGCTGGCACTGAGATTAGATGCTGGTGAACTGGTGCTGAAATATACATCAGAAAAGGCTTTGGATGGAGGCAGAATATATTAAACTTCATGGAAAGACTATATTGCTATTCAGAGTCTGGAAGGTGGTTCAAGACCATCAGAACTCACCAGTTCTCCACTGTCAACAAAATGCCTATGAACCTGTGGCAAAACGCCAGTGTTATGTCCGTTTCTGAAGTTGAGTGCTAAAGGCTCAGTATCAGTCTTTGAGCTCAGGTATCAGTAAGACTACAGGATGGCCAATAAATAAAGGATAGAAAATATTTAGGGGAACCTTTGTTCAATCAGAATGCAGATAGCTTCAATAGAGGCCATTGAATTTAGCAAACTTTGGGATGAAAATCAAGAAAATTTGCTGCTATTTTTGGTCACAAACCAACAAATAAAAAACATAAATGCAACAACCACAAAGGTCTGACCATTTTGGTTTAGTTATTCATTGCTCTCTGGAAGAAACTGATGCAAATGTAATATTCCCTCTTGGCAAAGCTTCAGGCTTTGTGAGACTTGATAACTTGAGACAAACAGCAGCAAACCCAAACAAAACAACAACAACTGAATTGTTAAGCAGTTATGTAGAAATCCATTCAAGGATTATCAGCTATCAATGAAGCTCATCACTGCACAGTTGAGAGGGTGGGATTACAGGGAGCAATATATATATCAAGTTTAACAAAACCATAATCACACAGACTTGACTTGCTAACTTCATGTATTGCTTCAGTCCTAAAAGTTATCATTTAAATTTATGTATTTTCATATCTATGGGATGGTATCAGAAAAATGTTTATAATACTGTCTGCTACATTAAATCATCCAGGCCCTTATTAAAACCACTTAAAATGAATAACTCATGAATAGAATCATAGAAGATACTATAAGAACAGGAAGCTATTCCTGAGTGCTCATGGGAACTAATTATATTTGCCATGACAGAGAGACATATATGTTATCTTACAAGTGTGCATGGCACTCTGGCTGATATTTAGATGACAGAATTATTTATTTGCTTCATCAAAAAATTGTGTTTAATGATTATTTTAAACAACAAATTTCATTTTCTGACATTGAAATTATCACTACTGTTGAATTATTGAATTATTATTGAATTATTAATTATTATTAATTATTGAATGTATCATTGAAATTATTCAAAGTGATAATTTAAGAACTTATTTGTAGACTAAAAGGGAACCTGCTAGAGGGGACAAAATGTGTATGATAGTTAGAGATGGAGCAAAATTGCATACATCTCTTTCTTAAAGTAGGAAAATAATCAAAATAAGGAAATAATGGAACTGAAATGAAGACTGCTTGAGGATAGGTAGCTCCAGCTGAAATAAACCAGGTAGAACAAGGTTGACTTAAGAAGAAAATCAAGGAGGAAGTGGTTAGAGGTTTTATGATTGAACTGATATGAAGATATTTTCAGATTTGTTTTGTTTGGGTCTTTTTATCTACTTCAGTTGCATTTAAATGTTGCACGTTTAAATGTGCTCATTCCATAACAGCCAAACCAATTATTTTATGGCAATCATTAATTACAGTAATTGCCAAAAATAATAATGTAAATCAAACCAATATTAACAAATTATAACAAATTATACTAAGAAAAAAGGTAAAAGAACTTGTTTTTTTAGGGTAATCTTTCTGAAAGTAAAAAAATCTCCAGTGCTGCACTATTGTTAGCCTTAATTCAGTTCTAAATATTTTCACAGGTGGCCCATTTATCCTTAAAATCTATGTGAAATACTGATCAAATGCAGCTACACAAAACCAAAACAAACCCCCATCACAAAAACCCAAACAAAACCTCCAGGCAGCGCTGTGCTCGTAGATGGTCCATCATTTTCAGTCTGGTATGTACCAAGATTGTTATCCTTGTCCTAAAAGTACACTTCACTATTAGTGGAAAAGTTACCTGCTTGCATCAACAAGTGAACCTTCAGACTCTTCCACGCACTTCAAATATAACAACCTCTCCTGTTCATTTTCTGACAGTTTTAAGGAGGTTACATCTGCCATTAACATCTTATTAACATTTTATATATGTACAAAGACTCAAAGTTTTATGTAACTGGTAGGCAGCATCTTAGAAACCTAATTCCAGGGCCTAAACCATGTAGTAGCTTTGCACAATAGCCTCTTATCTGAGCTGGGCACAACTGGATTTATTTCCATTATTGCTATTACACATCTACTGCATGGTCTGGTATAAATTGGAATTAATGACCAGCAGAAGTCTAGGTGTAGACTGGAATTACCAGCAGTCAAGGCTCAAATTATGTGCTCAAATTTAAAAAAAAATATGTTAAGGGAAAACTAATCTTAATTGCCAAATATAAAGCTGTTTAAGGTATTACATCTCAAGGGGAGCATCTTATCATACTCAGGCTCGTTAATAAATGCCACAGTAATTGATCAGTGGTAACTTGTAAGATACTTCTCTTTCTGTTAGGTACAGTCTGCACAGAGGAATTGTCTCTCTTTGCAAAGAGCAGTAACAGAAAGGAAAAAAAAAGGGAGGAAAAGGGATAAGAACAATATCTTGCTTCTTCCCCAGGTTTTATTCAAAAGCATTTTTATTGAAACAAATGTACACAGTAAATTTTACTTTGCTGTTGACAGAAACTTCTCACAGTGCCAACCTCAACCCTGGCTTATCTAATGCCATTCTTAAATATTGTGTCAAAAACTAGCAGTCAGTAAGCAGGTACCAGATTCAGCTATAGCACTTGGTTACTGAACCTTTCATAGAGTAAAACTTAAGACTAGTCTTTCTTGAGCCAACTCTTCTCCTCCTGTTGATACTTACTAAGCATAATGAATGTTGTCTTACTGAGAACTCTGGCCAATCTGTGTAAATGAGGTACTTAATTCTTCACTTTGTTGGTTTCTAAAATCGGGGGAGAAATACGAAAAACTTGTATATGGGTTCTTTCCCAGACAAGACTATTACTCATGTAGCTGTTAGGAAAAGTAGGTCTCAAATGTGATGGTTGTTTTGTATTTGGTCATATTGCAAAGGTGTGTATGATATTTAAATGGGAGCCTAACTTGTAGTTAGTATTTCCTGAGTTTCCTTCTCACAGAACTGAATTATATTTCCCCAGTTAGTTATTTCTAACCTGTAGTCATTCTTTGCATCTGCTGTTTTCTTCTCATGTTGCATTCTGATTAGTCTGTGGAAGAATAGTGCAAGGCAAAGAGACTGCTGGCTGTGAAGAAAAAAAAATATAATTAAAAACATTGGAGGTGTAAATTAAGACTGCTGGTGAAATTTTTTGGTTGCCCCTGAGGGACTTCATTAAACACTTCCATTATGCAGCTCTAAGCCCTTTCAGAAATGGAAGTATTCCTTCATTTTCTTCTTCCAAAGTCTTAATTTCAGTGAAATGTAGAGAATGTGGGTCCCATACTCTTTTCATTAGATTACCAGTACTGATGGATTCTGTCTGCATATGTAAAACTAATGTATCTTGGAGAAAACTTTCAAAAGTGCCTGTTGGTCTGTTTATGGGGTGCCTAATCATGAAGGACTTGCATGCTGCTAATGTCTAATAGCAATGACCACAAAGTGGTATCATTATGATTGGAAATCCATCAGTATTAGCAAGGTGTTCATGTCGTTGCTACGTGTGATAGTCCCAGAGCAAGCCATGCTTAGCCCCTCCATCATGCTCATCCAAATACCATGTAAATATCATAGACTTAAAGAATGTTTTGGGTTGGAAGAATCAGTAGATATCTCCCTGCACTATGGTTGGTCCATCACTCTACAACTATTAATTGTGAAAGAAACATAATTTTCATGTCACTGAACCACTTATCTTGCTCATCCCTGTCTTCAGAATTTTTGAGGACTCCTTTCTTCTCTTTTTGGTCACTCTTCCTTTACCTTATCAGTCTGAAAAATAAAGTAGATGTGATCAATATTGACAGATGATATAAATCTGGGTGTTCCCAGGCATGATTTGGTGCTTATTCAGAGCAAAGTGAATGCAAGAGTCATGAGTGGTTTATATTCTCAGACTTCCTACAGTATTCAGTGTTCTGTGGAGCATAAACAATATTCTGTGCAGAAATCATTGGACAGCTTCCTATCAATAAATCCTATTAAGAACAAACAAATTAAAAAAGATTCCTACATATGACACTCATTTTCAGCCTGATCCTGCATTTACTTTCACTGATATAGGAAGTGTGGTTTTTTATTTCATTTGCTATTGTTATTTCTTCAAGTACAAAAGAAAACCTATATATGGCAAATAGTAGCACCTCTTAGGAACAGTGAGTAATGGAGCATGCATGCTATGCTATATTTGTGTATTGACTTTCTCCCTGGTGCATGAATGCAAATGGAGTTTATGTGGGAAATTTTTCTACTGTTAAGGCTGAGATCAAACTGGACTGATACTACTGGATTGAAGTCTTGTTTATAGCACTATATGTTTTTATTCTCATTATGTGGCTTGATGAACCTGCATTTTCTGAAGGATTTTCCAATATTACTTACACCTTACAACAGCCAAATTAAATTTTTTTTTCATTAGTACTCGATTTGAGAAAACATATAAAATGATACTTTATGTTGTAAAACAAAGTATCATTATGTCTAAAGATAACCAGCCTGAATGTCTTGAGAGCAATTCTGAGGCTTGTAATACTGCATAGATGAACGAAATACTGGAGCTTCATATGCTTTTGTTGGAAGAGTATATTACATACAGCAGTATATCTGGGAAGAAGGAATAGGTGTATTTGGTAGGACTGCTTGTATAAGTACATAAACACTTCAGTATAAAGAAGGGCAAGAAGAACCTGCACTCCCTATTGGACCTGGAGGGGAACACTGTGACTGATGATGAGGAAAAGGCTGAGGTCCTGAACACCTTCTTTGCCTCAATTTTTAACAGCAAGGCAGGAATTCAGGATGAGTGGCCTCCTGAGCTGGGTGATGGGGTCAGGGAGCAGTGTCCAGTTCTGGGCCACTCAGTTTAGGAAAGACATTGAGACACTTGAACGTGTCCAGAGAAGGGCAACAAGGCTGGTGAGAGGCCTTGAGCACAAGCCCTATGAGGAGAGGCTGAGGGAGCTGAGATTGTTTAGCCTGGAGAAGAGAAGGCTCAGGGGTGACCTCATTGCTCTCTACAACTACCTGAAAGGTGGTTGTAGCCAGGAAGGGGTTGGTCTCTTCTCTCTAGCAACCAGCACCAGAACAAGGGGACACAGTCTCAAGCTGCACCAGGGGAAGTTTAGGCTCGAGGTGAGGAGAAAGTTCTTCACGGAGAGAGTCATTCATCATTGGAATGGGCTGCCCAGAGAGGTGGTGGAGTCACCATCCCTGGAGGTGTTCAAGAGGGGATTGGATGTGGCACTTGGTGCCAGCACATTCCAATGGCCAATAACTCTTTCTGTGAAGAACTTCTTCCTAACATCCAGATTAAACCTCCCCTGGCACAGCATGAGACTGTGTCCTCTTGTTCTGGTGCTGGTTGCCTGGGAGAAGAGACCAACCCCCACCTGGCTACAACCTCCCCTACGTAGCTGTAGACAGCGAGAAGGTCTGCCCTCACCCTCATCTTCCCCAGGCTAAGCAACCCCAGCTCTTTCAGCCTCTCCTCATAGGGCATGTGCTCCAACCCCGTCACCAACTTTGTTGCCCTTCTCTGGACACACTCCAGCAAGTCAACATCGCTCTTGAATTGAGGGGTCCAGAACTGGACACAATACTCAAGGTGTGGCCTAACCAGTGCTGAGTACAGGGGCACAATCACCTCCCTGTTCCTGCTGGCCACACTGTTCCTGATCCAGGGCAGGACGCCATTGGCCTTCTTGGCCACCTGGGCACACTGCTGGCTCATGTTCAGCCTACTATCAACTGGTACCCCCAGGTCCCTTTTCTGCCTGGCTGCTCTCCAGCCACTCTGACCCCAGCCTGTAGCACTGCATGGGGTTTTTGTGGCCAATGTGTAGAACCCAGCACTTAGATGTGTTAAATCTCATGCTGTTGGACTCCGCCCATCTGTCCAGCCTGTCAAGGTCCCTCTGCAGAGCTCTGCCACCCTCTAACAGATCAACACCTGCCCCCAACTTGGTGTCATCTGCAAATTTACTGATGATGGACTCGATCCCCTCATCCAGGTCATCGATAAAGATATTAAAGAGCATGGGGCCCAGCACTGATCCCAGGGGGGATACTGTGGGCAGACACTGGGGAAGTCCCAAACTGGACTCAGTGCCAGATGGAATCCAGATTCAGGAGATGGATTCTGAAATTGAATTCAGGAACACATGGTTCAGGATTGAATGGATAACAGGCAGAGTCCTCCTTGGACAATGGCCTTTGAAGAAGATAGCTTGACCCTTGTGATCCCTCAGCTTTATACTGAATATGATGTATATGGAACAGATTACCTTATTGGTCAGTTTAGAGTCACCTGTTGTGTCCATTCCTTCCTGACTTTTACTTTCTGCACCCTCAATATAGTACACAAGACATAGCAGTGGGGTTGGTCTGCGTTCCAATCCTTGCTACTGAACGATACATATCAAATGTAGCACTGGTAGCAGCAGACACTAATGCAAAAATAGGCTGTTAACTTCAGAAAGTGCAGTCACTTACAAGAGACTGAGCTGAAAAGTAAAATCACAGAAAGAATTAGTTCTGCTCTAACTCAAACCAGGACTATGATGATGAATTGACAATATAATGACAATATAATGAATTGATTAGGACACAAGAAGTATTTGGCCAGGTGGTTTGAAGTTACTATAGGATACTGTGGTGGTTTGAAAGGAAAGGCTCCGCTTTCCCTCCCCCACTGAGAAAGAGACCACGGCTAAACCCAGTCGGAGAAATGAGATTATATTTTACAAGGAAACAGATTCTATGTAACACAACAAACACAGGTATTTTACAATATATACAGGAATATACAGCAAATGAACTCAACCAGAAACCAGACCTCCCACAGAGGAGGCTTCCCCCTGTGCCCCCTTCACCCCCCTACCTCCCTTCTCCCCCAAAGAGGTAGAAGACAAGAAGAAAGGGGAGCTAGTACAGCAGACAGAGGCCTATGCACAGGGAGTTAGTTCTTATCTTAGTTGGCCAGAATCCCAGAAGCAGAATCCAGCCGAAAAGGACAGCGAAGGAAGACTGAGAGAAAGTTCCCAGCTCCCCTGGGTCCAATCTCACCTCCCACCTCCACTTGGCCAATGAAATTCGTTTAGACTACCAAAATATTTTATAAACATTTAGCCAGTGTGCCCCTTTCTTAAAGGCACAGCCTCAAACCGCCACAGATACAATGATTTTATATGTTGAAAAAACATGTCTTTCATTTATTTAGTTTCAATTCTTCATGAAGATTTCCATTATACAACATATGTATGGCAATAATTCTGAAAACCACAGCAACAACAAATCAATATGAGGAAATTAGATCTTTGAATAAATTAATGGATGTTCCAAATTCAATACTAAACACCAAAATCAGAGAATGAAATAACTTTATGTACTTTGAAAAGCAGGTAATAATGCATTTAACAAAACTATTATTTTACAAAAATATTTTGGAATTACTACTTGCATCAAAAAAAAAAAAAAAAGAAAGTTCAGTATCTAAGAAGGAACAAGCAGAACTGTGACTGTTTGAGGCTGTGCCTTTAAGGAAGGGGCACGCTGGCTAAATGTTTATAAAATATTTTGGTATTCTAAACGAATTTCATTGGCCAAGTAAGGTGGGAGGTGAGATTGTTAGACCCAGGGGAGCTGGGACTTTCTCTCAGTTTCTCTTCCTTCGCTGTCCCTCTCGGCTGGATCTGCTTCTGGGATTCTGGCCAACTAAGATAAGATACTAACTCCTATGCCAGGCCTCTCTTTCTTTCCTGCCCTGTTATCCATCCTCATCTCTTTTCTACCTCTTTTGGGGGAGAAGGGAAGTAGGGGGTGAAGGGGGCACAGGGGGAAGCCCCCTCTGTGGGGGGTCTGGTTTCTGGTTGAGTTCATTTGCTGTATATTCCTGTATATATTGTAAAATATCTGTATTTGTTGTGTTACATAGAATCTGTTTCCTTGTAAAATATAATCTCATTTCTCCGACTGGGTTTAGCCGCGGTTTCTTTCTCAGTGGGGGAGGGAAAGCAGAGCCTTTCCTCTCAACCCTCCGCAAGAATAAATGCAAATTTTCTGATGGTACTGAAAAAAAAAAAAGGAACTTCACGTAAAAATATGTTCCTCAGTATCACATTTTTTGTTACTATGTAAGCAAAAAAACACCAGCTATAATGTCTTTTAGTTCTGATAAGCTACGGCAGACCTTAGTAGTTCTTGGCTTTGAAAAACCATGTTACCTTCAGACAGCCTGGAACCTAGTCTTTGCTTTTCACACTCTATTCTGTCAATATTTTATTTTTATTATGCATGCTTATGATTATGTTCATATTTATAATTGAACGTGATTTCTAGAAGCACAAACAGTGCTGTTGGCTTTGGCTTTCTTTTTTCTCACTGTGTACTGGTACAGTTTTGTCTATGATAATGAGAAACTTAAGCAATGATATAGCACTCATGGAGTACATGCATTTTTGGAAAATTTCCTTGTCAAGTACCAAAAGCCAAATCTAGGTGGGCTACACTGTACTTACACAGGTACCCTCACACAAAGTCACATCCTGATTATGCCAAAAGCAATTATGATCTCAAAACCGGAGGTCTTTGGGACCTCTCTTTTATGAAGACTCCTGCTTGTGACTGATTATCTCTACTATGCTACCGTGGCATAAAAATGACACATCTGAAGATCTGATGCATTTCTTGTGTTGTTAAACATACATCTTACCCAGAAATTATTTATGTAATCAAGGCCTGTAAACATTCCAAGGACACTGAATTTATTTGGCATGAGATGCAAATGTATTTCTCTGATGTTCACATGCTCCCATCCAAGCATGGTATCTTAGTTATCAAGGTATCACCATGAAGAGACCTAAATGCCAGAGAAGCATATGGGAATCCAAAATAATCACTTAAGTGACAGCATGACTTTGATTATTTTGTTCTTCATTTGTCTTGGAAACATTTGTCCTAGAGTGAGATGTGGCAAAGATTGTTCCTGGAAATTAAAACTGTTGATGCATGTTGATTGACACATTTTGGAGGAGTCAGAATAAGCCTGCAGTAAGTCCTCAGCATTTCTTCATTTCTTATAAAGATGATGAAGAAGATAAAGACATTGTCAATGATACATTCATAGCTCAGACTCCTTTTAGATTTCTCTTCAACAGCATTGTTCTCAGGTGGCCAAAAGGCCAAAAGCATCCTGGCCTGTATCAGGAATAATGTGGCCAGCTGGAGTCCTCACTCCAAAGTAGGAGTGATTGTGCCCGTGTACCTGGCACAGGGGAGGCTGCACCTCTAATACTATGTTCAGTTTTGGGACCCACACTATAAGAAGGACATTTAGTTGCTGGATCATGTCCAGAGAAGGACAGTGGAGCTGTGAAGGACCTGGAGAACAAGTCTTATGAGGAGCAGCTGAGGGAACTGGATTGCTTAGTCTAGAGAAGAGGGGGCCCTTATTGCTCTCTCCATCCACCTGAAAGGATGCCTCTTCACCTAGTATCAGGTGATAGGATGAGAGGAAATGGCCTGGAGTTGTGCCAGGGGAGGTTTAGACTGGATATTAGGAAAAAATATTTACTGAAAGAGTGGTCAGTCAGTGGAATAGGCTTCCCAGGGAAGTGATGGAGTCACCATTCCTAGAAGTATACAGAAACATGTTGCCATGCCACATCAGAGCATGGTTTAGTGAGCTTAATGCTTAAGTTGGGTTGACAGTTGGAGGGTTGGATCTTAGAGGTATTTTCCAACCTTAATTATTTTATGAACTCCAAATTTCTGTTTTCACTCATAGTTTAAGAAATCTTGATTCATCTCTTTTCATTTTAATAATGAAAATAGTTCAAACTTTCATTGAGCCTGTCTCTGAGGGCTGGGGAGAGAAAAGCAGAGAAAACTAGTTTAGAAAGCGAAGATCAGAAAACAGGTTGGGAGAAAATGAAGAGCTAATGGCAGGATTAAGTACAGTCTTCTCTTGGCTTCCAAGTAAAACTATATTAAAAACAAACAAACAAACAAAATCACAAAAAACCTCCCAGAGCCCACTGAAGAGTAGAAAGTTCATTTTCTTCTTATTGATTATTACAATAATAAGGACGTTGCCTCACTGTACTCTCTGTAGTCTCACTGATCAATAAAGAAATACTCATGAAACACAGTGTGAGTCCTCACTCTAATGACTTCCACCTTTTTTTCTGTAGTCAGGCTCTTGTAACTGCATGCGTGTACTCTGCCACTCCTCATTATTCTGCAGTTCTAGTGATGGACAACTGACATGCAACCTTCACTCACATGCTGAAACTGCTCTGCATATGCATGGTAGTTTCATATTGCATACTCCGTAAAGTCAATCTTTATGTAGGTTTTTCTCAGATAATTGGTATTGTATTACTTGTTAACCTCATAGAATCATGGGAAGATAAATGAAAATGTGTGGTAAGATAACATAGTATGGTTTAAGTAAATAAATTATTTACAGTATAGAATTTTATCATTTAAAAATATTTTCTTAAAATAACCAGTTGCAGTCTTGTCAAATGTTTCACCTTTAACTTGAAGGTCTCTTTAATGAAGAAAGACTCATAGAACTGAGGCTGTTTTGTCTTGAGAGGGCTGAGAGGGGATCTTATCAATGTCTATAAATATCTGAGGGATGGGTGTCAAGATGAAAGTGGTAGTCTCTTTTTGGTGGTGCCCAGTGGTAGCACAAGGAACAATAGATACGAGCTAGAACACAGGATGTTAAACCTCAACACAAGGAGACACTTCTTTATATTGAGGGTGGTGGAGCACTGGAGCAGGCTCCCCAGAGAGGTTGTGGAGTCTTCTCCTCTGGTGGCTTTCAAAACCTGCCTGGATGAGTTCCTGTGTGTCCTACCCTAGGTGATCCTGCTTTGGCAGGGGAGTTGGAGCTGATGATCTCTGGAAGTCACATCCTAACATTTTGTGATTCTGTGAAAGGAGAATTCCTGTCTGGGTTTCAAAGTGAAGTTCTTTTTGGAATTGGCTATTCCAGTGGTCTTGTTAAGCAATCACTACGTAAATACTTTTAAATGAAGTACACTGATATAATGATCTGCAGTTTGGAAGGAGTGTTTTCCCATCTTGCCTTAACTGTGGGGCTTTGTCAGATAATCAGCCCCATCCCCTCTTCTTACAGTTACAGTAATGGCAGGTGATCTGAAGGCTAGTGAAGAGGTGTAGGAATCCTGTAGGAATCCTGTCTACAAATCCTGGATGCAAATCACCTTGTGATTGTATCATGAGCTGAGACGTGCCCCAACGAGGGATAACAATTGCTCACCAGACTTCAGCTGCCCTGGAAATAATGGGCAGATGCCACTGCTATCTATACTCTCTGGAATATGCATAAGTCAAGATCATCTCTACCCATCAGCTACCCTGGAAAAGGAGGATGGTGCAAAGGAGAATTGATTCACCACCTGGACACATAGCTAAAAAACTGTATAAAATACCTGAGCAACTACTGGCTCAAAAGAAGGAAAAGACCAGGGCAATGCCGCTCTGAAGAAAAATGAAGAAAATACCAGGAGACAAGAGGACAGACACAAGAGAAAAAGACATCACCATGTGGCCTGGAGGCAGCAGACCAGGAGGAACCCTCTTTCCATGTCCTAAGTTCCACCTGCTACAGCTCATGGAGCTGAAGAGGCTTCTCAGAGAAGGATTTGGACTTTGGGATCTCTCTCTCCCCTCCTCCAGTGGAGGACAGCACAGCCAACAAGGATGACCTCTCCTCCATGCCAAAGCAGCAGCACCCTTCCTCCACAGATCCAAACTGTCTTGGGGGGTAAGGGGTGTGGCAATATAATTCCTTTCCACTTCTCTCTCCCTCTTCTCCCTCTGTCTCTGTTTTTCCCTCTCTCTCTCCCTTCTTCTGTTCCATCCACTTTATTCTGTTAATAAATAGCCTCGCTGTTGATATTTTGGCCTTGTTTGTGCCTCTAATTTCATAACATGGGAATATTCAAAATAACTAAGTCTCTTACACTCTCTGGACAGAGACAAGGAGCAAGAAGGCCCTTTGCAGAGTTCTTGAAAGCTTGTTCTCTCCTTTGTGTTGCTCATGCCCTCAGGGAATGCACAATAAATTGTAGGTCAGATATTTTAGAAGAGAGGACAGTTCCTTTGTGCAAATTACTTTGTATCTAGAGAAAGTCAGAAATGTATGTACCAGGGCTACTTTGCTTTAAGCTGCAGACTAGTGCTTTTAGATACATAGAGTGTAATTACTTCTGGAAGAAGTAATTTAGACAATGATAATAATAATGATAAAGCAGCAATTTGGAGTAGTGCAGCAAGGAAAGTAACCATAACACATATGTGTCTCTATGCAAAGAGACAGTTTAGGAATCTCAGCAGAAGTTGACTTGGATGAGGATAGAGCTGAAGTGGTAATTTATTTGAAAATTGTAATTTGCCATGGCTATTAAAAAAAATGCATTCAGAACATGTTGTACAGAAACATGCTCGGCTCTGACAGCAGTCACAACGTTGGTGTTTCCAGTTGGGACTCTGAAGCTCAACAGTGGTAATTTCCTCTTCCTTCCAAGCAGTGTCATCAGCATTCATTGTCTCTGAGCCACATCTTTTCTAGACATGGTTACAATACTGTAGAGGAAACAGCAAATTGTCCTCCTACTTCCACTTTCCATTAGTAATTTCACTGAACTGACTTCTCCTCCCAGTCTTTTGGTATAGTATCTGTAAATTTGTTTCTGTAAGAGTAGAAATCAGAGGGCACAGTATATAAATCCACATGCACAGCTGCTGCCTGCATGACTGGGTGTGCTTTCTTCATTGTGAGAACTTTTGTATGGAACACAGACCTAAGAAAATAAGTTATTTGTAAAAGGAATGTAGCCACTCATTATATTAGGATTTCATCTTCATTAGGTGCTTGTTAGCCATCTATGAGTCTTTGTAGGATACTTGGAAATTTGTAGATCCTTGTGAAATTTGACCATGACACAGTTCTTTTATTTAATTTGCTGAAAGGATGTTCTGTAGATGGTGGGCATGAAGGAAGAAATTAGGGAAGGAAGGAAGTAATTCAGGAAGGGAGGAATTTGGGGAGAAATTTAGGAAGGAAGAAATGAAGGAATTCAGGAAGGAAGGAAAACACCAATTTAACTGTGAAAAAGGAGTCAAATAAAATACCTTTTAAAAGGTTAACAGGTTGTTATATTTAGGTAAAATAATCTTAGTATCCTCACAGAAGCAGCCCAGTTTAGCTTTCACTATGGAATCAAGGGGTGGGATTGACTCCTTGGATTATCTTCAAGTCTCTAGAATGTCTTTGTCTACATCTGAGCTAATCACTTTTTTAATCACAGAAGAGAAATGCAAACGTTCTAGGCACATCAATCTCTCTCTAAAGTGCATCTCTAAAGCAAATTAAACAAACCATATACTAAAATTACCAATTTCTCTTCATTAAGTATAGAAAGTAGGCCACAGTGTGCAGGTCATCTGTAGAATTTACCTTGTAGTTTTCTAAATTAAGGGAAATAAATCCTGTTTGAAAGACACTGAATTAGTTTGTGACTAAATGTGTTGATGGACTCTGTATCATTTGATCTCTGCCTCAGTTCCTGTCTGCAAAACAGTTGAAATGCACCATGATTTTCTCCTACTCTGAGCTTATCACATTTATTTCACTTAAAGACCTTAGGGGCCTTGCAGACTCTGCCCTACTTGCTCAGTAGCTTAATGTCCAGTAACTAGCCCTGCTCTTACTTGCTGTGCTGGGTGTTGTGACCATGCTATTCAGAGGAGTAGTGACCTGTGTATGTACTTGAATTTTGTGTACACAGTAAGAAGTCTGCAGATTGTTCTGCTGAATACCATACTCCACGGACATGCAGTGCTGAGTATAATAATTACTAAGTAAAGGAAATGTAAAGACTTGGTTTGTTTCCTGTAGAATCTGATTTCTTTTTTTGCTCATCCTTCTGCCTGAACAGACAATGTTTGAGTCATTATCATATTTTTTCCCCCCATGATTGTTGGGTTGGTTGCTGTCAGTAGAAGCACTGTAAAGTTTGCACAGTCTATGACTCCTTACACACATTTCTATGAAATCATCTCAGTGGCTGTGATGTCTTTCTTCATTGTGGCAAACCAGATTAGATACCTGATATATTCTAACAGTAAGCCAGCAGAACCAATGGTTCCTGCTGCCATTCCCTGAACAGAAAAAAGTGATGGAGATTAGTAGAATGAAAATAGTCTCTAGCCTGTGAAAAACCATCAAGGCTCGCTATGTCATGATCTACTGCAGTACTTCCTATTTGTAATAGCAGTGAGCTCTTTCTTTAAAGCTCTCTCTGATAATACCAAAATATGCAAAGGCTTCTGAAATGACTGTCCAACTTCTTGAGGTCACACACTTTTTATTGATACAGTAGTTGTGAAAATGTGTACATTCATCTAACAAGCATGATGCAATCACCCACAGGCTTATAGAAATGCCTCTAAATAGATCTGTCTCAAACCAATGTACTTACACAGAAAATTTCCCTTTTGACTCACTGTTTTAAGTTTCTCTCCCCATAACCCATACTCAGATTTTTATTTACTTCTGACTGTACTTCATGGTAGCTGACGCATTTTACAGTGGCCTTTAGGAATTCTTTAGATGGAAAGTATTCTTGCTGAATTATTTTCTATGTAGTATTTAAATGTGTTTGTTCATGTGTTCTCTGTTACTAGAAAATTAAGCTTTAATTTGTCTCAACTAATGAATCCATTTTGCCTCTAACTGTATTCATTGGTAGACTAATTTCTCCGTGCTACCAGCTCTTCAGTCTTCTGATGGTTTGCTGTAACTGGACAGACTTACTACTGCAAATTATGTCTTCCGCAACTACAGTATTCTAAAAAGTCAAGATTTGTAGCAAGAAGCAACATAAGTTCAGTCAAATCTGACACATGCAAAAATTTGCAGACATATAAACTCTTCTTCACATCTGAAATGTACTTCAAGTGAAGTACAGAAATTCATCTCAGTTTAGTTTCTTTACTGTTAATCACTGTGACTGTCTGAGAGAAAAGGATAGTTAACTTCAACAAAGCTGAGGGAGCTGTCAGTAAGGGCAAAGGTGATAGGGTCAGTAGTCCCTACTGAGTAAAGAGAGAGAGACAGATTATTAACCTCTGTGCAGTAACAAGGGTTAGCAGAGGAGAAACTGTGAAGAAAATCATATAAAGTGAGATAAACTAGCCTTTGTACTGAACTCTTGATTTTATGATTTTTTTCTATCCAGCAGAAAAGTAAACTTTATAATCAAACTCACCTTGTGAAGGTTCACAGATACAAGTGACCACAACTGCTTTGAAGTAGAGAAATGCTTACAAAAAGACCCTTTTCAATGAGTCCTTTCAAAGCATGCAGTCTGACCTCTCTCACCAGCATTGAGGCACTAGTGTCTGTAAATGATTTCTTACATAAAGAATACTTATGTGCATGTTACACTTGTCATAAAGACCCCTGGTGACAGATTCATGTCTCAAAAGAAAGTAATAGAAGTCACTCAAACCTGAAACTACGGAAGACATGACTTGCAGGAGGAGGAATTTTGTGTGGCTTTTTAAAAAAACCTGGTAAATGACAGTAGTTTCATAATTGTGACCATGGAATCTTCCAGAAATATCAAGTCTGGAAATTCAGTATGCCTTTCAAAAATTTTCTCATCTGGATTACCAAGCCCCTGTTCCTATCCAAATAATCAATATTTCCACAGAGTTCAGTTTTAAGACTAAAGGGAATCAGAATAGAAGAGTATATTTAACTAAATGGAACTTAAAAAATCAGCATGTCAGTGAATAATTTTCTGTATCTAACCACAATGTCAAATTGTTTTCTGTGTTATTATTGCAGGTGATTATGTAGTCATGACTATATACTTCGACTTAAGTAGAAGAATGGGGTACTTTACTATTCAAACATACATTCCCTGTATATTAACAGTTGTTCTTTCCTGGGTATCCTTTTGGATTAAAAAAGATGCCACACCAGCAAGAACAGCATTAGGTAAGTTGTCAATAATTCCTTTTTATGCTCTCTTTGTGTGGCCCCTACACTGTAACTTGAAAAGGTTAATTGTTTTTCAAAGAGACCACCGGCTTTATGCTTTGGATTATTGCTACCACAGCTTGCAGACCCAGGTCACTCTAGCCTCAGGTTGTCTGCCTTTAACAGATTAACAGTAAACTGCCCTCACCCTTTCAAATGACACTGACACCTATTTTGCGTAATAATCTACAATAAGTGTCTGTCTCCTTGTTCTCACTAGGATAATTTAGTGACATTTTTGAAGAATAAATTAATTACACTGCTGGCTACCTTCCCTTCTGAAACTCTCTCCCACAGGGCATCATGTCTTATGTATATAGAAAGCTGTGGGATATAATATTATCAATTTATGCAAAGTGTTTTACCTTGCATGCCTGAAGTTATGCTTCACACTAGGTGTACAGATATTTTTCGTGGTGTGTGGAGATGTATGCTGTTACAGGTTTTCCAGCTCATTTATGTCAGAACCAGTACTTAAATTTGGGCATTGTGTTTTAGGAAACATTCAGAAATGTTGACCATTTATTCTTATGACTATAGGAAAAGTTGCAGGTTTTGCTAGCAACAAGGAAATAGGGCTATATAATAAGCAGTTATAGGTGTACATCAGAACTGAAGGAAAACAATTTTAGTCCAGGTTGTGGTTGCTAGGGGTGCTCATACTAATTGGTTCAGAAATTTACTAGGCAAGAATAAAGGAGAGACTATGTCAAGGTTTAGCTGCCCTTTTTTTTTTTTCTTTTTTTTTTCTTTATTTTCCAAGCATAGAAATTATGATTCCCTAATATTCATCACTCCTTCTGCAGGAGTTTGTTGCCAGTTAACCAGCTGGACTCTTTAAATCATTTCAGTATGAGAGAAGAAATTTTTTAAAACTGACCTGCCTGATTTCTTGGGCTGAAATCAGACAGGAAGCAATTGTGGGAGCAGATAGGTCCACAGATTTGATATGGTGATGCTGTTGCAAGGAAAGACTGAAGGATTAGCATTGTGCATAGGTTTCACCTCCCTGGAGGACACGTGAAGGCAGCCTTCAGTAGGCACAGTGTTCTCGAGTGTTGCTGTGTGCTGACAAGCCCTCATTCAACCACAGTACAGAAGAAGCCATTTGAACAAACCACCTTCCTTTTGCACTCAGATGAACAGCTGATCAAAAATCATCACTATTCCTTCATCACTTGCTCTTCAAGAGAATTTACCAGAAATGGTCGTTACTTATATGTGAATCTATTTCTGTTAGCTCTCTTTCAAACACTGTGTAGAGTGCCATGAGCAAGTCAGTGACACAGAGCTGTGGAACAGGATCAGTAAAAAGAAAAGTCTCTGGGAACCTATAGTAAAACATACATGCATACACACACACACACACATATATAATAATGGTTCACACTTTACAGATTATTCTGTATTAACACCTATTTTGTGTGAGGTCAGCACAAGACCATAACCTGGTGAATTTGCTGCAGAAGTTGATAAAATTAACAAGCATAGCATTTCTGATCATTATGTCATGTGACAACAGGTGGGTCCAGGTTTCTGAGGTTACTTTCTAAGAATGGAATCTTTAGTTCTCATTACTTTTCATGTGAGTGCCAAAGTAACTTTATGTTTTAGCAACATGTCTGACCCTAAGACTTACAGTTATTCAGCAACCCACTCTATGTCAATGTCAATGTGAAAATGATATAAAGATGAGGATACAGCATCTGTAAAGCTATCTGTTCCTGGCCATGTAGACTTGGCTCTGATTGCCAGAAAATTGAGGAATAGCCCTTAAGGATACTTCTCTGCTGTACTCCTTTCCTCTTAAATTGGGTGACTGAGTGCTTTCCTCTTAAATTGGGTGACTAGGAGGGCTTTAAACTAGGTCTGAAGGGGGTGGATGAGGATATCGGTCCCCCTGCAGAGGAAAGAGTAGGGCACAAGGTAGGGTCAGTTGAGAGGTCGGGAGCCCAGCTGCAGTGCATGTACACCAATGCATGCAGCATGGGCAATAAGCAAGAGGAGCTGGAGGTCCTGGTCCACCAGAGTGACTATGATGTAGTTGCCATCTCAGAAACTTGGTGGGACAACACACACAATTGGAGTGCTGCACTGGAGGGTTACAGGCTCTTTAGGAGGGATAGGTGAGGGAGAAGAGGAGGAGGGGTGGCTCTGTATATTAGGGAGTCACTCTCTGCCGCAGAACTTGAGGTGGAAGATGAGGGAATTGAGAGCCTGTGGGTTAAAATCAGAGGGCAGCCTAACAAATCTGACATCCTGGTTGGAGTCTGTTATAGACCACCCAACCAGCATGAGGAGGCTAATGAATTATTTTACAAACAACTGGAGGCTGTCTCAAGATCATCAGATCTTGTCCTTGTGGGTGACTTTAACCTGCCAGATATCTGCTAGGAACTTAATTCAGCAGAGAAGAGGCAGTCCAGAAGATTCCTGGAGCGAATGGAGGACAGCTTCCTGATGCAGCTCTTAAGTGAGCCTACAAGGGGATGGGCTCTGCTTGACCTGCTGTTCTCCAATAGGGAAGGGCTGGTGGGAGATGTGATCGTGGGAGGCTGCCTAGGGTGCAGTGACCACGAGATAGTGAAGTTTTCAATATGCAGGGAGATAGGGAGGAGCACCAACAGAACCTTCACCTTGGACTTCCGGAGGGCAAACTTCAGCCTCTTTAAGAAACTTATTTGTAAAGTTCCCTGGGTACCAACCCTCATGAACCGAGGGGTCCAAGGAGGGTTGGACCTACTTCAAACAGGAGCTCTTGAAGGCAACCCAGCACACTGTGATACTGTGATACTGTGAGTGGAGACAGGGAAAGATTGGGCATGCTTTGTTTTTCTAAATGGAAATCTGAAACCCCATGTGTATGCAGACAGTCACACAGCATCCATTTGGGTAATCCTTAATGTGTAACAGAAAAGGGAGGAAGGGCATCTTACAGTTTGCATTACTGGTTTTCTATTTACAGCATTCATACTGTCCCTGAGGGCGATTCCCCACACCACAGAGATCTGTTTGCTAATTAATTGGATACAGAGGTAGATTATATCATTAGTCACAACAGTGTGACTTCAGACAAAAATTGTAATCATATACTGAGGTCAAGAATTTGAAGTAAGAACATAGCACCTGAGACATTCTAAGACTGTATTCAATGGCTATCATGATGAACTCCTAAAAGTCTGATGAGGAATTAAATTACTGGGCTAAAATGCAACTTTTTCGTAAATAAAGTTGAATGACAATAAAATAATATATACATGGTCACCTCTTTTCTTGCACAAGGTCCTGTTGCTCCCAAATGGTTTATTGACTCTTGAGATGCGGTAAGCAAATATTTCCAGTTTCCTGTAGGTCTGCTTGTATAATACATCTTATCAATCTGAGCAGCAGCATGCATCCACATTTGGACAGTGGCATATAATGAAATTTTGAATAATACAGCCAAAGGCAAACTGCTGAAACTGTCCTGCTAATTAATTGAAATGAATTGTAGACTCAGCACATCAAACTTGTTCTTATTATATCTGAAGCATTAATGTAATGGGTTAACATGAGGGAAATATTTCACCCCCTGAAATTAATGAGTAATTTCCTAAGATACTGGCAACTACTCACAGTTACATGAAGGACAGGTTTTACTCCTTTCTGAATAAAAGTAAGGAAAAAGTTCTTTCTCTGCTGGAAAAATAAATGCAATCAGGGTATTTGGCTGGAAAGAAAAAATGGTACTATAAGTATCCTTGCAGCAGCACTGTCCAGAGGAATCCAAGTGCTCTGTAAAAGCTTGGCATCATAGTTCCTTTTTAAAATGCACTTTGAAGGACTGATGTCCAGAGTGGCAGGGTGATTCACTCCAGGCCATCTGAAGAGTCAGTGGGAAGCTAGAAATAGAATTTGAGTGCTGGATAAGAACTGTGTTTTGTGATCCCAGGCTATTCTTTGCTTTATTCAAGGAGAAATAAAATGACACTGCTATTTCTTCTTGTTTCTAGTAATCAAAATGATCTTCTTACAATGTGTGTAGTCACGAGTAGCCAGAAAGTGTCTGAAGAAGAACGTGTTGTTTTCCTTGAAGATGAAGGGAATTAAGTTAAACTGAAGCTTTCATGCCACTTTTCCTCTACTTTTTCAAAATGGTTCTAATATGTAATAGGAGTAGGCAATTACTACAGAGCAAATTCAAGATGCAGTTTAAAAAAATACAGTGGGTATCAAGGCTGGCAATGCATTGATGATGATACAGATGATGACAAAAAAAACCATTATTTTTTTACTATTCCATCTTAAACTTGTTCACTGGAAAACCAAGCAAGTACTCTAACCATGTGCCAGACCAGAATGGCAGAGAAAAATAGGTGTATGAACAAATAATAGCACTGGTAAAAGCAGTACACCTTTCCTCCAGTGTCCAACCAATATATCCTTAGAAAAATAAGAAAATATAAGCTTTGCTGACCAAAGAGTTTCTAATACTGAACCTTCTACTAACTCACTTTGCTTAAGATTGTCTGGTGAGCAGCTTTCAAACAGTAATAATTTTAAATAACTGTTTAAGCCAAAGATCCAAAGGTTGAAGTGTTCTCATGAATTATATATCCCTGCATCGTCAACCAGCATCTTTGGTATGGAATTTGCTCAGTCTTTCAAGCTTTCACTTACATTAGAATACATAGAATAAACCAGGTTGGAAGAGACCTTCAAGATCATCGCGTCCAACCCATCAACCAATCCAACACCACCCAAGCAACTAACCCACGGCACCAAGCACACCATCAAGTCTTCTCCTGAAAACCTCCAGTGATGGCGACTCCACCACCTCCCCAGGCAGCCCATTCCAATGGGCAATCACTCTTTCTGTATAGAACTTTTTCCTAACATCCACCTGAAAATTTTGAAGCCAGATTACATCAAAGCCATTCTCAGCTGATATTAAAATTCTGTTGAAATAGACAGTTCATGAGCACTGCAATCTTCAATAACAGGCGCAAAGCTCATTTTGCCGTATGGACCCCCAAAAAGTGAGAGACTTGACAATTTCATTTGGTACAGTTTGTGGCACTTGCAACAATGCAACAAACTCAATTTTATTAGCACAAGAATTGAGAAAGAATTAAGAATATGGAGTCTAGGATGATCAAAGGGATTGCGCTCCTCTCCTGTGAGGACAGACTGAGAGAGTTGGAGCTATTCAGTATGGAGAAGAGAAGGCTCCGAGGAGACCTTATTGTGGCCTTGCATTACCTTAAGGGGGCCTACAAGAAAACTGGTGAGGGACTTTTTAGGGTGTCAGGTAATGATAGGATTAGGAGGAATGGAACAAAAGTATAAATGGGTAGATTCAGATTGGATGTTAGGAAGAAATTCTTCCCCATGAGGGTGGTGAGATGCTGGAACAGGTTGCCCAGGGAACTGCTAGAAGCCCCATCCCTGGAAGTTTTTAGGGCCAGGCTGGATGTGGCTCTGAGCAACCTTATCTAGTGTGAGAAGTCCCTGCCCACGACAGGGGGTTTGAAGTAGATGATCCTTGAGGTCCCTTCCAACCCTAAGAATTCTCTGATTCTGTAATCTTTGGAAATAATGAGTGCTGCATTTTATTCGTATATGCATATCTATATTCAAACTTGTCGATGTGTAGAAATATGAAACTGTATCATCTGATGCACTACCTTTCTCTTTGCCCTCTGTACGTATCCTCATCAAACTCATTTTAATATTTTAAAGTTTGTAAAGTTTGTAAAGTGTGTTAGGTGTAAAATTGATCCACTAGATAGAATTTTTATTGTTTCAAAACCTCCTTGTCTGTTTATTGCCTGAGCTGAAATTCAAGACTGAGCCTCAGCTTAAATGAAGAATGATGCTTTTCTGTTGGATTTCATATTATAAAATCATTTTATATAAACAATAGGAGTAAAAATATGTTTGTTTTACCTTTGGATATTTCAGTCTGTGCTCTCAGCAATCTTGTTTCATGCCCTCACTGTAATTTGAATGTGACATATACTCCAGAAAATATGATGGCTTGTGATAATGCTAAACTTTACTTTCCCTGAGGTTTTATATTCTGGTAGCAAAATCTGTTTTGCTGTCAAACAGACTGAGGATAGACACCATTCATAACTTAAACCAAAATAAATCTTAGACTGTTGTCTACAATTTTTATCAAACTTTGTTTCAGTCAGCTAAAATTAGTCCAGAGCCGCCCCAAACTCTCAGATTCTAGATCAGTGAAACATACATACAGCATGATTTACTGTGCTGGTTTGGCTTGATTTTCATCTAGAATTTATATGGTTTCACAGTCTCAAGCATGATTTGGGCAGGCATTTCACATTCAAGCTTAAGGCTCAGGTTGGGTTGAATTTGGGTTGAATTGAGGACTTCTGTGCTTATGCACAGAGGTTAATGATAACTTTTCTTTCACTTCTCTGCCTTCCTGTCCATAGTCACTTTGGAAGCTGGTTGTCATTAATGATACCTGTACAATACTTGTCATGAAGAATACAAAATTATACCTGCATTTCAGTAAAAATTGAAGAAAAATATTACATTGTAAATACAACATTCAGTAGAAAAATTGCAGACTTTTGCAAAAGAAAGGGGCTTTGAGTATTGCAAACTTCATCACATACACCTCCCCCCCACCCCCCACCCCCTTTTTATTTCTTTTTAGTCTTTTAATTTTTATAAAGTGTCCTAAAATAATCTGAGATCCTATCACAGTATGAGTGAGAAATAAAAACTTTCTCCAGAGGGAAAGGACAGTGTAAGAACACTATAGGTTTTGAGGATTTTTTTTTTTAAGCTAAGTAAAAACCTGAGAGCAGGTACATATACCTGTGGCTCTGGAAAGTACAGATTTGTGTTAGAAATATGAACATGGGTTAGAAAATGTTAAAGACCTTTATCTCATATTGTACATTATGTCATAGACTGAATGCAGTTCTTCCAGTGTTAGTGACTCCCCCGGCCTGAGTCAGGGCCATTACAGAAAGACTAATTAACCCGTAGTCAGCAAGGGCCAAATCAAGGCTGAGAGTCAACATCTTTTGCAGTTGAATATGTTTGCAGTTGACTGTTGTGATGAATAGCTAAGTATAGGTTTCATCTTTGGAGCTTTTTCAACGCAGCCACTAGCTACAGTACTGGTTTTGAGGGGGTCTGGAGAGTTTGCTGGACCATGGATGCCACATGGGTTTGTATTGAGAGGCAGCACACATGGCAGAAAATAAAAATATTTTCCCAATAGCCTTTAGATGGCCAAGGTACACAAAAGTCTACATTTGCCACTTCATGTCAGCATTGGTTTCATCTTCATTATTGAGTTGTGGTTTTTTCAGCAACTTTTTCTAGGTAATGGATATTTTAGGAATATAATCATTATTCCTTGAGGCCCAGGCAATAACCTGCTTTCTGGCTCTTCCAGGGACTTTCTGATGGTTTGAATGGGGAGGGATATTCTTGGGAATTACAGTAGTTTCTATCAAACATTGCAAATCACAGGTATCACAGTATCACAGTATAACTAAGGTTGGAAGAGACCCCAAGGATCATCACGTCCAACCTGTCCCAACAGACCTCACGACTAGACCATGGCACCAAGTGCCACGTCCAATCTCTCCTTGAACACCTCCAGGGACGGTGACTCCACCACCTCCCTGGGCAGCCCATTCCAATGATGAATGACTCTCTCAGTGAAGAACTTTTTCCTCACTTCGAGTCTAAACCTCCCCTGGCACAACTTGAGACTGTGTCCCCTTGTTCTGGTGCTGGTTGCCTGGGAGAAGAGACCAATCCCTTCCTGGCTACAACCACCTTTCAGGTAGTTGTAGAGGGCAATGAGGTCATCCCTGATCCTTCTCTTCTCCAGGCTAAACAATCCCAGCTCCCTCAGCCTCTCCTCATAGGGCTTGTGCTCAAGGCCTCTCCCCAGCCTTGTTGCCCTTCTCTGGACACGCTCAAGGGTCTCAATGTCCTTCTTAAACTGAGGGGCCCAGAACTGGACACAGGACTCAAGGTGTGGCCTAACCAATGCAGAGTACAGGGGCACAATGACCTCCCTGCTCCTGCTGGCCACACTATTCCTAATGCAGGCCAGGATGCCATTGGCCCTCTTGGCCACCTGGACACACTGCTGGCTCATGTTTAGGCAGGTGTCAATCAGCACCCCCAGGTCCTTCTCTGTTTGGCAGCTCTCCAGCCACTCTGACCCCAGCCTGTAGCTCTGCATGGGGTTGCCGTGGCCAAAGTGCAGCACCCAGCACTTGGACTTGTTAAATGCCATCCCATTGGACTCTGCCCATCTGTCCAGTCGGTCGAGGTCACCTCTGCATCTGGGCACTCCTTCAAAACCAGAAGTCAAAAGTAATCCATAGAATGTTTCTTTCTTTTCAGAGTGTTCTTTGTGGGAAGTAATTTTACCATAAGGCATATTTCAGTCATTCCTGCTATTTCAAATACTGTGTACCATTGCAAAATATCCATTTTATCCACTATAATATCCACTATAAAAAGAAAGATTACCTTATAGTTATATTGTTTTTAGAGCAGATTCTCTCTTGAGATTTATTTGAGTGAGAGCTTTTTTTTTCCTAAGACACCAAGATTTTTTTCTCTATCAGAAGGCTTGCAGTTCATAACAAATTATTAGAAGTATCAGTCTAAAGTGGGAGTGAAAAGGCTTCTATACCTCAGGAATGAAGAGAAATTATATGAATTACCAGCAGCCAAAGAAGTAACACCCCATAGATCTCATTCCAGGACTGGTTTTATTGCTTCAACCTAAATAATTCCCATTGTATTTATTATTACTAAATCAATCTAAAATGTGATGCTTTGCATGTATTAAAAAGGCCACTTCCATTCAGGCTGGATCTGAAGTTTGTATGAGAGCCTATTTTCCCATACGTGGAAAGAAATTAGCAGGGAGGACTTGCAAGGAAGCAGCAGCATGAAAATATATGTGCAGTCAAACCTCTTGTCTACTCCCCACTTTTCCTTTTTTGAGCACAAGGTTATTCGTGAGAGCAATACTGCTGTGAAAAAGACCATGTTCCTCTTTTTTTTTTCTTCCTTTCCCCTAGGTTTCTTTCATTTTTTTTTCCTTCCTCTTTTTTCTGTGTTTAGTATAATTTCTTCTTTCTTCAAAAATTTCTTTATTCTCTCCTTCTCCCTCACCCCCATCTCCAACATACCAGGGACCAGAAAAAGGAATAAATGAGGAAAAACATACCAAGACGGATTTTTCAACAACAAACATAAACTGAGGAAATCTTGGTTTACAAAATACCACTGGCTATGCCAGTATTAATTTTACTTATGTTTTATACTGCCAAATTAAATAAATGAGTTATTTGGGAACAGTTTGTATGTTTGTTTCCAAAGATTCTTCTAAGACATGGAAAAATTGTGTTGCATATACTTAAATTGTTTCTCTTTGCAGGCATCACCACAGTACTGACCATGACAACGTTGAGTACCATTGCAAGGAAGTCATTGCCCCGTGTCTCCTATGTCACTGCTATGGATTTGTTTGTGACTGTATGCTTTCTATTTGTCTTTGCTGCTCTGATGGAGTATGCAACCCTTAACTACTACTCAAGCTGCAGAAAGCCAAACTGTACTAAGAAGAAAAAGTCGGTAAGATGGAAATATTTAAATTTCTTTTTTAACATGTGCATGGCTCAGAGAGCAAAGAATCATTCAATGGCAGCCTGTAATCCCAGGATGTTCTACTCCTCTGAGGTCTTCCCAGTTTGTGATGTGATCTGCTGTGATGGAAAATAAATACCCACACTAACTCTAAAGCAGTTATGTGCCTGTTGAGTGAGGTCTATTCATAACAGAAGCAGCCTGCTGACATTAGGGGACACAGTCTCAAGCTGTGCCAGGGGAGGTTTAGACTCGAAGTGAGGAAAAAGTTCTTCACTGAGAGAGTCATTCATCATTGGAATGGGCTGCCCAGGGAGGTGGTGGAGTCGCCGTCCCTGGAGGTGTTCAAGGGAAGATTGGATGTGGCACTTGGTGCCATGGTCTAGTTGTGAGGTCTGTGGAGACAGGTTGGACTCGATGATCCTTGGGGTCTCTTCCAACCTTAGTTATACTGTGATACTGTGACAGCTCTTCCTGTGTGTCTTTTGTCCTCCAGTTCCTGTGCAGGTTGTCATAAAGGGATCCCACTTAAATAGATTGAATAGGTTGTTATACAAAACATGCATCAATCTGAATTAAAATGCATCTGCTATTTCATGGCTTAACATGTCTAGAAGTATTTGTGAACTTTTCAAATGGGATTACAATGTCTTACACTAGGCACCATCATTTATTTTTAGCCCTATGCACAAAGAGGCTTGTTCCTCAGTACAAAACCTGAGGCTGCTTACATTTTTGTGTACTGTAAGCTGCATTTTTGACAAAAAGGCTCTTCTCACACCCAGGCACACACAAAAGCTACTTATCTAGAATAAATTAAAACAATCACACTGAAAGAATTACCTGGAATACTTCATAACTGATATGAGAATGAGGGCAATATAATGAAAAACAAAATCTCACTGCAAACATAGGGAAGGGGAAGTGGTTTGTGCGTTCAAGATCTGTAGAAAATCTTACGTGTTTGAGATCAGTGATTGGAGATGTTGAAAGCTGTTTTTACATACTGGGGGAAATAAGGACATATGAATTCAGAAATGCAAAACCAAATAGGAAAAATGTGAAGAAGGAAATTAAAATGAAGGCTTGATTCAGGGGATAATAGGTCTTGAGGTTAAAAGGGATTGAATAAAGATCTATGGAAAATGACTGAATGAAAAACTAATGAAGGAAAAGCTGAAGCACAATATGGAATCAAAGAAGGCCTAGAAAGCCATAGACTTAGTAAATGAAAACTCCATTAAATCTCTAGTAACTTCTTGTAAAAATGCATTGCATACAAAAGGCAAAAGCATTACTAAAAGAAAACCACAAGACATCCAAAATGAACTTGTTAATGATCAAACTAAAACTGCCATCCTATAGAAAGACTGAATGAAAGGAATGAGCACCTTTGTGAGTAGGATGTATTTCTAGACATGTGAATGAAGATGAAGGAAAGCATACAGCATTGATGAGACTGACACATGAACAAATGCCCAATTATTCACTAAATAAATACATGTAATGGGTTAAATACAGATTTAAAGTAGGTGGAAAGTAGGGGTACCTTTTGCTGAAGTTTTATGCCATATATTTAATGCCAAATATTATGCTAAATATATAGGAATAATCAGCATTTATGGGAAAATACATTTAAATGCTAGTTTTAAGGAATGCTTAACAAAGCAGTAAGTATGTTTTCTTCTGAATAACTCCTTTGTTATCTTCATTCAAGCTACCTGATGTCAGTTTTGGTCATGTGATGGTAAGTAAACTATTTCATTCAGTGAAAGCAATAAAGGCATGAAGGTATGGTTGACATTTACTTGTAATAATTCCCAAGAAAGCTGTAACAGTGTGCTATGCTTCACCCTGACTGTGTTATAAATATTGTTTTGCCTTTTTTCTTAAAAGGTCAGTTTGTTTTCAGCTGTGGCAGAGGAACATAGCTGACTCTTTCCATAAGGGCTTATCAAAGTTTAGAATACTGTGTACTATTTTTGCCTCAGAAATGTCATGTGCCTGCTTCATATAATACTGCAGTTTCTCATTACATTTTATAAAAAAGTAATAAGCATGAGTTTCATAGAACATAATTCATTTGCACATCAGTAAAATCCTTAGTGAGTTCTTGACCCATTTCAGGGTGAATCTGTCCAAGCCACAGGCTGAGATCTTGTTCAGTAGTTTGTTGTGGCAGACAGTGTCAAAGGCCTTGCCGAAGTCCAGGTAGACTACATCCACAGCCTGCCCCACATCCACCAGGTGGGTCACCTGATCATAGAAGGAGATCAGGTTGGTCAGGCAGGATCTGCCCTTCCTAAATCCATGCTGGCTGGGCCTAATCCCTTGGCCATCCTGTAAGTGCTGTGTGATTGCACTCAAGATGACCTGTTCCATAATCTTGCCTGGCACTGAGGTCAGGCTGACAGGTCTGTAATTCCCTGGCTCCTCCTTCCAGCCCTTCTTGTGGATGGGCATCACATTGGCCAGCTTCCAGTCCTCTGGGACCACTCCAGTGAGCCAGGACTGCTGAAAAATGATGGAGAGCAGCTTGGCCAGCTCATCTGCCAGCTCTCTCAGCACCCTAGGATGGATCCCATCCGGTCCCATGGACTTGTGAGGATCCAAGTGTCTCTGCAGGTCCCTCGCTGATTCCTCCTGGATTACAGGAGGACTATACTGGTCCCTGGCTCCATCAGACAGTTCAGGAGGCCACTTGCCCTGAAGAAAACCTGTCCCACTATTAAAAATTGAGACAAAGAAGGTATTAAGTACCTCTGGCTTTTCTTCATCTTTGGTTACTATATTCCCCTCTGCATCCAATAGAGTGGACGTTGTCCTTGCCTCTTCTTTTGCCATTAATATATTTATAGAAACATTTTTTATATATGTCTATAGCATTCAGACAGCCATTTTATCAGCTGGTTGGGTGACCTGCTTTTGGATCCAAATAAGAACAGGGACAGAAGTAAAACATTGCTCTTGCATTTTATTCTTTGGATGTGCTGAAGTTTATTATTTACAACTGCTACCTCCACATTACTAGCTTAGCTTTTACAAGTATTGTTACACTCTTCAGGTTTTGTTTTATTTTTACATGAGTTTTCTTATGTATTTAAAGAGCTTATATGGCATTGAAGCTCTCCTGATGGACAATGAGTGGTTTACAGCAAGCATTGCATTTATACACTTGCTATTGCTGTCACTTCGTGAATAGATTTTTCTGGAAGATGAAGTTAATGAGGCACATTGAATGAGCAGCAGCATTTTCCTTTTAGCCAGATCTACTTGGGAACTATCTACAGCCTTTTCAAGTAGTTTATTTCTTTTTTAATCCTCCTTTTCCTTTTCCTCTTCCTTTGCCTTTGCCTTTGTCTTTTTGCCTTTGTCTTTTCTTTGCCTTTATATTTTTTTGTCATTGTAATACAGATATTGTTCTACACATAAACAACTTCCATGGTCAAATTATAGCATAAACTGCCTAAAATCAGCAGTGTCTCTGACTCTCAATATACCATCTTGTCTTTTCCAGCCTTGTAGAGGTGCTGCCAAAAAGATTAAATTTATTAATCTTACTAAATCCATGTTCAGGTAATCCCACTCCATGCTTTTCCTCCTAGAGAGCATATACCTTGCCTGAAATAATTCTATTAAGTGTGTTTAGCAATGCATCTGAACTTCCTTGTTCAAGGCATCTGAGAATTGCCTTGTCAGACCTCTCAGGTGGCACTGAGCTGTCACCCACTGAGCATTCACCCCTCTCCTCCCAATACCAGCTCATCAGGATTCAGAGGACACAGTGGATACCATACACCTTCACCTGGTATCTAGTCACTTCAGGATCACTCCTACCTGGCAGAAATTAAAGCAATCAGACTAATACTTCTATATTATCAAGGAATTTATTTTATCTTCTGTTCTGAGCAGATAGTTGATATAACAAAACAGAAAACAAAACAAAACAAAATACCAACCAAAGAAAAAAACCCAGGCTATTGATAGATGAAAAAGTTTCCATTGCAGAACCAGGACACTTATTTATCTTCACTACCAATGTCATCTGGACAGATCTAATTTAGCCTTTCTACTTTTTTTAACATGAATCTTGTAGCTAGGCATGGAAAATTTCCATTTCTGAGCCAAAAATTTACATAAAGTCCTGCAATAAGTGAACAATCTGACATGGTGGTATAGCAGAATTCCATGGGTACTTTACTCATGGCTTTTTCTCTCCCAAGTGCAACAGTCAAAAAATAATTGCTTGTATTTCCATGTGGCAGCACATTGTAAAGCTCTGAAACCGAAGTGGGAAAGGAAGGGAAAAACACATCACAAGACTCAAGGGTAGAGATTTAGAACAGGGAGGGCTCACTCACCAATTGTAGCCTCAAGCAAAAGACAAAGTCAACCTAGAGAAATGGAAGTGGTTTAATTTAAATAAAACCACTAGCAATTCACCACTGGGATCAGACTAAAGCAGTGATAAATAAACCAGATCTTAAATACACCTTCCCCCCAGTCTTCTCTTTTTACTGAGTGGAGCTCTGCTACCTACTCCCCCACATAGTGGAAGAAGGCAGGGAATGGGAGTTGAGGTTAATCCCAGCCCAATCCATATTGTGTCAGCCATTTCTTTCTCCTCAAGAGGAAAATTCCTCCCAGTCCTCTTCTGCTGCAGCATGGCATCCCTTCCAATGAGAGACCAAGTCTCTCTCCTCTCAAACACTGTTTTTCTCTAGTTAAATATGTTGTAGTGTAGACACACTACAACACAAGTGGGAAAGGAAGGGAAAAACACATCACAAGACTCAAGGGTAGAGATTTAGAACAGGGAGGGCTCACTCACCAGTTGTAGCCTCAAGCAAAAGACAAAGTCAACCTAGAGAAATGGAAGTGGTTTAATTTAAATAAAACCACTAGCAATTCACTAGCAATTTTCCTTTCCCACAACTGTCTTAGCCTTGGTCAGAGACAGATCCAACTTTGGAGCTGAGGGAGTTTCTCAAAACTTCTTACAGAAGCCATGCCCGTAGCCCCCTCCCCTGCTACCAAAACTCCCTCCAGGCACAAATCCAACACAGTGTAATCTATCATCTAATCACAGAGAAAAGTGATTCACAACAAATAGATTTATAATAATCTGCTTCTAAACTGCAGTCTGTTCACAGTCCACGGTGCAATGCACCGGAGAGATTTTAGCCATTTACTTATGATGAGACAAATTTTGTTGTAGAATTAATTGACTGGATACCATAGGGTAGTTGTTCAGATGTAGTTAGCTGTGTTGGAGATGCCAACACCTAAGCAGAGGGGTGCCACATCAAGTTCTTAGCTTGGGAACCAGCATTTTCAATGAGACAGGTAATATTATCGTGTGCAAAGCCAAAGGATTTGCAGGAAGAAAATTAGGTCAATAGACACCAGAAAATCTCCACTGAATCAGATCTGTAATATCACTGATCTGTTTTGCACCCAGAGTGAAAATTTCCAGATATGGCCCAATGCCATACAACAGGAAACACTGAGCACATTGTATAGTAAGTGTGGAAGTAGGGGCCCAGACCACCTTCCAGCTTGACTAGCTTGTTAGTGCATACTCAGCATAGTACTACAGTCAAAGACAATGCTCAGTGCAACTGCAGAGAGGACAGAGCCCCAGGATAGAGAAAACCTCACTGACAGGGCTGAAGTCTGCTTTGTGAGGGCAATGCAGGCGGGCAGCAAGCTGATTAGGACCTTTCCTAGTAACGCCAGTGGAGGTGGTGACATTTGTGAGGATGGAACAAGCAGCTTGATGAGAAGGGAGACTGTTGTGAGAAAGCACCTTTCACAAAAGAAGAAATGGCAGGACAAAAAAGATGACAATGTAAATAAGGAGTACATCGAAGAATGAGAGGTCTCTAGGTGTGAGTGGTACTGTGAGAATGTTAGTGTGATAGGTAGTACAGGGACATGCTTAGGGGTGGAATTTTAAAATCCTGTACTAAAATCATCACTATCTGTTGCAAAACATAGCTGTTTTTATAAATCAGGGTAAAGAGACAGTGAATACAGCTATGCTAAGTGGAGATCTTTCTATAATTAAATGGAGAGGGGGACATCTTCCATATGTTTCAGAATCCATTCTTAAATTTAGTAGCTGCAAGTGTCTAAAGCAGCTTGCAAATAATATTCTGACAGGCAAATGAACTCCTAAGTGTGAAAATGTTATTAGGAAGGAATATATGCTTGAGTTACCCAATTAGAAAACACACCTAGAATTAATTTGCCACTCCACAGCGTCTCTGTGGAAATTCATTGAAATGCCATCTTTTGAGGGAAAGAAAGATGCTTCCTAAATCTAGCATCCCTATATATAAATCTAGAATTCCTATATCTAAATATAGAATTCCCATAGTGTCAGCCACTCAACTCCTGTGATTTTTTTTGCATGATTATTAACTGTGATCTTTATCATTGTCAAACTGTCTGTTTCTTTTCCTTTTCTCAGAATTATTCTGTACTTGACATGAGACCACCAACGACAGTCATCACATTGAACAATGCCATGTATTGGCAAGAATTTGAAGATGCATGCGTCTATGAATGTCTGGATGGTAAAGACTGCCAGAGCTTTTTCTGTTGCTATGAAGAGTGTAAATCAGGCTCATGGAGGAGAGGAAGGATTCACATAGACATCTTAGAACTGGACTCTTACTCCAGGGTGTTTTTTCCTACATCTTTCCTGCTGTTTAACCTGGTCTACTGGGTTGGATACCTCTATCTTTAAATGTTGCCTGTAGTGATGAAGACTGCTGGGTTTTCACATTGAGGAGGGCTGGTAAAAGTGCAGAAAAAGTAAAAGACATGGTCAATTTCATCTTGAATTTTAAAGGCCACATGAAACTTCACCATCACAGAGCCTAATGAAGAGTTTTAATGTGCAGTCGCCTGGAAAAGAAAAACGTGGAAGAATTCTCTCCTTACTGTAATTCATTTAAAAGAAATGATTCTTACAAAATTCAGCTGAATTTCTAGTGTAAGCAATGTTTATGAATAATTCTTGTATATTAGAATCACTACTATTCTCTCTTGGCATAGAAGCTATACACGATTCAGGCAAAGGTTAAATATGTCATTTTTTGTTTTTCATTCCCATGCTTTCTTCAAAATGATGCCATATCCCTGAGGCTCAGAGCAACATACACTGGCATTGGTAAATAAGTCAAAGCCAATGAAACCACTCATTTGTATTTAAACTTGCTTGTGCTATGCCCCATAGGTTTTGATAAATCTTTCACTGTTGATCTCCTTGTTGTAGAATAACCACCGAAACACAGTAAAAATGTCTCTGGTGGGCTTAAAGCATGGACACTATTTCTGTAAAGGTTTGAGAGTCTTGGAACTAGACACTTAGAGATACTGCTTTTAATTTCAGGTGAAAAGGCAGAATTACAAGAAAGCTATTCATTTTGATATAAATAAAAGACTTACCTGCCTTTGAGGTAGCTGTAGGCATAACTTCTACAGTTTTTCAAACTTTTAACTCTTTTTTTATAACTGGTTAAACAAATGATGGCCATTAATTTCTAAAGTACTATACTTGAATCAGGGCAAGATTCCTGTGTAGGTTGGTGTGTAGGGGGGGGGTTTGGGCTTGGTTTTTTTTGTTTTGGTTTGGTTTGGTTTTGCTTTTTTTTGTCCCTGTCACTGCAGCAGGTTGTAGCTGATAGGCCATGATTAAAAATCACTCTATAATCACAAGGAATATGTGACTTTCTTCAGATTGCAATTTACTAAAAAGTGCTCTCATGCATTCTTATTTTTTTCCTCTGGAACAAAATTGAGAAACGTGGTGCCAAAGGACACTTTTTTGGTTCCTTCCATAAAGTTAAATATTGTACTCCTTACTCAGAGTAGTTGTTACCTGGTTCTCAGCTGAAGATTGAACACATTTGACTTGGACAGTGCATTACAGGAACTCAATTTTCATACTTGGAATAAACATGGAATAAGTTGCTGCATGTAGAAGACAGATATCTTCTTTTTTTTTTCCCTGAAGTTACCAACTGTATTTTACCCAAAAATCCTTTTTGTATTTTTCAAGCTTTTGACAGTTAAATTCTTAAACTACTCTTCTTTTTTTTTTTTTTTCCAAAAAAGGGGGTTATATTGTTAAACTAGATTTCATCTTTTGCATATTGTTTTAATAGTTGTTATTAAGTAAACAAAACAATCCAAAACTAAATAGCAACGTTTTTTCAGTACCCTTTGGATGGCAAATAGCTACAAATGATAAAAGATAAAATATACAGAAAAAAACCCAAAACAATTCAATTTTATTTTCTCTTTTGGAGGACCTCATAATTTGTTAATCAACTTAGAATGTGTATCTCTCCCACATAGAATTTGATTAAAAGAAACAAAAAAGTAGTAGATGTGCTTGAACAACAGTTCCTTTTTTCCCCGAGACAGAAAATACTGCAAACAAACAAAAACTAATGCAATGATAATTCTAAAGGAACCAAAATGCTGACATGTTCTTTGAAATGTCACTGTCATTGCTGTTGCTCTGTGCTTTCAGTGAGTTTTTAATTGAAAAAACCACCAAAAACACCAACACCAAACCCACAAAAGTTAACTGTAGTTACCCCAAATACTTTTTTCTGGTTTTCAGCTGTCAGAATGAAAACAGAATTTGGTTTCAGGGAAGGAGGGGAACTACTTCTCTAAGAACTGCTAAAATTCCAATTAGAAGCACAGAGAAGAAATACTTTAATCAAAATCTGTCCAATTTAATGTAGTTAAAGCCAACGACAACCTTCCAATTTCCAAATATATGTTGATGTTTTTGCTAATTTCTCTCTCTTCTGCTCATGGCTACCCATTTCTGCTGAAAAACTTCAAAGATCAGAGAAGATAAGCTTTCTAGGCTCTGAATCATTCAAAATGCAGTTATTCTTGACACCTGGATAATGTGGTCTATATATAGCTATGTGCCATATCCTTCTGTAGTATTAAGAATATCCTTATTAACCTCCTGAGCAAACAATTCTGTGCACTATTCATGAGAAATATAAGAACCACCTTTTAGCATTTTAGATTTTCTTTTCAGATAATTTCTTACTCTTGCTTGCATTTATTCAGCTAATTCTTTTTGTTATTTAGTACTTCTTTTTACCCTTCCAGGGAAGAGAGGGGAGCAGAGGAAGGCAAGAGTAAATGACCGGTGAAATGAATGCATTTGTATGTGCATGTGAAACCACAAAACCAATTAAGTTCACATTACATTCCTCCTTTTTTGAATTTGCATAAAAGATTGGGAAGGCATGTTTAGATAACCAGCTTTCCCAAGGAGATTCTAAATTCAAATTTCTTATTCTCCCCTTTCAGTTATAAGTGGATGGACAATACTTTATTGCATTTAGGAAAGCATTTTCAAGGCAATTAAGAATGTATAAAAGTACTGGTCTGCTTAATTCAGTCTTCTCAGTTCTTGCGCTGATGCCTAGCAGGCTCACATCCCCCTCTTTTACAGCCATTCTTCCAAGAATGAGTGTATGAAAACTAGCTATAAGTGTATAAAAGCTATTGCTATCTTCATGTCCAGCAGTAATGTGGAGCTGAAGTATGTCGCACACAATACAATTTTAATGTAAATTTTTAATCAAAAAGTACATCTGCAAATTAAAACACTTCAGGCACTTTGATAACCATCTCTTTCAGATGCTTATTTTCTCTTTCATCAGCTCTCAGCTGTATATTGGTATATTGTACATACCAATAAAAGTGATAAAAATATAACAGCAGGAAGAATCAGAAAAGCTAGAGCTGTCTTCACAGTGGTGAATAGTGAAGCTAAAAGAGAAGGAAGAATTTATTTTTTATTGCTGTGTATTTCTTATCTGTCCCACTCCTCCTATTCAGTTCTTCCCACCAACTACCCACAGTTAATTCCAAATCATCCACCTCACAGTTCGCACATTCATCAGCTGGAACAGCAGTGACACATGAGCCTTTAGCTGATAGGAAATTATATTTCTGGAACTGGAGGCAACCTGCCAAATAACTCAGATTGATAGCTATCTCAAACACTTTTCAGGCCTAATGCATCTCAGAGTCTAGCACCTTATGTTGCTGCATGAATCTGTCACAGCTCACCTTACTTGGTCATTTCATGAAGGGAAGGATTCTTACCTCCTTTTACACCAATTTTAATTATACATTAGAAAAATTACTCTGCCCTGCCCATACACCAAGCAACCTGGTGCAAAATAGTCCTCGAAAGACCAGAGTGGCTAACTTAATGGGAAGAAAGATTAAATATTTTAAGAGCGATTTTATTAGCTTGATAATCTGGAGGGTTGGTGGTGTCTTCTAAACTTTAGAACAAAACTCCCACTGCAATTGGTAAAGGCTGTCCATAACAGACTGTACTTTGCCCATTGGAAGCTCTTCCTAGGTTTCCACAGAGCATTAAGAAAAGACAAGACGTATCCCATAATCTGATCTGTCTATACAATGAGATGATTTTTCTTGTCACAGGTATGTTCTCATTGCTTACAGTGAAATCATTGTGCCTCTTACATCTCTGCCTGTAACATTTCTTGATATTCCTGGCCTGAGAGTTAGAGGGATAATGACTTTGCTGAGAACCACAGTGAGTGATCAATAGTCTAGATATCTTTGACCTACATATTGTCTAATTATTTGGTTTTTAAGCAGACTGTATATTTATTAATACCTGAGTAGCAAGAAAACTGCAATGAGTTTTCAGCAGATGAGGAGAATCCTTCCTTCTTCTCTCAGCAACTTCATTCCACCAAGAGACACAACGCATAAACTCAAGCCTAATCTTTGCTTCATCCAGGTTGCTTCCAAGGAGATTGTGCAAAATAGGTAAAAACCGAACCACATATTAGGAATGCATTTACACATGTGAAAGGGGAGGTTCTTTTCCCTTTAGAGGTTTTCTTTTTTCTTTTTATTTTAGATCCTCCCTGATTCCTTTCACCTGTACAATTGGCAAGCACAAAATCAGCTTAGTTTATGCTTTCCTATGAAAACTTCCACTGAAACTTACATCCTGAAACAAAAAGGATAAGGTCATTAGTCTTATACTATAATTATATACCTACAAGCTTCTTACGCTTCATCATATTATCTTCTTGAAAGCTTCTAGTATATATGCAAAAAATGAAGGCCTTACTTCAGGACTCAGTGGCCTTAGTAGTGTTACATTTTCCCCTGGGATCTATGGTTTGAAAAAAGAATCTGCTTTCCTAATTATTTAGACCAGTGTTTTAGATACTAACCTCAAAACTATATTTTATATATTAGATGTCAAATAGAATAGAATAGAATTAACCAGGTTGGAAGAGACCTTTGAGATCATCCAGTCCAACCTATCATCCAGCACTATCTAATTAACTAAACCATGGCACCAAGAGCCTCATCCAGTCTCTTCCTAAACACCTCCAGTGATGGTGACACCACCACCTCCCTGGGCAGCCCATTCCAATGGCCAATCACTCTTTCTGGGAAGAACTTCTTCCTAACATCCAGACTAAACCTCCCCTGGCACAGCTTAAGACTGTGTCCTCTTGTTCTGTCCTCTGTTACCTGGGAGAAGAGACCAACCCACACCTGGCTACAACCTCCCTTCAGGTAGTTGTAGACAGCAAGAAGGTCTGCCCTCAGCTTCCTCTTCCCCAGGCTAAGCAACCCCAGCTCCCTCAGCCTCTCCTCATAGGGCTTGTGCTCCAAACCCCCGCTCACCAGCTTTCTTCTCTGGACATGTTCCAGCAACTCAACATCTCTCTTGAATTGAGGGGCCCAGAACTGGACACAGTACTCAAGGTGTGGCCAAAGCAGTGCTGAGTACAGGGGCACAATGACCTCTCTGCTCCTGCTGGCCACACTGTTCCTGATCCAGACCAGGATGTCATTAGCCTTCTTGGCCCCCTGGGTAAACTGCAGGCTCATGTTCATCCTACTGTCAACCAGTACCCCCATGTCCCTTTCTGCCTGGCTGCTCTTCAGCCACTCCAACCCCAGACTGTAGCACTGCATGGGGTTGCTGTGGCCAATGTGCAGAACCCAGCACTTAGATGTGTTACATCTCATGTATCCAGCCTGCCAAGATCCCTCTGCAGAGCCCTTCTACCCTCTTAAGAGATCAACATCCGCTCCCAACTTGGTGTCACCTGCAAATTTACTGATGACTGACTCAATCCCCTCATCCAGATCATCAATGAAGATATTAAAGAGGATGGGGCCCAGCACTGATCCCTGGGGGACACCACTAGTGACTGGCTGCCAGCTGCATCTGGCACCATTCACCACCATTCTCTGGACTTGGCCTTCCAGCCAGTTCCTAACTCAGTGCAGAGTGCTGCTGTCCAAGCCATGGGCTGACAGCTTGGCCAGGAGTTTGCTATGGGGAACGGTGTCAAAGACCTTGCTGAAGTCCAGGTAATCTACACCCACAGGCCTCCCCACATCCACCAGGCGGGTCACCTGATCATAGAAGGAGATCAGGTTGGTCAGGCAGGACCTGCCCTAAATCCATGCTGGCTGGACCTGATCCCTTGGCCATCCTGTAAGTGCAGTGTGAGTGCACTCAAGATGACCTGTTCCATAATCTTGCCTGGCTCTGAGGTCAGGCTGACGGGCCTGTCATTCCCTGGTTCCTCCTTCTGTCCCTTCTTGTGGATGGGCATCACGCTGGCCAGCTTCCAGTCTTCTGGGACCACTCCAGTGAGCCAGGACTGCTGAAAAATGATGGAGAGTGGCTTGGCCAGCTCATCTGCCAGCTCTCTCAGCACCCTAGGATGGATCCCATCTGGTCCTATGGACTTGTGGGGATCCAAGTGGCTAAGTAGGTCTCTACTTCCTTCTGGACTACAGGGGAATGATACTGGTCCCTGGCTCCATCTGCCATCTCAGGAGGCCAGTTGTCCGAAAGAGAACCTATCCTGCTATTAAAAATTTTGGCAAAGAGGGTGTTAAGTACTTCTGCCTTTTCCTCATCTTTAGTTACTATATTCCCCTCCATGTCCACTAAGGATATGAAATGATGTTTTAACTGAAAAAAAAAAATCTTTGCCAAATTGCTCTGCTTTGACAATTGAAACAGTACGCTCTTCACCACTATATCTGTTGTGGGTAACTCAGAAAGGTAGCCTATAAACCTGCCTAGGTCTAAATGCTGAATCACGGATAAATTCTGTTCTAGTCATCACATTTACCTTTACCTAGCAGCTGTTTCTGTAAGTGGCTTTGGACTGTGACTGACTGATCACTTGGTTAGTGATTAGTGACATTCCTCAAGGGAGATATCCAGTATCTGTGATGACATATTCCCATCTATGAACTTTACTTTTATTTTTTTCTCTTTTGTTTTGAGTCCTCAGGTCAGTGTATTTATGTATCTGGAGTCCTCAAGGGTTTTCCTAGAATATATGGGACACAAAGTTCTTCATAAAGTTCAGTGCCTCAGAGTTGGACACCTGAGAATTTGCTACTTCCTAATTAAAATATGCATTTTGATCTTCTAATAATTTGCTATTTATGAAGGACAAACACAGAGGAATACGTGGTTATCTTTATTCATGTCTGAGGGTATCCTGTCTCAAGAACTGAGCCTGGCAAACCAGATACTGATACAGTCAATTATTTGCCATGTGTTCTTTTATCTAGATAATGAATTACATAAGCCAGAGGAGCCACAATAGCTGCTTTGGTATCGTGGAACTACTCATATAACTCGTCTTTACTTCAAGGCCTAAGCCAGCCTGTAGAAATTCTTAGGGGGGAACTGAGGTGCTGCCTTTGAGTAAAAAGTGGCTCAGTTGGTAGTGCGTAAGAACCTTCATGGGAAGGTCATGAGGTCAAGCCTGCGGTGGGCAGTAGTGTCCTCCCTACTCTAGTCATGAGGTCTGTGGTGACAGGTTGGACTCGATGATCTTTGAGGTCTCTTCCAACCTTAGTGATACTGAATCTTTAGTGTTTAATACATCACTTAATACTCTCCTGAAGTCTCTTTACCTTCTTGCAGATTATGGTGGTGCTTGGGATAGATGAAACTGCACTGACACAGCATATTATAAAACACAAAGAATGAAAGATCCACAGTGACGCTGGTGATGGCTTGTTGTTGAGACTGTGTTATGATTACAAGTTTTGAAGAAAAGGCCTCTAAGTCTGAATCAAAAATTTCCTCATCAATCAAGACCATTTGACCAGAAGAGAGATTTAATTTAGAATATTTTTACAAGAAAACAGGAAGAGCTTTGTATCTGGGAAGGTTTACTTTCCATTGACTGGCATTCAAAATTTGTGGAGATAAATTTGTAAATTCAGTACTCAACGTGAGATTTGAGATTTACACACTTAAAGTGAGGCCTAAAGTAGATAAATGTCAAAACTTCTGAAGTGCACATTAATGCAAAATGAAAATAACAATATTAATGACATATATTTAAAATGAATGTGGAACAGAGCATGCTACAGAGTCTATTTCATGCCTACAGAGGACATGGGATCCTTAACATGTGAGCTGCTGTTAAACTCACAGAAAGCTGGTAAATAATTGCATCTGACAGTATCATGCAGGCAGACCAAGTAAGTATGCCACTGCCAGACAAGAGTGCTCCAAAGCAAATAAAATTTCAGAGTAAGGTTCCACAAAATAATGCTGCTCTGAACAGCAGTGGAAGACCTTGTGCAGACTGCAGTATCAGTCTCCCATATTCTCCTTTGCGGTCATTAAGGTGTCCTGTGACTTTATTGTCATCCATGCTGATGTGCAATACCAGTCATAAACCATGGGCCAACACTTGACTGTCACAAGCAGGAACACTAGGCTGGAGGGAACCTGAGCCTAGTCTGTGGCTATCACAGGCAGTCATCACACACCTCATATAATCCTGTTTTAAACTCTCAGTATACTGATTTCAAAACATTTCTTCCAAACATGGCAACATATGGATTTATTTCTTTCTTTTCTTGTGTTTTTTTTTTTTTTAACCAGTGCCATTTTAGGAATCACATAAAAACTGCCAACAATGTGCCAAATGAAACTTTCTTATAGGACAAAAATAAAATTTTAGATTTCTAATTATCCTTCCTTAGTTTTTCTTAGGGGTATGTGATTTCTTTGCTAGCAGTGCAGCTTGTGATGTCATAGTGAAATGAAAGTACAATTATGTGCCCAATGTGCCTTGAATAATACAGGTAGCACTAGTACCAGTATGTCACTCTAAGTTAGATAGCCATCCTAATGATCCCCCAGATTGACCTAACCAGATAAATCAAACACCCATGTGCTCTATCTCTTCAAGTTCTCAGACAATAACTTTCCCTTATTGACCACATCCATCCCAGTTTACTTTGTGTTAAGGAGTAGGGTTGTGTGTCTAGAATACTATTTATATTCGTATTTTGATCCCAACATTTGTATTTCTGGATACAAATAAATGCACATTATCAGAAAATGCAAGTATCGTGTGCATATATTGGTGGTTGTATTTTTATATGGCGGTTGGGAGCTTAACAAAGTTGAAACAGACATCTGAAAAATTGCCTGAGGGAAGAGGCATGGTATGTTACCTTTCTGTTCTTGAAAGATATTTCAAAAGAGTCTTTAAAAAGTTTTCAGTAATCAGCACAAACAGCCAGTAAAACTAAAAGGTTTGAGACTGAGGTTTACCAGTGGGGCTAACATAAAGTGGAAAGAATATCCCACAAAATTCAAAGAGAAATCCAGAAATGAGCTGTCTCTTTTGCATAAATTGCTTGAATGTAAAAGCTTCAAAATTCAAAGACCTCAAACAAATCTGTTTTCAAAGCTTGCCCAATCCCAGCTTTTTCAGGACACTGAAAACTAGTTCTTTGGATGTGCTTAGACAATGAAATTTACTGGTTAAAATGTATTCTGCTCTTTTACAAATATGATTTCTTAATGAGGTAAAGAGTGTCTTTGTGGTTTATCCTACTCAAATACAATTCTGTTCCCACCTTTTTACTGTCCTGACTACAGCATTGCCAGTCTTGACTCACTCTGACTGTGAAATCCCTACACCTTTTCAGGATTCTAGTTCGAAGTAATAATAGAGCTGACCAAAGCATTGTTTTCCAAAAAGTATTTCCATAGTATTTCATGAAACTTTTACTAAGAAATCTCTTTTTTTCCCTTCAGAAACTCACTAAATAGTGTGACTATTTTACTCCAATTTGTGTTTTGATATACTGTGGTGGGTTAATGCCCTTTCTGAAAACTAAAACAAAAAGCAGGGTGGAGGGCTTGTGGGTACTTTGCACTCCCTGCAGGGCCTTTTCCACCTGGGAAGCTGAGTCTGTTCCACTCTCCCCTCCCTGCCCAGCTCAGGTATAAAAAACAGAGCATTGCAGCTGCAGCTGCTTTCCTGCTTCTCTGCCATGTGGTCGGGCCTGATCCTTCTCCCTGCTGCCTCCGTGCCTCTTCAGAGAGAGACTGGTTTTGTATTATTCTTTTTTTTGCCCCCCTCCCATCCATCCTTGTTCCTTGCCCTTGTAAACCTTACCTGTTATTGTTATATATATATTGTTTGAAGAAAACTCTTTACCTCTCTAATTCCAAGCCGACTCCAAATTATTGTTTGGTGGATTTGCTCCTTCCTTTTTTCCCCTCTCTGTTGGGAGGGAGGAGGAGGGAGTGGGGGAGAGATTCTGAGCCTTGCCCCCATCTGAGCTCTTAACTCCCAGTTAAGGATCAAACCACCACATATACTTACTTACTAGTAGTGACCTGTCAACTCAAAATTAAACTGGATTCTGGAGTTCTTTAACAGCAGATGCCACTTCTTATAACAGCATTTGACAAGCAGTCACAAAGTAGATATGGTTATGCCCCACTCCCCAGAATAGCAGGTAAGTATAATTGTTGCCATGACTATTTGCCTGCTACATATTAGTTTTTAACATGTACCTTTGTCACAGTGTGTGCACCATGCCGGGATGATCTTGCTGGCAGCGCTTAACCTGGAACACAATCTATATTCTTGCACCCATTCAGAGGGACTGAATATGAGCTGAACACATCATCCCTTTCAGAGATTTAGAGTGCTCATCTTGCCAAATTCAGAAGGCTCTGATACATCTTCCAGTTTAATAACGTTTCTTGCCCTGTAGGCTTGAGCGTGCGATAAAGTATGATGAATCACACCAATAAGTTCTGCCTTTTTTTGTTATCCTCTGTATCACCGCCACAAATCTAGTTAAGAACTGAATAACTGCTTGACAGTTTCAGTTAATGTAAACTGTGAAATGGAAAATGAGCAAAGCTGAACATCAGAGAGCTATCCAGAAAGTAAGGAATAAACAGAATATATGTTTTCCTACTGACCTGTTAGAAGACCACTGTCACTTAATAGCTGTAGTAAGAAAAACCTCACATTTTAAAATTTGGTTTATAAATGGAAGGTTCTGCATTATTAATGCAAAATGATTAATATATAGTAACATTTCACATGCTCTGGGCCCCTCAGTTTAGGAAGGAGGTTGACTTGCTGGAGCGTGTCCAGAAAAGTGCGACAAGGTTGGTGAGGGGCTTGGAGCACAAGCCCTATGAGGAGAGATTGAGGGAGCTGGGGTTGCTTAGTCTGGAGAAGAGGAGACTCAGGGGTGACCTTATTGCTCTCTACAACTACCTGAAGGGGGGTTGTAGTGAGGCGGAGGTTGGTCTCTTCTCCCAGGCAACCGGTACCAGAACAAGAGGACACAGTCTCAGGCTGCGTCAGGGGAGGTTTAGGCTGGAGGTTAGGAGGAAGTTTTACACAGAGAGAGTGATTGCCCACTGGAATGGGCTGCCTGAGGAGGTGGTGGGGTCGCCATTGCTGGGGGTGTTCAGGGCGAGGCTTGACAGGATGCTTGATTGCATGGTTTAGTTGATTGGGTAGTGTTGGATGATAGGTTGGACACGATGATCTCGAAGGTCTCTTCCAACCTGGTTAATTCTATTCTATTCTATTCTATTCTATTCTATTCTATTCTATTCTATTCTATTCTATTCTATTCTATTCTATTCTATTCTATTCTATTCAGCAATGTGTGCCAGTGTTTTTTTATTATACATTCCTCCAAACTGCTACATTCCATGTAAGCAAAATCTGGGCCAAAGTTTCATTACCCCACCCTCTAGTTTTGTGCAATAAATGCACATCATAGACATATGTTTTCATATACTGCTGTGGCTTTAGATTTTAGGTTGTCAGAAGTTGTGTCATTTTTTATAGATCAATTGTGAGTCTAACAGAATCATCAATCATAACAGAGATGAAAAGGTACCATTTGATAAGGTGCAGCTAAGTTATTTGGGGTCTTGTACTTCTCAGATGATGGTCACCTGAAATACATTATGGAGCAGACCATAAGACACACAGGAATGGAGACTGACAGTCAATCCATAAGACATCCTCAGTGAAAGCAACCATTAATACATTAATGAAAGATTAGATTTAACCAGAAAATATTAGACTTGAATACATCTAACTTGGTCAAGGCACTACAGAACCCAGTAGAAACTGAATTGGCAAAATTCATACACAACAAAAACCTGACCTCTCCCAAATCCTGAGATGTTCTGTTACCAATATATTTTCACTAAGAAATGTTTCTGTTGTAAGGGTTTTCAGGCATTTTCTAAAATAAACAAATAAATAAACAAATAGGTAAATGTCAGGCCAAGTGCTTTGACCAACATAAATAAATGAAAAATACAAATAAAAATAAAAAAGGTCAAATAAATAAATAAATAGGTAAATGTCAGGCCAAGTGCTTTGACCAACTTTTTGATAGAATTCTCCACTGACAACAATACAAGTTGAATGCCAAATTCCCCCTACACTCCAGCATCCATGCCAGATGAAATACAGATGAAAGCTGTAAAGCTTCTTAATTGATTACAGAGAATCTAACTCAGAATTACCCAAAGACTCATAAGATTCATACTACATGTATGCTGTTGCTAGTACATGTTGACAATGTAATTGACAGCATATCACTGAACAGCTTTCAAATCTGGTGAACTATAAATCATTCAATGGCCCACTCCTGGCACTTACGCTGAAGAGTAAACAGAAAGAAACCTCACAGAGTTCAGTAAGAAAATGTGTGACACTGTATTCAACCAAACACCATGCATCAATACAGGCTGATAACTTCTAGCAGAGCAGTCTGAGAAGCCAGTGAAGAGCAATACAATTGCCAGGCTGGCTGTACGGTAACAGTGTGTTCTCATTACAGTCCATGGAACATTTGTTATGTGAGGGCTGTGTCCCGCAGAACAAAGTAATTCACTACTGTCCTGCGCTCAGCACTGGCATGTACAGGCAGTAATAAATACACTGGTTTTGGCAAGCCCTTCCCAACCACAAGGTCAAGGGGGATATTGAAAAACTAGCAGGGCTCTGTTAGGCAGTGACTAAGGCAGGGGTGCAGAGTAGATGAAGTGGCTGGATGAACAGGCCGAAAGAGTGGTGGTCAATAGAGTTAAATGCTGCTGGTGGCTGGTTACAAGTGGTGTTCCTAAGGGCTCAGTGTTGGGACCACTTCTGTTTAACATCTTTTTTGATGACCTTGATTGTAATGGTTTGGAATTTTACCACCACATTAACAAAAGCTCGGCTCACTCAGTCGAGAAAGCCAATGGAAGCTATATTTACAAGCAATAGGTACACTCTACAATGGAATGCAATGAATATGTACAAATATGCAGTATTTACAATATTATACAGGTATTTACAATCAGAACACAGCATGGAAACACCCCTGAACAGAGGAAACTGCTTCAGTTCTCCCCTAGCCTACACACCCCCCCCTTCCACCAATTAGAAGAAAAAGAGAAAAATATGTTACAGAGTACTGTTAGCCCAGAAAAGCATCATTAGTCCTTTCAGTGTTCTTATCTCAAGGTTAGCAGATAAGATCCTTTTCCAGAGAAGCAGGCTCAGAAGCAGCAGCCAGAGAAAAGGGAAAGAAATGAAGTAGGATGCGAGATTTTGCTAGGGGTACATCTCACATCTGGCCAATGAAATTAGTTTAGAATAATCTTTTGTTTTCCTTTTTACACCCAACTGTGAATTGTTTATACTTCTCCACTCTTCTGCTCAAACTCTGCAGCTAACTTTTAAAGGCATAGCCTAAAACTGCCACATTGATGAAGACATAGAGTGTGTCATCAGTAAGTTTGCAGATGACACCAAGATAGGTGGAAGTGTTGATCTGCACGAGGGCAGGGAGGCTCTACAGAGGGACTTGGACAGATTGGATTGATGGCCAACATTAATGGGATGAGCTTCAGCAAGGCCAAATGCCAGGTCCTGCACATGGGTCACAGCAATCCCAAGCAATGCTACAGGCTTGGGGAAGTGTAGCTGGAAAGCTGTCTGGCTGGGGGTTCTAATGAATAAGCAACTGAATATGAGCAAGCAGTGTGCCCAGGTGGCCATGAAAGCCAGTGGCATCCTGGCTTGTATCAAAAATGCTGTGTCCAGTAGGAGTAGGGAGGTGACTGTCCCCTTGTACTCAGCTCTGGTGAGGCCACACCTCAAGTATTGTGTCCAGTTTGGGGGACCTCAGTACAAGAGAGATGTGGAGGTGCTGGAGCCAGTGCAGAGGAGGGCAATGAAGTTGGTGAAGGGCCTGGAGAATAAATCTTATGAAGAGCAACTGAAGGAGCTGGGGCTGTTTAGTTTGGAAAAGAGGAGTCTGAGGGGAGATGTCATTGCTGTCTACAACTACCTGAAATGACATTGTAGAGAGGCTGGTGCCGGTCTCTTCTTCCAGGTAATTGGTGATAGAACAAGAGGGAATGGCCTCAAGCTGCGACTGATTAGGTTTAGACTGGACATTAGGAAAAAAATTTCCACAGAGAGTGGTCAGGCACTGGATTGGGCTGCTCAGGGAGGCGGTTTAGTCGCCAACCTTGGATGTGTTTAAGGGTTGTTTGGATGTGGTGCTTGGGGATATGGTTTAGTGGTCAATATTGTAGAGTAGGGTTATTGGTCGGACTTGGTGATCCTGAGGGTCTTTTTCCAACCTGTTTCTGTGATCAGTGAGAAGTTGAGGGAACTGAGTTCATTTATAGATGAGGCTAAGGAATGCTCCAGTTCCAAACTACAGCTACTTGAAAGACAGTTGCAAAAACATTGGAACTAAACTTCTCTTCTCAGTATCGATACAATATAGCAGGGGGGACATGAGTATCACCTGGAGTGCCTCACATTGGAGAATAGGAACAGTTTTTCCACAATACAGGGCTGCAAGAGAGGGGCTGCCTGGATGTGCTGTGGGATCTTCCACAGTGGCTTTCAATACCTGGCTAGACAGAGGGTGACCTAGCATTGGTGGTAGTCAAGCACAAGGCTGAGATGCATGAGTTCAAAAAATTGCCTTTGCTTCTATAAAAGGAATTTTTTTTCACCAGCTACCCCTTCCATAAATACTCAACTAAACCAATATTCAACTAGAGAACAATGATGTAACTAAAATCAAAACACTAGCTATCTGCTTTGGCATTGCTGCTACTATTCATTCCCTGAACAATTTCTCTTTTGATATAGCACATAAGCCATGTCAGGAACCACATTATGCTTTCCTAGTGAGACCTCTCATTGCCATCTGGAGAAATTGATTTTTTTATGACTATGCAAAGTCTCAGTTTGAACACGTTGTTTATGTCAATGAGTCTCTTTTTAATCTATATTGCTGCTCCAGTTTTGTCAAAGAAAAACATATGTTTATTATACAACTTCTTAAAAGAAGCATCTGATGCAATCCTAATTTTCTTTCCCCCATGCAGATGGGTAAATTATTCTATTTCCATATTATGTTGGATGAAGGAAAATCCCTAGCTGCTTTTAGTGGGCAACCTACATGCTACATGCTTCTGATTGACAGCCGCCTAAACAAGAGCCACCAGTGTGCCTAGGTGGTCAAGAGGGCCAATGGCATCCTGGCCTGCATTAGGAATAGTGTGGCCAGCAAGAGCAGGGAGGTCATTGTGCCCCTGTACTCTGCATTGGTTAAGCCGCACCTCGAGTACTGTGTCCAGTTCTGGGCCCCTCAGTTTAAGAAGGACATCGAGACACTTGAACGTGTCCAGAGAAGGGCAACAAGGCTGGGGAGAGGCCTTGAGCACAGCCCTGTGAGGAGAGGCTGAGGGAGCTGGGATTGTTTAGCCTGGAGAAGAGAAGGATCAGGGGTGACCTCATTGCCCTCTACAACTACCTGAAAGGTGGTTGTAGACAGGAGGGGGTTGGTCTCTTCTCCCAGGCAACCAGCACCAGAACAAGGGGACACAGTCTCAAGCTGTGCCAGGGGAGGTTTAGACTCGAGGTGAGGAGAAAGTTATTCACCGAGTGAGTCGTTCGTCATTGGAATGTGCTGCCCAGGGAGGTGGTGGAGTCGCCATCCCTGGAGGTGTTCAAGGAGAGATTGGACATGGCACTTGGTGCCATGGTCTAGTCATGAGGTCTGTTGGGACAGGTTGGACTCGATGATCCTTGGGGTCTCTTCCAACCTTAGTTATACTGTGATACATTTTTACACAAGTGTAGGCTGCAATGGACAAAAGCACTAACTTTGAATATTGAAGTATGTGAGTAACATGTTCACTGTTACAGAAGATCAGTTTTGTGGTTCAGTTGTGTTTGTGAATGTAGGAAAATACTTCAATGTCTGAAAAAATAAACACACAAAAAACCCCAAAGCACAACAAACAACCCCTTCTAATAAATTCATTACATTTCTACCCATATTGTTATGTAATGCAGACTAGATTTTTTCAAAGGCATAATGGCACATAAATATTTTTATCTGTTACATATACAAATTATATAACCTCTACCTGCTTGTGCTTTGCAACTAATGTACAGTCAACATTATATCTAACGGGAGGGGGTGGTGGTGTCAGGGTAAGAAGGGGTGGGAGGGAAAGAGGTTCTGTACAAGGTTCTTCTTTTAAACTTCCTCTCCTTTGGCCGTGTACAGTACTATCAATTCTTAAGTGGGAGACTGTAAGGGTAGGTGAACATGGAATGCTTAGAAGAAGGTTAAGGGGCTGAATTAGTGAGCATCTTTCTAGCCATTGGCCTAAAGGGTGCTGCAGTATCTGTTTCACATGCATACACTCATTTGCTTGATGGAGACACTAAAGTGCACATATTGAGCAAAGCTAGGTTGAAACTGATGACCATATGAAGATCTTTCTAGTATATCTGTTAATTTCATGCATCAGTGGAGAAACCTATCAAAACAATCTCAGTTTTGTGCAAATCCAATCACAGCAGTCAGCTGTGCAGCTGATTTTAGAAGGGGGTTGGTATACGTAATTCATTCCAGGGAAGAGGTATTTGAAATATCAGGGTGCAGAGGACTCTTCATTGGTCATTCAATGGCACTGAGTCTCAGATGAGACAGTGAAGTGTAGTTTCTGAACAAATAAGATGGTAAAGAGTATATCATAAAGAAGGTTGAATTTTCAGCATGAGCTCATCTACGTCAATGTAATGTATTGAAATGTAGCTTAGAGCAAGAGTAGATTCCAGCATTTTACACACAAGACTCACAAACATGCAAAAGCCAGAAAGAGCTCCAACTATAGATGGCGCTTGGGTGATCTATGAAATGCTATCAGCACTTTCACATCAGTGTGTAGGACAGAAGAAAATTGGTTGCTACAGCTCCTCCACACAGGCAACTGGGAGCACAGTTCCCCAACCACTCCAAGTGTCAGGTGATAGAGAGTAATGAACCCCAGACAGAAAGGGAAGCCTGCAGGTTTAGAAGTGTTAAATTTCCAAGACATTGGTAATTCTGGGATATAACATGTATATCCACAGGCTTTTCTAGATATTCTATAGGCTTACAGGTATTACTACCACTTCAGCCCTGCCCCACAAAAAACTGGAATCTCACCTCAGTTTTTTTCATGGTGAGAGATTAGATCCAAGAGAACAAGAAAAGAAAGAAAGGACCCTTGCAGCAATTTGTTGCCTGAATTACTTTTATTGAAGGTAGCTATTAGGCATCATTAGATCCCTGTTTCTCTATTGCAAATGTCTGGTCATATAAAATCTCACAGTAAAAAACCCAAAACAAATAAACAAACAAACAAAAAACCAAACAAACAAAAACAAACAAACAAACAAACCCCAATGACAACAACAACAAAACCACCCCCAAACCCCAACAACATACCATAGCCCAGAGAGTGGTGGTGAATGCTGCCACATCCAGCTGGCAGCCAGTCACTAGTGGTATCCCCCAGGGATCAGTGCTGGGCCCCATCCTGTTCAATATCTTTAACGATGATCTGGATGAGGGCATTGAGTCCATCATCAGTAAATTTGCAGATGACACCAAGTTAGGAGCAGGTATCGATCTGTTGGAGGGTAGGAGAGCTCTGCAGAGGGAACTTGACAAGCTGGACAGACGGGCAGAGTCCAACAGCATGAAGTTTAACACATCTAAGTGCTAGGTTCTACACGTTGGTCACAGCAACCCCATGCAGTGCTACAGGCTGGGGTCAGAGTGGCTGGAGAGCAGTTAGGCAGAAAGGGACCTGGGGGTGCTGGTTGATGGTAGGCTGAACATGAGCCTGCAGTGTGCCCAGGTGGCAAAGAAGGCCAATGGCATCCTGGCCTGGATCAGTAATGGTGTGGCCAGCAGGAGCAGGGAAGTCATTGTGCCCCTGTACTCAGCCCTGGTGAGGCCACACCTTGAGTCCTGTGTCCAGTTCTGGGCCCCTCAGTTTAGGATAGATGTTGAGTTGCTGGAACGTGTCCAAAGAAGGGCAACAAAGCTGGTGAGGGGTTTGGAGCACAAGTCCTATGAAGAGAGGCTGAGGGAGCTGGGGTTGCTTACCCTGGGGAAGAGGAGGCTCAGGGCAGACCTTCTTGCTGTCTACAACTACCTGAAGGGAGATTGTAGCAAGGAGGGGGTTGATCTCTTCTCCCAGGCAACAGAGGACAGAACAAGAGGACCCAGTCTCAAGCTGTGCCAGGGAGCTTTAGTCTGCATGTTAGTAAGAAGTTCTTCCCAGAAAGAGTGATTTGCCACTGGAATGAGCTGCCCAGGGAGGTGGTGGAGTCACCATCACTGGAGGTGTTTAGGAAGAGACTGGATGAGGCACTTGGTGCCTTGGTTTAGTTAATTAGATAGTGTTGGATGATAGGTTGGACTGGATGATCTCAAAGGTCTCTTCCAACCTGGTTAATTCTATTCTATTCTATTCAAATCCATAGCAATATACACAAAGTAAAGCTCATCTGTATGAATATGGATATAAACATTACAGACATTTTCACTGCAGTTAGTAATCTAAATTCCCTTTACAGCTGACAGAGAGACACAGACACTTCTGGAGGACAACTCATATGTTATCTCAGACATCTGAAATTGAAATCATATAAACCTTACTTTAAAAGACTTCCTTTATCTTTCAGGGAGTCTAGCCCAGTCATAAAAGTTTGCTATTTCGGAAGATGAATCCCACCCACATTCTCTCTTAAACAGCAGAAAAGGGAATTCTGCACCAAGGATCACAGAACAATAATAGCATGAGAAAGATGTGTAAGCAATAGTGCAGTTACAAGGAACAGAGAGGATGTGAGGGTTTTCTTGTCCTTTCTAGAACTAGAGGAAAATACCAACACTTTTTGTCTACAGTACCTGCTGTATTATATTATGAATATTGTGCAGTTGCCGTATCACGCCACAGGCTGCTTACAAGGAGCCTTTTTTTGCTTTGAAAGCAGGGAGCTGTGCATGAGATCGCTCAGCCTACTGTGCAGGGACCTTTGGCCTCAAGGGTTTGATCTGTTTCTCCAGCTCAAGCCATCTATAGATTTCCTCACAACATGCAGTAATTTCATAACAAGAGGCACCTATGAGAGGAAGTATATACCACAGAAGCCTCAATCATAGTCTCTGCATCACAGCAACCAAGTGTCCCAACTCATTTTCCAGTTAGGTTCTAAATGATCTCAAACCTTTCTAAAGAGAGGGAGAATTAAAAGAGAAAGTGAGAAAGCAAGATGATGTAGAACAGGAAATAATTGTATCCTGGAGAGTATACACAGCCTTGTGCTTTTAATATTGCTGCTATTGGACTTGCCATGAGTTCTTCCATGTGAAGAACATTCAAATAGCATGAGATGTTGCATGTTATGCATAGCAGAGTACAATTAAGTATGTTAAATGTTTTACTAATATGTTTGTGTATCACTGTAATGGTATAAACCAGAACAAACCGGGTTACACTGAACCAGAGGGTTAGCCTGTCTATTTTCCCAACACAGAAGTGAGGGGAAAGTTACACACAAAAACTTGGAATTGGTACAAAATGCATAATTTCCTTAGCCTATTTGCAGAAAAAGGATGGCACAGAGCACAAAGCAGCAGCAGGCAGAAGCAAGCAAGAAGAAAGTCCAAGCCAGAAACTACCCGCCCATCCCTCTTTGTCCTGCCGTCATCCCAGCAGACGAGCAAAAACTCAAAAACCCAGAACCCAAAAGCAGCAACTGGAATGGGTAGCCTCATGTTACAATCTGAACTTTAATCCCAGTACTTTGCTCCAGCTAGCACTTTCATTTCACAGTATCACAGTATCACAGTATAGCTAAGGTTGGAAGAGACCCCAAGGATCGTCAAGTCCAACCTGTGTCGACAGACCTCACGACTAGACCATGGCACCAAGTGCCACATCCAATCTCCTCTTGAACACCTCCAGGGACGGCGACTCCACCACCTCCCTGGGCAGCCCATTCCAATGACGAATGACTCGCTCAGTGAAGAACTTTCTCCTCACCTCGAGTCTAAACCTCCCCTGGCGCAGCTTGAGACTGTGTCCCCTTGTTCTGGTGCTGGTTGCCTGGGAGAAGAGACCAACCTCTTCCTGACTACAACCACCTTTCAGGTAGTTGTGGAGGGCAATGAGGTCACCCCTGATCCTTCTCTTTTTAAAGCTGGCATGACTGCTGCAAGGTATGAATAACAGCAACAGATTCGACTCAACCCATGACAATCACCCAAACTTGAGCAGAAATATGCTGAAAACCTTGTGGGTGGCTACAAGACACTGAGTTGCTGGAGTGTGTCCAAAGAAGGGCAACAAAGGTGGTGAAGGGTATAGAGCATGAGTTTTATAAGAAGTGGCTGAGGGAGCTGGGTTTGTTTTGCCTGGAGAAGAGAAGGTTGAAGGGTGACTTTAGCTCTCTCTACAGCTAAGAAAAAGGAAGTTACAGTGAGGTCTGTTCTCTCAAGTAACAAGAGGCAGTATGAGACAAAATGACATTGAGTTGTGACAGGGTGAGGTTTAAACCCAGGGAGGTGATGAAATCTCTGTCCCTAGAAGTAATCAAAACATATACATGTGGCACTTAGGGACATAGTTTAGTGGTGGACTTGACAGTGTTAGGTTAACTATTGGACTTGATGATCTTAGACACCTTTTCTAACTTTAATGATTCTGTGATCATTCTTGTCTTCATTCTTCAATCATACCATCCAGATATATCTTTTTTGAGTAGTGTTAGTGGAATGAGGGGAAAACCCTGTCACAACATAATGACATTGCCTTTTGTGTCACTGTTCTCAAATCTGTACGTGCAGTCTCCCCTCATACTGAATAACTCACCATATAACAGGCTACTCCTGTGAGTTTTCAATATACTGTCATGTAAGAATAGCATTTGCCCATGATGTATGTAGGCAAAGTGATTAGCATGCACAACCACAGAATGTACAGATTATTGAGATCATATGGTCTATGGGAAGAGGTAAGTTACCCTTCACTTTTTGACTTGCATTTCATCTCATACTTGGCACAGTGTGAGGAATAACTAGGATCTGTGAGTGCCACATTAATATGAATCCTAGTTGGAATGGGTTTTCAAACTTCTCTCACAAACAATCCAATCTTTTGACAGAGACTGGCCTCTGCTCATAAGCAGAGATGTGGTCATTGTTAGCAGAATAAGGAGTAGGGCTGTGCTTCTGTCTCACTGAAATTGCTACAGAAATTGTATGAGATAGACAATGGACATCGCTACTTAAATTCCGGTTCAACACTACTCACCAGAGGCTATTGGCTGCTTTAATTTATTCCATTAAAGCTTGCCTGGTGACAGCATGGCCCTGCCAGTGCCTGTTTTCCACCTCCAGTGTAACTGTTCCCCCGACCAGCTGCAGTAGGGCTGTTTTCTGATTTTGTTCTCATCCGCTTCATAATGCAAGGAGACCATGGCTCCTAATTTGACAGTACTCTGGAGGGAACACAATAGGAGCTACATCCCTCTTTTTGGAAACTGTTTAAGTATCACTGTTCAAGGATAAATAAAACTATTTTTCAGTCATTTTGTGGTTTTCTCCTTACTATTGTCCACTGTCTACTGTCACTACAGACCTCATGACTAGACCATGGCACCAAGTGCCACGTCCAACCCCTTCTTGAACACCTCCAGGGATGGGGACTCCACCACCTCCCTGGGCAGCACATTCCAATGATGAACGACTCACTCAGTGAAGAACTTTCTCCTCACTTCGAGTCCAAACCTCCCCTGGCACAGCTTGAGACTGTGTCCCCTTGTTCTGGTGCTGGTTGCCTGGGAGAAGAGACCAACCCCTTCCTGGCTACAACCACCTTTCAGGTAGTTGTAGAGGGCAATGAGGTCATCCCTGAGCCTCCTCTTCTCCAGGCTAAACAATCCCAGCTCCCTCAGCCTCTCCTCATAGGGCTTGTGCTCAAGGCCTCTCACCAGCCTTGTTGCCCTTCTCTGGACATGTTCAAGTGTCTCGATGTCCTTCCTAAATTGAGGGGCCCAGAACTGGACACAGGACTCAAGGTGTGGCCTAACCAATGCAGAGTACAGGGGCACAATGACCTCCCTGCTCCTGCTGGCCACACTATTCCTAATGCATGCCAGGATGCCATTGCCCCTCTTGGCCACCTGGGCACACTGCTGGCTCATGTTTAGGCAGCTGTCGATCAGCACCCCGAGGTTCCTCTCCATTTGGCATCTCTCCAGCCACTCTGACCCCAGCCTGTAGCTCTGCATGAAGTTGTTGTGGCCAAAGTCAGCACCCAGCACTTGGATTTGTTAAATATCATCTTGTTGGACTCCTCCCATCTGTCCAGTCGGTCAAGGTCGCTCTGGAGAGCCCTTCAACCCTCTAACAGATCAACATCAGCTCCCAACTTGGTGTCATCTGCAAATTTGCTGATGACTGACTCAATTCCCTCATCCAGATCATCAATGAAGATATTAAAGAGGAAGGGGACCAGCACTGATCCCTGGGGGACACCACTAGTGACTGGCTGCCAGCTGGATGTGGCACCATTCACCACCACTCTCTGGGCTCAGCCCTCCAGCCAGTTCCTAACTCAGTGCAGAGTGCTGCTGTCCAAGCCATGCGCTGACAGCTTGGCCAGGAGTTTGCTGTGGGGGACGGTGTCAAAGACCTTGCTGAAGTCCAGGTAGACTACATCCACAGCCTGCCCCACATCCACCAGGTGGGTCACCTGATCATAGAAGGAGATCAGGTTGGAGAGGCAGGACCTGCCCTTCCTAAATCCATGTTGGCTGGACCCGAGTCCTTGGCCATCCTTCAGGTGCGCAGTTATTGCTGCCAAGATAATCTGTTCCATAATCTTGCCTGGCACTGAGGTCAGGCTGACAGGCCTCTAGTTTCCAGGTTCCTCCATCCGACCTTTCTTGTGGATGGGCACCACACTGGGCAGTTTCCAGTTTTCTGGGACCTCTCTGGTGAGCCATGACTGGTGGAAAATGATGGAGAGTGGCTTGGCAGCTCATCTGCCAGCTCTCTCAGCACCTTAGGATGGATCCCATCTGGTCCCATGGACTTGTGAGTGTCCAAGTGGCTCAGTGGGTCCCAAACTAATTCCTCATGGATTTCTGGGGCATTACACTGCTCCCTGACCCCATCACCCAGCTCAAGAGGCCACTCGTCCTGAATTCATCCTGCCTTGCTGTTAAACATTGAGGTGAAGAAGGTATTCAGGACCTCAGCCTTTTCCTCATCTTCAGTCACAGTGTTCCCCTCCAGGTTCAGTAAGGAGTGGAGATTCTTCTTGACCCTCTTTTTAGTATTTCTCTCAGTATGTGTATTTCTTCCTCTGAAGTGCTTGATAACATGGAAATTAACACCAAAGAAATGCCTATAAAAATATTAGTCCATCTTTTTAGTAGAACTGAGTTCTGAACCATTATTGTGAGGTAAATTTGAATAACACTGTAAGTAGTTTTCTGAAATGTCACCCTTAGTATATCAAAACTGTTTATTAATGAACAGTCTTCTATTTAGTCACTTCCTCTTTCATACTTCATCTGTAATTGCCTGTAGTGCTGTTGCAAGGTTGCTGGTTGATGACTCAGGGATCAAAAATTACCTACCTACCTACTGAAATGTGGTCAGAATGTTAAGGAAATCTTTGAACTACTTTGCAGAAAAAGAATGGAAAGAGAAATTATAGCACTGTTACATGTGTGAGAGAACAGTCTTTACTGTAATAAGTTACAGGACAGGGAGAAACCTTCTTGATCATGATCAAATTTATTATAACCTGCCATCTTCATCCACCTCAGAAGCCAGCCATGATCCATCTTAAAATCAGGAATTTTCCACTTTATGCTGGTGGAAGTTGGTTCCAGGATATTTGATATTTTTTTTCCAGTACCCACTCTTAATTTAACTGGAGACCACTCAACCATTTGGTTTGAAAATTTTGTATTAAATTCTCACAATTATCACAATTAAATACAATACAAAAACATTGGAGGAAAAAAAAAAAGAGAAAAACAATTCATTTGGACAAAAGATTGAAATATGCTTCTGCATACCAAGATGGGACCTACTGAAAAAAAACACAACCAAATGGTGTGGTGATTTGAGCCTTAACTGGGACTTAAGAGCTCAGATGGTTGCAAGGCTGAGAATTCCTCCCCCCTTTTCCCCCTCTCCTCCCTCCCAATAGAGAGGAAAAAAGAAAGGGAAGGAGCAAATCCACCAAGAAATAATTTGGATTCAGCTTGGAAGTTGAGAGATAAAGAATTTTTCTTTGAACTAAATATATATATATATACACACACACACATATATAAATTACAGGCAGGATTCACAAGGGTAAGGAACAAGGATGGATTGGAAAAAAAGAAATATGATATGCAAAACCAGTCCATTGCAAAGTTGTGGATGCAGCAGGGAGGACCACATGGCAGAGAAGCAAGGGAATCAGCAGCAGTCCTCATCCAGGCAAAGGCAGGGCCCAAGAGAGCTAACAGCTGCAGTGTCCTCCTCTTTATACGCTTGCTGGACAGGGAGGGGGAGTGGAACAGATTAACTTTTTCCCAGGGGGAAAACACCCTGCAAGGAGGCCAATGCTCTTGCAAGCCCTCCTCTCCTGCTTCCAAGATGGGCATTAACCACATGGTCAGATCACTTGCAGACAATTTCATAGAGATGTTTCACTAGATGAATAATGGAGATGAATCTGTTTACTTTACCAATAAGAAGTAAGGAGAAAGCTGTGTGGTGCAGGTAGTTTGAACAAGCAAGTCAGGGATGGAGCAAGAAAGTGAGTGATGCAGCAGCTGTCAGAGTGGGGCTACAACTGAGTTCTTAATGTTGGCTTCCAGGTACATTACTCTACATTTTCTTCTGTTAGATTTCATACTGCCTATGTCAGCTCCAACTCTTCTTGACTGTGCTGTTACAACAATACCTCTCTAAGTTTGTTTCTTAACATCAACTTTTTAGAATTTGACCTAGAAGTCAAATATTATTATTAGCAGCAGGGATTATTTGAAGTCTGATCCTTAATGAGTGCTTTTTCTGCAGCTTTTTTTTTTTTTTTTTAATATTTTTATCCTGATAACAATGCTTTAGTCAACTCAGTTAACTTTGGACTCTCTTTTATTGCCACAAAGGATTTCTTATGAGCATTGGATAAAGTACTTTATTTAAGTGCAAGTGGATTAACTCACTGCACAGAATTACAGAATCACAGAATCACCAAGGTTGGAGAGACCTCAGAGATCATCAAGTCCAACCTGTCACCACAGACCCCATGACTAAACCATGGCACCAAGTGACACGCCCAGTCCCCTCTTGAACACCTCCAGGGATGGTGATTCCACCACCTCCCTGGGCAGCCCATTCCAATGGGGAATAACTCTCAGTGAAGAACTTTCTCCTCCCCTCCATCCTAAACTTCCCCTGGCACAGCTTGAGACTGTGTCCTCTTGTTCTGGTGCTGGTTGCTTGAGAGAAGAGACCAACTCCCTCCTGGCTACAACCACCCTTCAGGTAGTTATAGAGAGCAATAATAGAGTTGTATAATAATAGAGTTGTAGAGAGCATTACCTGTCTCTGAAAAAAAAGTGTTATCAGTAAAAAGGTATTACAGCAGACTAACAGCTCTACCTTTAGTATTTGAATCTTCATTAGACTCCACATCTAGTTTGCTTTTCTTTGAAAATACTTCCAAGAGTTTGCAATATACTGATGTTAAAGCAAGCCATCTCTGCTTCCAAAAATCACTGCATTTCCTCCCACACTTTTAGTTCCACTTGCTTCCACCCTCCAGGCATCAAAGTACACTTGAAGTAAAAGATTCTGGAAAAAACCCAACAAAATAAACAAAACCGGTCTGAACCCATTCATTTTGCTGTCTTTGCAACTTGTGCCAGCTCTCTTCACAGCCTAGGAGAGAAGTTAGTAAAACTATCTGGTATTATATGTTTTGTAATGCTAACTGAAGTAAGCTTTGCTGTTAATATAAACATGGTTATTGAACTATTTTTATGTTCTATTTTCCCCCGCTCCAATTAGGAAGTAATTAAAAAATGGGCACCCTCTTTATTTTTTTTCTTTCTAGGAATATTTAATGAAGACTGTTCTTGTGAGGCTTGGAGAAATCAATTCTTTCTCAAGAGCCTGAATTTCATAATTTTATTCATCATTTTCTTCCCCCATAAATATAGTTTCTGCATCTCTGTCTTTAATTATCTGGCTCAGTCTTTTCCTTCTTTTCTGCCTCCCTTGCCGACTCAGTCTGTTTTCTCTCCAAACTTCTTGGCATATGTTGGCAATACTTTTTAAATGGTCACAATCTGAGAGGAACTGTTCTAAAATGCAATTCAGTTGATTGTTAATAGTAGTCATCAGAATACTTTGTAATTATTCCTGTGAGAATACTTGTACAGATTACATGAAAGGATGATTGTAGAGAAAAATAGCGGCTGTCTTGAGTGCCTGTTATTTATCTGGAAAGAATGTTTCAATAAAGGAAAAGTTCTGGCATATGTTACGTAAATGTTGCATTGTTTCAAGCCCTTATTCTTAGCTTCTTTCCCCTCCAATTTTCTAAAATACTTGCCTTATTTTTGAGTGCCACTAAATCTAGAAATGGAGAACTCTAGCAAATTATTGCTACTAATGCTACTGGAGAAAGCATAATTGTGTGGTCTGTGACCTTGTCCCATGTATACTGTTTACTAGTCCCTTGCCATAGATGAAAAATTAATTTCTTGTTTCATTCTGAGATATGAAAAAAAGAAACACATATTTCCCTTAACACTGACATAAGTGTTGGGTGTCCAAGCGAGCTAATGAGCTAGTACAGAAAATATTTGGTATTTTTTAAATTACTCAATGAATACTAGAAAATGAAAATATGTATTGCTTATTTTGTTCCTCTTGCAACATGACCGAATAATACCTCCTTTTGCAGAGAAGTTCTAGAACAATTACATAATCCTAGTGGGACTCCTACATAGTGCTTCATCTCTGTTATTGTCTGACTAAGGCTTTTCATAATACATCACACTGGAAATGTCATACTTGCAGTGCAGAATGGGAGGATAGATGGTCTGGGATATGAGTGACGGTGGTGCCTTCAGCATGAGAAGGAAGTTTCTCACGTGCTTTTTCACCAGGTTAAATGGTCTGGGCTTTTTGGGGGTGCTTGAATTTATGAGAGACTTTCTAGTACATGGTGAGCATTATCAGAATGGAAGGAAAGATGAGCTTTCCAGTATACTGTCCTACAGGGCCTAAACTGCTTTGAGACTTGACTACTTCATACTTTGCCAGGCAGCAAAAAAAGAAGCTGACATGTCACTTTGATTCCTTTATACCACCAGTTCTCCCCAATGAACACATTTGTCTGGATTCCTGTAATATTTGAGGATGTACAATGGAGATTTACAGTGATGGCAGATGAGTTGAATTATTTCCACAATCATGCAGTTTCATTTAAAGAACTCTACTCAGGTGCACGTTGCTTTCTTGGCCTATTTGAAAATACCAGCCCCACTATATTTGCATGTACCATCACAATGACACCACATAACTGCTGTAATGACACTATCTTCCTGCTCATTGTTGCCTCCTATAGGGGGTTCTATTTTCTTATGCTTTTTCTCCTGTTTTCTGTAACATGAACAAAGTTAATTCTGACCTGAGATGTGAAAAATCCCCAGCAGAAAAAAAAAAAAAGATTCCATCAAATATGTCCATACAATTTGAAGATGAATAATCATTTAATCTCTTCTGGACTTCTCACCAGTTGCAAATAAATTATCAGTTCATAAGTTAACTCAGTAAGAAGTGCTCTGCAATGTTCTGTATTATTCTTCTGTCTAGTTCTCTTTGATTTAATGGAAGTGCATCAACAGCTCTCTCACTCTGGACAGAGATATGTTTATTTCCATCAAACTTTGCCAGCCCTTACCTCTGTAACTGATTACACTCAGGTATTTACCTAGGCTCAAAAACCTACACTTTTTTTTTTTTTCCCAGAGAGAAAGAAATAGTGTATTTAAGCTACCCAAAATGTGGGACTAACAATTCTGTTCTAACTTGGTTTATGAGCTTTTCAAAAAGGTGACAATTTACAGGTGGCATTTTTATATATGAGGTAGGAAAATCAAGGTCTAAGTGCAAGAAATTGTTGGAAGACCTTGCAACCAAGGAGTATTTAAGGATGACATTAAAGAAAAAAAAAAAGGCAGATAAAATTAACCTAGCAAATCATTGAATCATATAATAGCAGGATAGTAGGGAAGTAGGGGTTGAAAGGGATGTCTGGACCTCAGAGATCCAACTTCCCTGCTAAGACATCTATGTCTAGGTCAGGTTGCCCAGGAATGTGTCCAGGTGGGTTCTGAAAGCCTCTAGAGAAGGAAACTCCACAACCTCTCTGGAAGCCTTTTCCAGTGCTCTGCCACCCTCAAAGTAAAGAAGTTTCCTCTGAAACATAAGTGAAGTCTCTGTATCCATTGCTCCTTGTCCTATTACTGGCTGCTACTGAAAAGAATCCATTTCCATCCTCTTGACCTCCACCCTTTAGGTATGTATATGTATTCATAGTAACCCCTCTCAATCTTCTCTTTCCAGGCTAAAAAGCCACAGGTATCCCAGTGTCTCCTTGTAAGAAATATCCTCTAGTCCCCTAATCATCCATGTGGGTCTTTCTTGGACAGCAGTTTCCTGTCTGTGAACTGGGTAGCCCAGAAGGAACTGGACACAGTCTTCCAGGTGATGCCTCCTGAGGGCAGGGTAGAGGGGATGGTAAACTACTCTTGATCTGCTGGCCACATCCTTCTTAATGCACCTCAGAATATCATTGGCCTTGTTGCCCATGAGGGCACATTTTTGGCTCATGGTGAATTTGCTGGCTACCAGCACTCCAAGGCCCTTCTTCACAGAGCAGCATTCCAGCAGGTCAGCCTTTAACCTTTACTAATGCATGGGGTTATTCAGAGTATCACAGTATCGCCAAGGTTGGAAGAGACCTCGAGGATCATCGAGTCCAACCTGACACCACAAACCCACCACTGGACCAAGTGCCACGTCCAATCTCCTCTTGAACACCTCCAGGGATGGTGACTCCACCACCTCCCTGGGCAGCCCATTCCAATGACTAATGACTCTCTCGGTGAAGAACTTTCTCCTCACCTCAAGCCTAAACTTCCCCTGGCACAGCTTGAGTGCAGGATTCTACACTTTTCCTTGTCGAAATTCATGACGTTCACCTCTGCCCAACTCTCCATTCTGTCCAGGCCTTGCTGAATTGCAGCACAGCCTGCTGATGTGTCAGCCACTCTTCATAGTTTTGTATCATAAGCAAAGTTGTTGTTGATGAAGGAACATCATATGATGCATATGTTGGACAAGACTGGACCCAATATTGATCAATTGTTACATACCTCTAACTAGACTCTGTGTCACTGATAGAGCTCTGCCTGCCTCTGAGCTCTGTCTTTCAGCAAGTTTTCAAAGCGCTCCAATGTCCATTCATCTAATCCACACTTCCTACTCTTACCTATGAGGATGTTAGGGGAGAGACTATAAATAGCCTTGCTGAAGTTGTTGTAGACAACACCTACTGCTTTCCTCTCATTTACCCAGCTGGTCACAGTGTCATAGAAGGCTATCACATTGGTCAAGCATGATTTACCCTTCATGAATCCATTCTGACTATTCCTAATAACTGGAAAAAGAATGGTTGGCAGAGAAAAGGAAAGCCTATTTGGGAGGTGATCTGTGGCAGGAGATTGCTGATTGAATTGAGAGAATTTCAGTGAAGGTGAGACACATTGATGCTCACATTCCTAAGAGCACATTCCTAAAAGCTACTGAGGAACAACACCACAACCATCAGGCAGATCTAGCTGCAAGAGTTTCTCAAGTAGACACGGACTCTGATTTTGATCTCAACTGGAAACACTGAGGTGAGATATTCTTAGCTTGGTGGCTCATGATTCGTCAGGACATCAAGGCAGAGATGCAACCTACCAGTGGTCTCGGGACAGATCCATAGACATTTCCATGGATGCTATCACACAAGTCATCCATGACTGTGACCTTTATGCTGCTATTAAGCAGACAAAGCAAATTAAGCCCTTGTGGTATGGTCCAAGTACAAGTATGGTGAAGCCTGGCTGTTGTAGTTTGAGCTGGGTGCCCCTCTGGTGCATTCACTTCCTGTGTCCAGAAGTCCAGCCCAGAGGGATGGACACAGGAAATTGTGTATTCCCTACCATAATCCTTTGCACCACTATAAGATCCAGTGCGGAGTCTGGCACTTCCTCTTTCCTTCCCTCTCCGAGACTTGGTAACTGGGGGAGAGATCTCCCGGCCATGGGCCTGACTGGGCCCAAGGCCACAGGGGGATGGGCAGTCTCAGGCCTGGCCAGCTGAGACTAGCCCAGCAGAGGGAGGGGGAGGAAGGAGCCCTGGGGGTTTTGGATGCACCCTCAGGTGGGGATGGGATCTTTCTTTGTCACTGCGCTTTGGGTTCTCCGTAACATTCACTGCTTTCTATTTAAACTTTCATCACTTTTGCAATCCGTTTGCCTGAGTCATTATTTCTGCCTGTGGTGGGGAGGGGATCTGCCCCAACCCATTACATTTTTGGCGCCCAACGTGGGGCCAACTGCAGCTCGGATTGCAAAAGATGGAGAGTTTAAATTTAGTTCTGGGCGTCGGTTTGGGTTTGAGAAGCTGGGGCTCAGGTTTTGTGTTACCGGGGCGACTGTATGAACTCCTGTGGACTGCAGAAGGATAGCTGGTGCGTGGCTGATGGCATGGAATTCCCTCCTGTTGTGTGGGAACAGCGAGGGGTGGTTCTTTCTGTGACTTTCTGCCCAGGGTAGCTTAAGAATGCTCGAGTAGCCTAAGAAGGCGAGACCTGCCTTCTCCTCGTTCTCTGCGGAGCGGCGGGGAGCGGAGGAGGGGCAGCGGCAAGCAGAGCGTGGTCGGCCCGCAGCCGCTGCGGGGAGCGGACACCCGCGGCGAGCGGGCAAGCGACTGCTGGAGGTGACTCGGACTCTGCATCGCGGCGACAGAGACGGCGGGGGCCGGGCCGGGCCGCGTTCAAGCGGCGGCGGCGGCACCGCCCGAGCCGGGCTGCGTTCAGGCGGCGGCGGCAGCTGTAAATCTTTCCCTGGTGTTTTCGGACGTGTTCCGAAAATGGCGCCGAGCACCTGGCTCCGCCTCCCTGCTTCTTCAGCGGGCTGTGGCGCAGCTCCTCCCTCTTCCGGGGGTGGAGGTTGTGCAGCCGGATGCTGTCCTGCCTCGGTACGCGAGCGCCCAGCTGGGGGGTGCGGAGTGCCTCTGACATGCATCCGTGTAGCTTTGGTCCGCGTGAAAGCGGTTGGCTGCGGCACCCTGGATGGATTGAAAAAGGCAGTCGTGGAGCCGGATTGTTCCGACTGGCCTGCCCCAGGGGTGGAGAATTTGCCGCTGAATAGGAGAGTAAAGGCTTGGCTGAGAAGTTGTGAGGTATTTCCAGGTGACCAGGATGTCCCAAGGAGTCCACAAGGAATTCACACTGCAGGAGGAGGACTGCGTCGCTGGGAGGTTCCATCACATGAGGAAGAACAACTGGAATGGACTGATGCTTGAGCCTGAATGAGAGACTGTTTGAGTGGACGCCCAGATGAAGATATGGACTCCGCCGGACATGTCATCAGAAGTTTTCTGATCTGATGATGTGTTTGGGTGCAAAGATTATGGTATGAAATACAGGGGTGGCATGTTGTAGTTTGAGCTGGGTGCCCCCCTGGTGCATTCACTTCCTGTGTCCAGAAGTCCAGCCCAGAGGGATGGACACAGGAAATTGTGTATTCCCTACCATAATCCTTTGCACCACTATAAGATCCAGTGCGGAGTCTGGCACTTTCTCTTTCCTTCCCTCTCCGAGACTTGGTAACTGGGGGAGAGATCTCCCGGCCATGGGCCTGACTGGGCCCAAGGCCACAGGGGGATGGGCAGTCTCAGGCCTGGCCAGCTGAGACTAGCCCAGCAGAGGGAGGGGGAGGAAGGAGCCCTGGGGGTTTTGGATGCACCCTCAGGTGGGGATGGGATCTTTCTTTGTCACTGCGCTTTGGGTTCTCTGTAACATTCACTGCTTTCTATTTAAACTTTCATCACTTTTGCAATCCGTTTGCCTGAGTCGTTATTTCTGCCTGTGGTGGGGAGGGGATCTGCCCCAACCCATTACACTGGCAGATTGACTATATCACTCTGCCTTGTTCTTGATCTGGTAAGCAATATGTGCTTACTATGGTGGAGGCAAACACTGGATGGTTGGAAACCTATCCAGTTCCACATGCAACTGCATGTAACACCATTCTTGGTCTGCTGAGACAAATTCTGTGGAGACACAGAACTCCAGAGAGGATTGAGTCAGACAATGGAACTCACTTCAAAAACAATCTTGTGAAGAACTGGGCCAAAGAGCACGGCATTGAGTGGATATTCCACATCCCCTACTATGCACCAGCTGCAGGGAAGATTGAACTCTATGATGGTTTGCTGAAGACCACTCTCAGAGCCATGGGGGGTGGATCTTTGAAAAACTGGGAGCTGGAAAGCTGTCTGTCTGGGGGTTCTAGTGAATAAGCAACTGAATATGAGCAAGCAGTGTGCCCAGGTGGCCGTGAAAGCCAGTGGCATCCTGGCTTGTATCAAAAATGCTGTGTCCAGTAGGAGTAGGGAGGTGATTGTCCCCTTGTACTCAGCTCTGGTGAGGCCACACCTCAAGTATTGCATCCAGGGGAAGTTTAGGCTCAAGGTGAGGAGAAAGTTCTTCACTGAGAGAGTCATTTGTCATTGGAATGGGCTGCCCAGGGAGGTGGTGGAGTCAATGTCCCTGGAGGTGTTCAAGAGGAGATTGGACATGGCACTTGGTGCCATGGTCTAGTCATGAGGTCTGTGGTGACAGGTTGGACTCGATGATCCTTGAGGTCTCTTCCAACCTTAGTGATACAGTGATACTGTGAAGTTCAATACAGTGTAATGAGAATGGGCTTTAAAAGGTATTAGACACTACTCTCCATGTTCTGTCATACACAGAGCAACAAGCAGAAAAACTTTTGGGAGACATAACCGTGGGCCACACCTTTATTTGCTATCATTGCAGAATCACATTCACAACAACAAAATAAAGGTATACTGACAGACAACCTAACTTTTGCACACACAAATCTTAGTTTGTAATCAAATGCCAAAAGAAATTGTGTATATTTAGTTTGAGCCTCAAAAGGTAACATCTTATTTATTTGTTTTTGTTTTCCTTTACATTTTGTCTAGAATTCTGAAACTTGGTAGGTAGCAGATTTCAGTTCATGCATAGTCCTATCAAGCAACAGTGAATAAACCAAAGGATATTGCTTGGAAAATTAACACAGTATATCTAAAAAATTCCAAATGTATATCAGTTGGTGCTCTTGGCAATCCATTCACACTTTGGGAAAGTGTGGCTGGAAATCTGTCCAGCAGAAAGGGACCTGAAGCTTCTAATTGATAAGCAACTGAATATGAGCAAGCAGGCTGGAGAAGAGAAGGTTCTGAGGAGACCTTACCAGCATCTTAAGGAGGCCTACAAGAAAGCTGGTGAGGGACTTCTTAGGGTGTCAGGTAGTGATAAGACTAGGGGGAATAGAAAAAAAATAGAAATAAGTAGGTTCAAATCGGATATTAGGAATAAGTTCTTCAACATGAGGGTGATGAGATACTGGAACAGGTTGCCCAGGGAGGTGGTGGAAGCCTCATCCCTGGAGATTTTTAAGGCCAGGCTGGATGTGGCTGTGGGCAGCCTGATGTAGTGTGAGGTGTCCCTGCCCATGGCAGGGGGGTTGGAACTAGATGATCCTTGAGGTCCCTTCCAACCCTAACAATTCTATGATTCTATGATTCTAAGCAGTGTGCCCAGGTGGCCAAGAAAGTCAATAGCATCATGGTTTGTATCAGAAATGCTGTGCCCAGCAGGAGTAGGGAGGTGATTGCCCTCTTGTAGTCAGCTCTGGTGAGGCCACACCTCAAGTATTGCATCCAGTTTTGGGCACCTCAATACAGGAGACATGTGGAGGTGCTGGAGCCAGGGCAGAGGAGGGCAACAAAGTTAATGAAGGGCCGGAAGAGTAAATCTTATCAAGAGCAACAGAAGGAGCTGGGGCTGTTTAGTTTGAAAAAGAGAAGGCTGAGGGGAGACCTCATTGCTGTCTACAACTACCTGAAAGGACACTGTGGAGAAGCTGGTGCTGGTCTCTTCTCACATGTAATTAGTGATAGAACAAGAGGGAACAGCCTCCAGCTGCGACTGATTAGGTTCAGACTGGACATTAGAAAAAGAATTTTCATGGAAAGAGTGGTCAGACATTGGAATGTGCTGCCCAGGGAGGTGGTTGAGTCACCACCACTTGATGTGTTTAAAGGTCATTTGGATGTGGTGCTTGGGGATGTGGTTTAGGGGTGAACCTTGTAGAGTAGGGTTATCAGTTGGCCTTGATGATCCTGAGGGTCTTTGCCAACCTGAAAGTTTCTGTGATTCTGTGATTACCAGCAGTGTCTTACACACATAGGTAGGCATACCTATATATAGATATGTAGATCTCAAAGAGGCCAGTAAACCCAGATCAGTAGTTTCAGAAGAGAGGTGCAGGCAAGGAATTAACTGAGCTGCAGAGATGTGATGCCCAAATAAACGTATGCATATGTATTCAAGGGCTCATTCAAGTGCCTAAGTTCCAGGAAGAGCAGGAGTTCAAATGCCATTCAGTGTAAGGATGTTTCTGACTGACTATTTGAGACAGATGCCTGATCCACACTGTGCCCTTGGTGGGGAGTCTCTCATTATCTTGCTTCAGGCTTCCATTTTTATTCTGAGTGCCAACCACTCTTGAGTGAAATATTGTAACAACTTCCTAGGAAGATACAGGCTCATAAAAAGTAACTTTGTCATCACCATTATCAGTGGATATTTGTTACTTATTTTTTAGAGAGCCTGCATCCAAAAACATCCTTTCAGATGCACAACTGGGTTTTTTTGTGTCTCTTAGCACTTGCTGCAGTTTTGACATCAGCCTCTTCTGAGCTATTCACCCCCAGGACTCTTTATAGTTAGTGTTTACGCTGAAAAGGGCCATACTGTGTTGTGATTTATTTGCCTTATTTACATGGCTACTTTGGAAGGAAATTTATAGTAGTCTAGAAACACTCATTTCTCTTCTTTGCCTGCAACAGAAGCCTAGATACCTCAATTTACACGCACACATTAGGTCAGATAAATCTCACTTCATGATGTCTCTGGTTATTTTGTACAGACATAATCACAACTCTGTGACTGATACTTTATATATGTAGACTCAGGAAACAAAGGATTGACAATTTATTGTTCTTCCTAAGGGCATGTGCACTTGAAGTTTGCTCACATGGCTCCTTAAAACTAAATTATGGTTTCTGTAGGTGACATTATCAGTGGCAGAAGAATGTCTATATCAGATGACAAATTATATGCTGCTAATCTGTAATATATTCAGACTTGTGATTATGTGAACTGTGGTGAAGGCACATTATGCCCAGATATTGAATCTTGTCCCAGCATGTGGACAAGTTCCCCCTCTTCATGAGGGAGACAAAAGCCAAGACATTAGCCAGGCCAGCACAGATCACTGCACACACCCAGTGCATGGGATGCTTGTGCTAATACTAAGTATGGGCATAATTCTAGCTTCATGCTTCCTATAGGCTGAAGCCAGTTGTTTACAAGAGTGCCCATTGGTCAAATCCAGCCTCAAGGAACATATAAGTATTACCGCAGTTGATAAACAAGTTTTCCCCCTTTCACATTGCTCTCTCTCCTTGCTCAAGAGAGCCAAAGCTCATGCCATAGCCTCTGCTATTGAGCTCATTGCTAGTAAGTCTTCTCTCTCATACATGCAAGCAAACTAGAAGCCTCTGCATGACAAGAAGACGCCTGCATCCAGGCAGGCCCATTGAGCCTTAGCCCTGAGAATATCTCCTGAGGGAAAACCTTCACTGAGCCTGAGAAGCTCGTGTTGCATTGCCAGTCACATCGACCAGGAGAGCCCACCGTATCTTGAGAGGACTGGATCCCCGAGAGTAAGATCTGTCCAGCTGTCGGGGAGGAGTCTGGCAGTCCACAGGTCTGCGTTAGCCTTAAGCCGCAGACGGACGAGAGTGACACAAACCTGTGTGTCAGATTGGAAAGCAGGATCGCATGCCTGCGTAACCCCGCTCTTGTGGGAGAAGAGCCACCACCTCCACCACCTCTGCCACTCCGAGCCCACTGCAGCAGGGCTGACCCCACCGGATCCAGCCTCGCCTGCTGCCCTGCCAGATTGGAAACCTCTGAGCCTGCCTATGGGGAACTGTCACCCCGCCCTGCCATGCGAGCCGACTCTGAGGGCCAACCCCGTCCCGGGACCAGCCCTACCAGCCCTGCCGGGCTGACCCCGCAGGACCGCTCCCTATTGTCTGGAGGGAACCTGCCGAGTCCTGCAAGGGAACCTGCCTACCAGCTAAGCCGAGGTTCCATCTCCTCTCCACTGCCAGGGAGAGAGGATTGCCACCCAGCACTGCCGTCCAGACCAGCCTAGGAACCAGTCCAGCGACAGCAGTCTGCCGGAACACAACCTTGCTACAAACAACAGATACAAAGTATCTTGCATGTGCTTTCCACTCACTAACATTCAGTTCAAAGCATCCGCGTCCAGCAGTAACCTCTGACGCATAGAAACATTCGCTGTATATAGCTGGCAGCTGCCTGTGCCCCATCGAGTCGCCATCTAAGCGGCAGAACTGCACCCTTTGTTGATATAAATAGAAAATGATTCTGTAAATATTCCAATTGAGTTCTAATTATAATACTAAACCACTTATGGAATGTATTTCATGAACATGCACTAGAACATGTATATAAAATAGTGATTCATTGGTTATTAATATTTTTATAATTAATAAATATGTCATATTCATAAATGAATAACCTCTTCATCACATGAACATGCCCTTTTTAAACAGAATTTGGAAATTTGCTATAACAATGCCATATGTTGACTCCTAAAATTAAGATTTGCATTTTGTTTCTTCTGTTTTCCTCTATTTTTTGTCTTCCTTGCAAATGCATATTCAATGTTTATTCTTTATTAGAATGCATTTGACATTATTTTATCAGAGCCTGATTTTTAACCTGATTTCTTTTTCTCAAATGAATTGAATTGAATTGAATTGAATAGAATTAACCACGTTGGAAAAGACCTTTGAGATCATCAAGTCCAACCTGCCACGCAACACCATCTCATCAACTAAACCATGGCACCAAGCGCCCCATCCAGTCTCTTCCTAAACACCTCCAGTGATGGTGACTCCACCACCTCCCCGGGCAGCACATTCCAATGGCCAGTCTCTCTTTCTATGAAGAACTTCTTCCTAACATCCAGTCTAAACCTCCCCTGGTACACATTGAGACTGTGTCCTAATGGTATCTTCCAACCAAATTCTATGATTCAGTAAATCCTCTATGATTACAGTATCACAGTATAACTAAGGTTGGAAGAGACCCCAAGGATCATCAAGTCCAGCCTGTCTCAATAGACCTCATGACTAGACCATGGCACCAAGTGCCATGTGCAATCTCCACTTGAACACCTCCAGGGACGGTGACTCCACCACCTCCCTGGGCAGCACATTCCAATGATGATCGACTCACTCAGTGAAGAACTTTCTCCTCACTTCAAGTCTAAACCTCCCCTGGCACAGCTTGAGACTGTGTCCCCTTGTTCTGGTGCTGGTTGCCCGGGAGAAGAGACCAACCCCTCCCTGACTACAACCACCTTTCAGGTAGTTGTAGAGGGCAATGATGTGAGGAAGATGTGAGCACATTTTGGGCAGAAGCATTTTGTATGCTTAGAGAAAATATACAGCTCTAGGATGAAAATTCCACTTAAGGCATAGTAGTTAGAGATTCCAGATTCTTTTTTTTTCCCAAAATTCATTTCCTTTTATCCAAATTTGAGTGTTTATCTGTTATTTTCTTATGTATAAGATATATATTCCACTTTGAAAATAACACCTGCAGATCAAATGGAATGCTGGGTATGGTCATCTCAATTTCGATAATGTAAAATTTCTGACTGTATTTATAAAATACATGAATACTGTGCTATATCTCTTGGCATTTCCTTCCTCCAACATGGAATAATGGAAATAATCTTCTAATGTCATATTAATTAACTTTCCACTGGCATCAGCTGCTTCTCAATAATTTTGGGGGGCTAAAATCAAAATTATTGTTGGTTTTGTTTTTTTTTTTAATTTAAGTAAATTATGTCCCCTTTTGCTATAGAGAGAAGTCTGATTCTTCTGAGTAAATTCTCACAAATGAAGAAATAAATAATGACAATAATTTATTTCTAGCTGCAATGAGGAAGTTCTTTCTAAATATCGTCAATACAATCATCAGTTTGTATAGTCAGTTTGTACATTATATAACTATATGGCCAGAAGCTGGAGTGAGGGTTAGCAATGCAGCAAGGGTTTGTGAGTAGATGTGTTGGTGAGGTGAGCTGCTTTTTCTCTTGTGCAGAAATTACTAAACTAAGACTTGTCTTAGAAAGTAGTTACTTTAAACTTTTATACTTTCAAAACTGTAGGCTTCTTTAAGACTCTTATTACCAAGCATCTGGGCATTGAAATACATTTGATGTGAAAGTCAGTTAGATTAAATATAGAATATATACACCTACTAAGAAAATGCACTTTCAGAGTGTTTCATATATCTAAGAAAATATATAACCTTAAAAAGACACCAGGATTTTTGTAATCACAAACCATTTTCTGATATTAAATCACACCCATTTGTTTTAATTACTACTTCGTTAATGTCCTTGAAATTGTAAATATTTTCTCCTGATTCTGTCACTGTCTATTTACATGGTATGAAGCACAGTCTTACCTCTCCTCTCCACTAAGAATATTTAATAATAATATTTCACTTCAACCATCTGAGAGTTGATCTCCATGTACCATAGTTACTCAGAGCCTTTCTGCAATCAGGGGAGAGAGCTGGTGCCTGCAGGGTTAAGGCTTCTTAGATGCCTTTTTCAGTCTGGGAGGAATTGTCTCCTGAAAGTGCCTGCACTGACTGCAGAAAGAGGCAAAGACTGAAACTATGTGGGGGACACTCCTTCCGCTGAATTGAGTGTGGATCTTACAGGTAATAAAGCTCACACTTAGGAGTTCATTGTAAATTCAGAGAAGGCTGACTAGTGACTGAGCAAAGTCAGATACAGAATATCTTTCTTGAATTTCTTCTGGTTATGTCTATACTGCAGGTACAGAAGCAAGCAGTCAGGACTGCAGAACCACTCACTTCAGTGATTAACATCCATCCCTACATATAGCATCCAATTTTGCTTTGCAAAAAAAACCAGATTAGGAGTGAAATATTCTACAATTCTAAAGTGAATGTAAATAGTCTTTTCTGCAGACTGTCTTTACCTGAGATACTTTGCAGCAGGATGAGCTGGTGCAGATCTGGAACTGCCTGGACTTGTGCAAAATTTCCATTCAAATTTTTGAACTGCTTTTCATAGAATACATAGAATAAACCAGGTTGGAAGAGACCTTCAAGATCATCGCGTCCAACCCATCAACCAATCCAACTCCGCCCAAGCAACTAACCCACAGCACCAAGTACCCCGTCAAGTCTTCTCCTAAAAACCTCCAGTGATGGTGACTCCACCACCTCCCCAGGCAGCCCATTCCAATGTGCAATCACTCTTTCTGTATAGAACTTTTTTCTAACATCCAGCCTGTATCTCCCCTGGCGCAGCCTGAGACTGTGTCCTCTTGTTCTGGTACTGCTTGCCTGGGAGAAGAGACCAACATCCGTCTGTCTACAACCTCCCTTCAGGTAGTTGTAGAGAGTAATAAGGTCACCCCTGAGTCTCCTCTTCTCCAGGCTAAGCAACCCCAGCTCCCTCAGCCTCTCCTCATAGGGCTTATGTTCCAAACCCCTCACCAACTTTGTTGCTCTTCTCTGGACTCGTTCCAGCAAGTCAACATCCTTCCTAAACTGAGGGGCCCAGAACTGGACACAGTACTCGAGGTGCGGCCTAACCAGTGCAGTGTACAGGGGCACAATGACCTCCCTGCTCCTGCTGGCCACACTGTTCCTGATGCAGGCCAGGATGCCATTGGCCCTCTTAGCTGCCTGGGCACACTGCAGGCTCATGTTCAGTCTACCGTCGACCAGCACCCCCAGGTCCCTCTCAGCCTGACTGCTCTCCAGCCACTCTGACCCCAGCCTGTAGCTCTGCATGGGGTTGCTGTGGCCAATGTGCAGAACCCGGCACTTGGATGTGTTCAATCTCATGCCGTTGGACTCTGCCCATCTGCCCAGCCTGTCGAGGTCCCTCTGCAGAGCCTCTCTACCCTCCAGCAGATCAACTCCTGCCCCCAGCTTGGTGTCGTCAGCAAATTTACTGATGATGGACTCGATGCCCTCGTCCAGATCATCAATAAAGATGTTAAAGAGCAAGGGGCCCAGTACTGATCCCTGGGGCACACCACTGGTGACTGGCTGCCAGCTGGATGTGGCACCATTCACTACCACTCTCTGGGCTCGGCCCTCCAGCCAGTTCCTAACCCATCTCAGTGTGCTCCCATCCAAGCCATGGGCTGACAGCTTGGCCAGGAGTTTGCTATGGGGAACGGTGTCAAAGGCCTTGCTGAGGTCCAGGTAGACTACATCCACAGGCCTCCCCACATCCACCAGGCGGGTCACCTGATCATAGAAGGAGATCAGGTTGGTCAGGCAGGACCTGCCCTTCCTAAACCCATGCTGGCTGGGCCTGATCCCTTGGCCGTCCTCTAAGTGTTGCGTGATTGCACTCAGGATGACCTGCTCCATAATCTTTCCTGGCACTGAGGTCAGGCTGACAGGCCTGTAATTCCCTGGCTCATCCAACCGGCCCTTCTTGTGGATGGGTACCACGTTGGCCAGCTTCCAGTCAGCTGGGATCTCTCCAGTGAGCCAGGACTGATGAAAAATAATGGAGAGTGGCTTGGCCAGCTCATCTGCCAGCTCTCTCAGCACCCTAGGATGGATCCCATCTGGTCCCATGGACTTGTGGGGGTCCAAGCTGCTGAGGAGAGCTCCTATCACTTGCTCATGGAACACAGGGAAACCATGCAGCTCCCTGGCTCCCTCTGCCAGTTCTGCAGGCCAGCTGTCTGGTAGACGTTCTTTCCAGCTAGTAAAAACTGAGGTAAAGAAGGTGTTAAGTACCTCTGCCTTTTCCTCATCCTGTGTTACAACATTTCCTTCCATGTCAACCAAGGAGTGGAGGTTGTCCCTGCCCTTCCTCTTGCTATTAATATATTTATAGAAGGACTTTTTGTTGTCCTTCACATCAGAGGCCAGTTTAAGTTCCAAATATGCTTTTGCCTCCCTAATTTTCCTCCTACATGCCCTAGCAACCTCTTTAAACATTCCATGGGTTGCCTCACCTTTCTTCCACAGATTATACACCCTCTTTTTTTCCCTTAGTTCTATTAAAAGTTCATTACACAGCCAGGCTGGCCGTCTGCCCCGGCGGCTCCTCTTCCGGCACATTGGCACAGCCTGCTCCTGAGCCTTCATCAGCTCTTTCTTGAAGCAGGTCCAGCCCTCCTGGACCCCTTTATTTTTAAGGGCTCCAGTAAGTCAGTTCTCAAGCAATTTAGCTTGGTTTCCACTATGGCAAGACCAGTCCTGTTCACACCAATCTGATGTTCTGAGTCCCTTGTTATTTTTTTCTGTTTTATTGCACTTAGAAAGGCAGCAAAAATCAGAGTTGAAGCTAGACTCATGGGAATACTTGTTCCTCACACCCATCCAAGGTATGCCCTGCAGTCTCAATGAGTCCAAGGGAGGTTCTCATTATCTGGAGTCTGGGCCAATACTCCTTGCTGCTGCTGTCCTGGAGAAAAGCACACCAAAGAGAGCTCAAGTTGCATCACTAATGAACATTAGTTCCCTACCTATGATTTCTAATGCCACTTGAGGAAAGTTTTGTAATCATTTAACAATAATTGGCATAAGGAAAAATTACCATATGTAAGGATGGCTGAGCTCAGGAATGTGGTATTTGCCAGTTTGTGATTGAAAAGTCATAAAGCTGAAAAGAAGGTGATAAAGATGAGAGGAGGTGAAGCAGGACAAGCAGGTACTGAGGTTGAAAGGCATTACCATACTCTCTGAGAAAGAACTGGAAAAATTTTGAGTTGTTGAGAATAGAGAGCCTGTGGCCTCTGTGGGCTTCTTAATCCTTTGAATTTAAAGAAGCATAATCTGTGGGAGGCATGTACCTAAGATCCCAAGGATATCTCATGAAATCTTGTTTATGAGGTCTACAAATCATTGCTTTGTTCTGCACAGTAGTGTATACATAGGAGCTTTTCTATTAGAGGACAGACTGTCTTTGTCTCCACTGCTGGCTGCTCAACTGCTCACTACCTAGATTTACCACTTTGGCAACAGTGTGTGTGTTGGAGAGTTACCCAAGCATTGGTTATGTGCTCACAGTTCTCATTTTCCCTCCTCTCATTTAATTTACACGAACCACTTGAAATAACTCAGCTGGATAATGTAATTTTTTTTCTGTTTTTTGGTGTAATATATGGGCGTGTTCTATTCCTAAAAGTTTCCACAACAGTTAAAGCAGTGCTCCAAACCCATTTTTTAATTTAGATCCTTCAGGTCTCTGGACCTATTTTGTCTTCTCCCAAAATTTCATACCAGTGAGCTGAAGACCATGAATTTTCTCTTGCCTGAATCCTGCTCAGGCAAAATGCACAGTATGGAGGGAGACACTGCTTGCTTAAAGAATACACAGGCCTTTTGGATCTACATAAATTCTGAGAATCAGACAACTTTCTTAACTTGTTCTGATAGACTGGTTTGAAGCACTCTCTGATTAATGAATTATTCTAAGTGGGGTAATCACAAAGGGAAGACAATTTAAATGTATTGTGAAGAGGGGGGTTGAGATTTTTGTTTGGTTTTAAGGTGGAACTAAACTTTATATACTCTGAAAAGCTTCAAAGCAATTAGCATGTACTGCTTGTTTTCCTAATAATTTTCCTAACTTTGTCTTATATCTGAATTAAAATACACCTTTTTTTTTTTTCCCTGTTACATGCCTGAATTGCCTTAGAATGCAGTGTTCCATCTTTTAGTTTACAAGGCAGATTTCAGATTTGTCATCCAGGTCCCAAAGCTGTCACAGTTCAAGTAGGCCATTACCTGGTCTTCCAAGTGCCATTTGATACTTTTTCTTCCCTCAGAGTTCAGAATTTGGAGTTAAATAAATTAGAAATTGCATATGCTAAAAGCCATTTGGGACTTGACTAGAAATTAGCTTATATTATGTTATGTTATTGTTTTTGTCATATAAATTTATTGGCCAGAAATATGATGAAATATGAATATGATTTATTAAATATAAAAAATTTGCTTTCCCGAGCCAATTTTATTCAGGTTCATTTGCCTGGTCGATGACAGGTTGCTTATGCATGGTAGAAGGCTAATAAACAGTAGAGTAACAGTCTAGAACAATCAGAACTTGGAATAGAGGGGAACAAACTGGAATCTCTGTATGTGTGCAAAACCAAACAGCAATGCTGCCTCAGGGTGAATTCACATGAATTAACACATTTGTTGAGCTGCATACAATTACGTAATTAACAGTTAAATTACAACTTGTCATCTCTCAAATCTTTTAATTAATCTAGCAGCTGGCATGAAATGCTAGTTTTATCCTTGCAGGTGATACTTTGAAAGGAAATAGGAGAGGGGATACTTTGGCTGGGAATCAGCTCTAATGGGTATCTGCGTCTGAGCAAGTCACCTTAAGCTCCTGTGTCAGACAGGGATGAAAGTTTATAATGCTGAAGGCTGAGCCTTTAAACTCGAATGTCTCTGTATCTGCTTTGAGGATTTATACTTCTGGGTATGTCAATTTCCCTCCATTGTGGAGGATATAAGATGTAGATGTTTACAATGGATGAACCACTGGTTAGGCCGCACCTCGAGTACTGTGTCCAGTTCTGGGCCCCTCAGTTTAGGAAGGAGGTTGACTTGCTGGAACGAGTCCAGAGAAGAGCAACAAAGTTGGTGAGGGGTTTGGAACATAAGCCCTACGAGGAGAGGCTGAGGGAGCTGGGGTTGCTTAGCCTGGAGAAGAGGAGACTCAGGGGTGACCTTATTACTCTCTACAACTACCTGAAGGGAGGTTGTAGACAGACGGATGTTGGTCTCTTCTCCCAGGCAAGCAGTACCAGAACAAGAGGACACAGTCTCAGGCTGCGCCAGGGGAGATTCAGGCTGGATGTTAGAAAAAAGTTCTATACAGAAAGAGTGATTGCACATTGGAATGGGCTGCCTGGGGAGGTGGTGGAGTCGCCATCACTGGAGGTTTTTAGGAGAAGACTCGACAGGGTGCTTGGTGCTGTGGGTTAGTTGCTTGGGCGGTGTTGGATTGGTTGATGGGTTGGACGCGATGATCTTGAAGGTCTCTTCCAACCTGGTTTATTCTATGTATATGTATTCTAACCCTACAGTGTGTTGATGACACATAGGTCAAACATCAGTGAGTTATAACTCTGATAGAGTTTGCACTCAATTACCCAGAGGGAAGACATATAATTGACCAATTCTGGATATAATGGGCTTTGAAGAATCTACATATGCCAAGCTAACTGCTAGAAAAAGTACTTGTCTTGTACTTAAATTTTAGACTGTTTTTAATTTTTCCTGACAAATGTTTGCAAGGAATAAGTTTAGGAACCATGTGAGCAATGTCCCTGAAACAAATTATTGTAAATAAATACCAACTAATACTCCACTGTATTCTTTATTTTCATGGAATCATAGAATGTTAGAGGTTGGAAAGGACCACCAGAGACCATCAAGTCCAACTACCCTGCCAAAGCAGGATCACTTAGGGTAGTCTGCCCAGGAATGCATCCAGGGAGGTTTTGAAAGTCTTCAGAGAAGGAGACTCCAAAGTAATCTGTTCCAGTGCTCTGTCATCCTCACTGTAAAGAAGTTTCTCCTCATGTTGAGGTCAAACCTTCCACGTTCGAGTTTGCATCCATTGTTCCTTGCCTTATTACTGTGCACCACCAAAAAGAGACTCCCTTTCAGTCTTCTCAAGACTAAAAAGTCCCAGGTCTCTCAGTCTCTCATATTAGGGAGGATGCTCAAGTCCCCTAATCATCTTTGTGGCTCTCTGCTGGATTCTCTCCAGCAGGTCCCTGTCTCTCTTGAACTGGGGAGCCCCAGATTGGTCTCACCAGGGCACTTTTGTATTTGCTAATTTACTGTGCAATAATAACTTGTTGAGAATTAGAAACATCTGTGATTCTCTGTTAGCACAGAAATGTGGATTCCCTCTTTTCATACTGAGCAGTATGGAAGAGAATGGAATCATAAAATGGTAGGGTTTGGAGGACACCACTGGAGATTGAGTCCAATAGCTCTGCTGGGGCAGATTCACCTAGGGCAGGCCACAGAGGAACACATTCAGGCAGGTTTTGAAAGCTTCTAGAGAAGAGGACTCCACAAACGTTCTGAGCAGCCTATTCCAATGCTCCATCACCCTTACAAAATAAAAAAACCCCAAAACTAAGTTTTTCATCATGTTGAGGTGAAACTTCCTGTGCTGCAGTTTGTCTTGCCACTCATCCTATCACAGGGCACCACTAGAAGGAGACTGACCTCTTTCAATAAGATTCCCTCTCAGTTATCTCTTCTCTAATAATTTTATTTATTTTAACTCAGACTCTTTTATGTTGTTATTGCATATTTAATTTTTTTTACTTGCATTTTTGGAGTGAAAGAGAAATGTCACAGCTCAACCAGAGCTGAAATGTTAATACTTTTCTCCCTTCAATGATTCACTTCTCCCTGCCCCTTGTCTTATTTAAACTTCAACTGAAAAAAAACCCATTACTATTAACCTTTTTTACTTCTCTTTAGGAAAAAACAAAATTGCCACTCAGTGTTGTAATGGTTTGAGAATATCTTGTTTCTCAAAATCTCACCCAATCCTGTGAGCTTGCTACATTTAGAGAGCCAAGATTTCACGTTTGGGTAGGTTCTGAAAAGTGCCTTCAGATTCACAACTCATTTCCAAAACCAGCATTACCTCTGCCTGTCTCATGACAATGTGCCCAGCAACCTGCATCCTTGGGTAAGTTTCTCCCTCACAGATGAGGGTCAAACAGACCACCAAATAATCTCTGCCTACCACGTAACTGTCGCATTCTGAGCTTTTAAAACATGGGCTGTCTTCTTAAACAGTCATTTGAGTCACAAGGAAGAATCATACATCAGATAGTGGATCTGTGAAACTGCCACTGAGATGAGACAGTTTCACTTCATGCTCCAGAAAACCCTGACCGTTTGGTACCACATGGATGTACTTCTTAGAACCAGAGGATATCTGAGGTTGGAAGGGAGATGGATCTGGTGATCATCTTATCTCCTGACTGAGCAATGTCATCTAGAGCAGATAGAATAGTTATTCCCTAGTCTCTGTCTTAGAAGGGGTCATCTTTATTTGGTGCATTGATACATTGCAGAGGAATATGAACAGAAGAAGTAAAAATGTAAAACCTCAGTAGAAATTGTGCAAAATACATAGAACTTCAACTTTACGATGTAGCAAAGCATCAAAAGTGAGTATGATGAGCCACTGTGAGAAAATACTGAGGTAGCAATGTCTTCATAAAGTTTTTAAGGGTTAGTGATACTTCTGTTTAGCTAAATACAAGCTATTCATCTCAGAATAGAGGCAAATTGTTCAGGTGTAGTGCCTGTATTATTCAGAAGCTGGACTAGGCAATTTAGTGATGCCTAGTGTGTTTGCCTATAACTGACACTGAGTTCTTGTTGGTTTGAAGTCTTTAATGTATTCAATTCTCCAGAATTCTCCACATCATGGTCTCTTCCAACCTTGGTGATACTGTGATACTGTGATCCCTTGTTCTTCCTTGATTTTATAGAGGGAAAAAACCACCAAAACTCACAACCAAACCAAACCCAAACAAACCGACCAACCAACCAGCCAACAAACCAAAACAACACACCCCCCCACCAATCTTCACATCCTTGAAAGAAAAAATCATTCTATGGGGCAAAGGAAACAGTAAGAATGTTCATGCACTACCAAGCACTTAGTAGGGCTAAGCTGAAATCTTTGTCATAAGAGAGAGACTTTCATTGTTTTCGTCATGTATGTATAGTATAAGATGTGTTACAACAAGAAAGGGTAGTAATAACATTATCAGTTCTAATTTAAGACACTGACACACAAGCAAATACATTTTTGTACCTGGTATATAGCACATACCTCTAGACAAGTTTGGTCCACAGTGAGTTGCTAATGTTCATGTTATATTTCCTAATATGCTTCTGGAGTTTTAAAATTCTTACCTTCTGGTTTTTTTGTGGGAGATACTCCCTCTCTCTATGCTGGCATTCCTACAAATGTGTAAAAATCCACTAATGTGAATCATTTTCTAAGAATATCAAAATCATTGGCAGGTTGCTGTTCTCACATACACACACACACACAAAAAAAGGTTTTATTTAGTAAAAACAATTACTGATATGGAGTTGGATCTGCAATATTTAGTAGAGGTTTTAGACTGCAGCTCGTGAATGAATAGTGTTTATTGTAATTTCAGTGCAAGAGCAGTATTTGTATCACTTAGCAATACAATACATAAGTATATCCCTGGTCAAGTTCTTAATTCCAAGAATGGACATGATAATAAAGATGCTTGAAAAGCGGCAATAGAGAGATCTACTTCTATTGCAAACAAATGTCAATATTGACCAGAAAATTTCCCTTCCAAATTTGTTTCTAGTGTAAAATCTGCTTACCTGAAACATGCATAAGAAGCATATTATTTGCTGAAAATCACCATCTAAGGACATAATACTGAAGTGGAACAAATTATTAATAAAATGGGTTAGTTGTTTAGGTGGTGTTGGATTGGTTGATGGGTTGGACGCAATGATCTTGAAGGTCTCTTCCAACCTGGTTTATTCTATGTATGTATGTAATTCTGTGTATGTATGTAAACCACATGTAATCAGAGGTTGAAATTTCCACAACATAATCAACTTTAGTGATAACACTCGAAGCTTGTATCAGTCTAATCTTTTGCCACATGCTAAAAGAATACAATCAAGCTTCCAGGAAAGCCTCTCTTGACATTTAAGAACAAATGACATGCATATAACAAAGCGGAGTTTGAGTTCTATGGACTAATCATTTCTCCCAAAAAGGATTTGAACAGAGAGCTCATAAAACCATAATGACCCCTTCAAGAGCCTTCAGAGTTATTAATGAGTTAATTAATTGTCTAAAGTAGTGCATGCATGCTATCACTGTGAGTATGACTGACTAGTTGTATTTTTTCCTATTCCCTATTGTTGTTGTTGTTATTTTCAATAAGTACTTGGCATGAAAAAGGTGAATATGAAAAGCTGTTCCCAGAACAGGATGTTCCTGTCCTAGGACACGGAGTGCTGAGGTCTCCAGAGGGAGCAGGGTCATGCCAAATGCCTGGGCAAGAAGTGTGATGGAGCTTCATGTGAATGGGCAGAAATTGTTCATTTTGAATATCTGCAGCATGAATGGCTGTTATGGTTCTAGTGCTCACCCACCTTTCCCTCTCCTGCCTCTTCCCTCCCCTCTCACCAAGAGATAAGACAGGGAGGTAAAAAAGGGAAGGGAATTTTTTCTAGTTGACTTACACAGAATATTTACTCCTCCACTACAAAAGTATCATGTTACATCAATGCATATGTAAAACAGAAATAAAGGGAAAGATAAAATACCATCCAGAAGTCCCAAAACCAAGCATCAGACACCTGCACACCGGGGACCCAGAAAGTGAGAGAGCGTCCCAGAATCCCCTGACCAGGATGGCAATGCCCTACAGTTGTAAAAATGCCATAAATTCATGATTTCTGGTAGCGGGGAGTATCAGTCTCTGATTTTTCCAAACCATTGCAGTGGCCTAATCTTAAATGGATAGGACAAATTATCTTTTACAAAGGTGAGTATGACAGGATTGTACATTGTCTTTTACAGCTGGAAACACCATAGAGGGATGCACTGGAGTTCTGATGCAACTCAGTCTTAAGGATTTATTCCTGTTATGTTTAAAACATTGTACACAACAATAAATAGCAATTTAGCACCTTCTGGAGCAAAGGAATAAGAGAAAAGCCACTTTCATAGAATCATAGAATGGTTGGGGTTGGAAGAGACCTTAGAGACCATCTTGTCCCAGCACCCCTCTCATAGGTGGGGACACTTTCTTCTATAACATGTTGCTTAAAGCACCATTCAATCTGGCTTTGAACACTTCCTGGGTTGGAGCCTCCACAACTTCTCTGGGCAGCCTGTTCCAGTACCTCACCACTATCATGGCAAAGAATTTCTTCCTAGTGTCTAATCTAAATCTTATCTCTTCCAGTTTAGAGTCATTACTCTTCATGCTTTCACTACATGCCTTTGTAAAAAGTCCCTCTCCAATTTCCCATAATATAACATTCCTAATGGGGAAATGAGGAGGGGAAAAAACCAAACAAGCCAACAAAGAATATATTTTTTTTTTTCCTAATTAAGAAACCCACCTAAATCAGGGTTTGCAGTCTGCCTCTCCCATGTTAAACTTCCATCTTTCTTTGCCTCCTTAGAGCCTGTATATGCTTCTGGTACAGCTTAAAGAATCAGTACATGGTCCTTTTCCTTCATCTTCTATGTATGCTCTATGCCAAAAAAAGTTTATTTGGCAGAAATCCAGAGGTCCAAAAAGGAAACTTCCTCAGTGCACATCATGAGCTACAAAACAGCAAGTCTAATTGATTGGCCCAATAATATTTTCAACTGTGCAGGCAGAGCACACTGCTCTGAGATAAGGAATTGGCAGGAGGGAGTCTTGAAGACAAGGCTGATTAGGAAAGCAAGTAAAGACAATTGGGTAAACAACAGCTGGAACTTTAACAATGACCTCCATCAGTGCCTGTGGCCTCCCCCCAAACCTAGCAGAGGCGCAGGAACCATCGCTCTTATGTATGTGGAGGTGGCATATTCTGGCCCAATGTGCAGGGACCAACATGCAATAAAAGGGGAGACTTCTCCCCAGGAGCACAGGCAGCTATGATAGAGGGGTATCTTGCCCCCACACATACACCTGTGAAGAATCATGCCTACTGGCCTCCGATCAGGCACAGGAGCAATGGGCAAAAGCAGTAGCATCTGGACCCTCACTTCTGTAATTACATTCAGGCTGGTATGCATTTGGGAATCAATAAAGGGACATGCTGTACACTTTGCTTATTTGAATGTGTCTGTGTGTGAGCACTTTTGTCTGTGGGTCGGGGGGAGGGGGCAGACCCACTTTGGAATCTAACTAGAACAATATGCTAAGTAAGTCTATGCACAAAGTCTATTTCTTTTGTCTAGGAGAAAACAACCCCCCAAAAAAGTGCAAACATCGTTTCTGTTAGTTTCAGTCCAGAATAAATGTCTCCTATCAGGTGCTCATTTACAGAAATTTTAGCCCAGACTGAGAAATCTCAGTGAAGTCTTGCTTTCTGAAATGTGATGCTCAGTGCTTGCTCAAGATACAGACCGTCAGATTCTCCCTTTGAGGAATCTTGTATTTTGAAACTGAAATTAACAAATCTATTATGATAGAATAGAATCCCTTTTTTCTGCTGGGCCTTCTTTGTTATCATTCCTCAAGATCCCTGAAAAGGTAGCTCATCCAGAAGAGCTCGTCTTGGATGCTCACACTATTCTGTACCTGCAGTAACCTACAACGCCTTTCTCAATTTTGACAAGCAGTTACATCAAACACTACAAAAAGATTGAGTACCAGCCAGTTGGGCTTTTTGACTGGCCTTAGCACTACAAGTTTAATTTTCCACAAAATGATAAACATGATCTGATAAGGCCCAGGGTTTGTTGTGAACAGGTGGGAGGCAAAGTGGGGTGGTGGGGGAGGGGATGGCAGGCAGAGGCCCATTTTGGTGCCTGACTCCTGCAAGGTCAAAGGACTCCCCCAGTGGTAGGGGAAGTCCTCCTCCACCTGGAAGATAATGCAACTAAGGTGAGGGGCCAAGGGACCTGCGATTAATAAACTGTAAAAAAGCCCTAAGTTTTGCCTGCTGTAAGAGAAAAAAGCAAACCAGTACACACTGGAGGCTGCTCAGAGGAGGGAAAAAACATCACAGAACTTGCTCAGACCTCTCTATATTCTCTCATCTGGCTGAAAAAGGCACAAGCTGAAAAGGACCTGGACAGCACAAGCTGGCAAGGAAACACAAACCCTGGGACATTTCTCTCTCCCTCCTGTCCTCTGGCTGAGGACGGAGAGGCACCTTGGAGTGGTAATACAATTTCTTTCTCTCACTTTTACCAATTTTCCCTCCCTCTCTCTCTTCCATTTCTCCTTTCCTCTGTTTCATTTAGTTTATTCTTTAATAAATAGCCCTGCTTTTGATATTTGACACCCCATTTGAGCCTTAATTTCACACAGAGGAATAAAAAGAACTGAGTCTCTTTCCCAACTTCTGGACTGAGACAGGTGTCTCAGACTTTGCTAACGGAACTGGTCAGACGAAAGTTAAATGAGGGAAGGAAGAGAATTTAAAACAAGGTGCCAGAGCCCTTTTCAGATATTGCAGAATAAATGGCATATCTCAGGATTCCTATAAGGCATGAAGGCTCTGCAATCAGCAGCCCTGCAACATCCAGAATTACTGCCTTCACATTTCATATTTGTCAGCACTGTGGAGGTCAGATGTGTTAGTGACCCTGTTTTCTCTATGATTAATGGCTCCAGTTTTCATGATTTTCTTCCAGCAAAATAGCATTAATTGGAATTGCAGCAAATAAGATTGCACATGAAAGTCTGCACATAGCTTCTATGTGTATAAATTTGTATTTACATTATATTTGCGTCTGGGGAGAGCCCACATTTTTTTCACAGTGCAGTTGCAATGTCTTCAGTGGTTGAACATGTCACTGAGTACCAGACTGGTTTAGATCTTTTAAAATATGCAAGGAAGTTATTAGTAGATTAATTACTGCTGTGTTTATTTGTAACTCTAGCACTTCCTCTTCTTGTTGAGCCATCATTTCATATTAGGATTTAAATCCTAAATTTGGGCACATTTACAGTTGCATTTACAAAGCACTGAATTAGGAAGACAGATTCTAGAAGTCTAAATATGACTGGGGGAAAAGTGAGACAGAAGAGTTAGGAAAAAGCAGCAGATGATAAATCTCATGAGTGTATGATCAGTATTTCAGGAGCTAGAAGATACTATTATGTAAGGACATAATATCACTTCTTCTATGATGAAAAGAGAAAACTAGTGAAAGGCAGATGAAATATAACAGAAACCAACTCAAAAAAGGTAGTATGCTAAAGCAGGCAGGAAACACATTTAAAATAGCTACTGAATGGTTCTAAAAGACTTCAAAGACCAGAAGAGTGTGTCCGTGAAAGTAATTGTTTTTGTGGAAATGAGTGTGAGGTGGATTCAGGCAGTCACAACAGGGAGAGGCTGGAGCTTTTACTCCACCCTTGAGCATTAGAAGATTTAGTTTAACTATGAAAACCTAGCTCATAAAATCACTTCGTCTTTGGCCTGGCTTTTCGGCTAAAATATGTGAAAAAAGTAATTCTTGACATCACTGGGAGCTAAACCAGATAAACCTGCAGAAGATGTACTATTAGAGAACAAAGAGTTTAACAGATAATCCCAGAGTTTTTGTTGTCCACTCACTTCCCAGAACTAGATGAAAAGAGATTTCCATTATGCACTTATCAGATTGTCAATTTTTGCAAATAGGAGCAATCAATAGGAGCAACATAGTGTTTCTTTCCTCTGATGACTAAAATGAAATGCTGAAATCTAATAAAAATGTAATCTTGTATAGGAAATGTCTGTAAGTTTTGCCCTATCTTTACCAAGGGCTTTCTGAAGGTGGTTGTTGTCAATGAAAGGGCAGCAGTTTCTCTTTTACCCATCAAAGGATCTCAATTTTTTGCTAATTTCAAATGAAAGTGTCACTTCATTCTAGTTTATGTCAGCTATTAAACATGAAACAGCACTGTGTTCTTATCTGAAAAACAGTCTGAGATACAGAGGGAGCTTTAACATATTGGACTTCATAGAAACAAATTCAGAGCTCAACAAAATGCTAATCTACCAAATGCTGGTGCAACAGTATAGTAACTTGCATTTCTGGACGTATGTCATTACAGCTTCTTATCTGAATTTTAGTTTATTGGTGTTATGTACAGCTTCAAGTCACTCCTTACTGCTGCACATCGCATCGCATGATACAGGCTGGTCAACACCTTCCAAGACAGAGTCCTTGGGGCCCCCTGTGTTTACTCCACCTCTCTGCTTATCCAGTGCCTTGCTCAGGAGAAAGGCACTGTGAGGCTGGGAGAAGACCTGAACTCGCACTCCAGGTCTATTTACCTCTGCTTCATTCCCTCCTCTCATTTCTGATTGTTTATTTTGTATAAACCAAACAGTGACTGATAAAAAACACCTTGGCCAAGAATAAGCTGAAGCGCCTCATGTCATGAGACTTTTTCAGTGAACCTTCCTGCCAGTGAATCTGTGACTCAAGCATCATCAAAAGGAACTGTGTTATCTTCTCCCATAACTTCATTTGGTAATTCTTTCAAGACCTGTAAACTAGTCCCCTTCATTAATCTTAGGTTTAACCATGTATTAACTGGAAAGTTACTTCCTTTTCAAGGTTTTGAATTTCCATTCAGCTAGCTTACTCTTAGGCTGTCTAGTTCTTACACTGACACTGTTTTCCACACTCCTGCCCCATGCTAGCAAAGATTTTATAGACCTGTATCATATGTTCCTGGTCATCTCTTTTTCAGGCTGAACAGTCTACACCTATTAAAGTTGTTCCTTGCATAGAAGTTGTCCTAAAGTTTTGATCATGGTTTGTGTATTGAGTTTTATCTGCTGTTTTATCAGCTATGTCATGTCATTAGTGCCTTCTGCAGTTCTTTATCATCTTTATACCTTGTCTTTACCCTTATCTTTATTATCCTGAATAACTTCCTTCACTGATTACTTCCTTCAGCCTGAACTCTGAGCATTTATTCCCCTTTCTCTTTATCAATATGTTGGCATGTCCTACTCTTTCATGATACCTTCATTAAGAGCTTTTGGTGAGGAATCTTGTCAAAATGCTTTTATAAAACCAAATACATGTGTCAATCAGCTCTTCTTTGTCCATCTTCTTTGTTCCCAGCATAAGGGCAAGATGGAAGACTACCTCCATCACTGGAAAGGGGATGGAGCAGCTTCCTCGTAAACTTTTATGAAGACACAGCCAGGTGGATAGATGATGGTAGTGTAGTGGACATGGTTTATCTTGATCTCAGAAAGTTATGGTCAATGACTCAGAGTCTAATTGGAGGCTGGTATCTAGTGGAGTCCCTCTCAGCTCAGTATTGGGATCAGTGCTGTTCAATATAGTCATCAATGACCTGGATACACTGTCAGCAAGTTTGTTGATGACACAAACCCAGGAGTGGCTGGCACGTCTGAATGCTGTGCTGTCATTCTGTGAGACCTGGATAGGCTGGAGAAATGTAATGAGATACAACAAGGGCAAGTTGGGAAAGAACAATACCATATACCAGTACAGAACAGGAGCTGACCTGTGGGAGAGTAGTGAAAGGGAAAAGGACCTGGAAGTCCTGGTGGACAGCAGGACGACCATAAGCCAGCAATGTGCCCTTGTGAACAAGAAGGCCAATGCAATACTGACGTGCATTAAAAGGGGTACGGCTAGATGGTCAAGAGAGGTTCTCCTTCCCCTCTACTCTGCCCTGGTGAGGCCACATATGGAATATTGTGTCCAATTCTGAGCCCCTCAGTTCAAGGGTAACCTCAGGGAACTCCTTGAAAGAGTACATGTTTTGAGAGCTCTTGGGTGAATACCATCAAGACCTTGCAATTTATTGGTAATAATTTTGTGATTTGCTCCCTGACCTCTTCTACTGACATTTTTTTCTGAGCTAGAGCCTCCACTGTGTTTCCAATGAATCCTGGTCTGTAAACCTTCCCAAGTTCCTCTGTAATCAAGGTAAATTAAAAAAAAATAAAAATATTTCAGCTTGTTTGATACCTAGACCAGTGAAATGAAATGGTCACTGTGTGGCCTCTGATTATTGTGATCATAATTTTACAAGGAACACATATCATCTACTACAGGTCAGAGACACAGGAACTCTACAAAGCCAGGTTTGCAGACCAGCAATAATTTATATATCTTCTGTCTACCTGATGCTTTTTATATTAAAAGCCTCTGTACAGCACAGGTGAAATCTAGGTGTTGCGATTTACTTATCAGACAACACTGTCTTCCTCAGCTCTTGTCTTTACTGATAAAAACTAACTCAGGATATGTTCCTAACTTTTAAACCGTCTCCCACTTCAGTACTAAGGTGAGTGTCAATCTGGTCCTATTACTCTTATTACTCTAATTCAATAAAATACATACACCTGTAAATATCGGTCAGACAAATGATAGCAAGCATCATGGTGGCTGCAAAATTCATTGGTGAACCACTGGTTACCAAATCTGGATTTTTTACCTTCCTTTCCATTTTATCTCCACAGGAAAACTGCTTAAAGACATTTTAAAGGCTAGATGAGAAGTAATGTTGTGAGCAAATGGTGACTTAAAATGGAGCAATACTAAATGAACATTTTCTAATTGCTTTTCTGCAGAAAACTATGTTCAAGGGTTAAAGCTGATTGAAAACGTGATTGACGTTTCTAATAGTTAGTAATGGCTTCATAGTACAGTAACTTACAGCAATATTTTCATACCCACCCTGACTGGTAGTCCTTTCTTGTAGCTATCACTGACATAATTGTGTTTTCTTTCTAACCTAGAAGAGGACTGTACTGTTTAGTTTTATTTATGCTTTTAAATGTTATGACTTAGTATGGCACGGAAAATTACCCTTAGCATTGACTGGTGATGGTTATGAAAACAAGACAAAGAATACTTATTGGTAATTGAAGCCCTTAATAACATTTTAAATTCTGTTTTTTAAACATTGCAGTAAAACCACTCAAAATGCATCTTTTCTATTCAGATTATACCTGGAGTCATTGCTGTTCTAATAGGGGTCACTAGTCTCTCAATTAAATCTGACAAATATAAATGGCTTTGCCTTATAGCTAGAAAAAAAATTGCATTTAATGTAGAGCCTAAGGTAATCCAGGATTTTCAGTCTGCACCCTGGTTCTGCTGGTAGCTGCATCACTACTAACCTTCTGTTGAGACATGACAGGAGAAAAGAATTACAGGGTTGTTTGCATCTGGGATATTTGCCTCCTAGGCATTAAATATTACCCAAAAGAATTTGCAGCACCTCCTTATTGTGTGAAGTAAGCCCAACAGCAGGAACATCTTCTGGATGTGGCCCAGTTTGGTTGAAGAATGAGGAGGAGCACCTCACTAAGTGTCCACCACTGGGAATTGCAGTTTCTGAATCTGAGGATTCATAAACACCCGGCAAGCTGGAGCTTCACTTTGGTGACAGATCATGACAGGGAGAATATAGAGGAGACATGACCTGAAGCAACATTACTGTGAGTTTGTGTCAGGTCCTGGTGCACTGCTTTATCAGCCAAAAACTAGGAACCGTTCTGCAACGTCCATTAGAGTGGAGAAACGGAAGGTGTTGCAGTCGCTGTTCAGCCCATCTACACTAGCACATAGAATACATAGAATACATAGAATAAACCAGGTTGGAAGAGACCTTCAAGATCATCGCGTCCAACCCATCAACCAATCCAACACCACCCAAACAACTAACCCACGGCACCAAGCACCCCATCAAGTCTCCTCCTGAAAACCTCCAGTGATGGCGACTCCACCACCTCCCCAGGCAGCCCATTCCAATGGGCAATCACTCTTTCTGTATAGAACTTTTTCCTAACATCTAGCCTGAACCTCCCCTGGTGCAGCCTGAGACTGTGTCCTCTTGTTCTGGTACTGGCTGCCTGGGAGAAGAGACCAACATGTTCCAGCTCACATGACAGGGAAGTGTCTGGTCTTTGGCAAAGCATTTCCACTACTCTCAGCATTGCAGAGGTATCTACCCTCTCTGTCTTCTGCTTCAGATCACTGTAATTTGAGAATAGCACCCTAGCACTGAGGGTGTGAATGGATAAGTACTAGAGATCAAGGCTGAAATGGAAGGACAGCTAAATTAAAAAATATTTGCAGTCAGAAATGTCTGCCTTGCACCTTGAAGTCTGCTATTTTTCTCATAGTTTTCCATCAATTATCTTTCCTAGGATGGTACTTGCAGTTCAGAGTTAAGACAGATATTAACCTTTCAGGTAAATGCTAAGTGATTCCTTTGCCTTATGACTACTGATGCTTTTTTAAAAGTCAGGAATGATCAGATGTGTTTAAATGAGCATCTGCAGAGAGAACAGTTTACTTTTATGTTTTATGTGCATCAGAACCAGACACAAACCCACAGTACAACTGCTTTGATTTCTTTAAGATTATTTTTCTCTTAAAATATAAATTCATACAAGTATTTGAACATAGCTTACATAACTTTCTGTGGTACCTTTATGTTTTCATGTGCCTGAGCTGTATTGCAAAGCACCTACCATTCCTACTGAGTATACAGGGAGCACACTAGATTGGAGGTACTCCAAAATAATTTTTTATAGGAAAAATCCTATAGCCAAAAGCTAAATCCTGGAATAGGTCAGAAAATTTTACTCCATTCTAGATCTTAGGTAAGTGAATTAGGACTACAAGCTGCCCTTCTGATGCCATTCAAAACCCAGAGCTGAAAACATACTGCTAAAGGTTCCTGGATAAATTGACCAGTTGCTGTTTCCTCTTCAGCACATAAGCCATCTCATAAAGCAGAAAAGTTCAAAATTCTCAGGCCACAGAGCAAATAACTCACATAATTCACTTCCACAACAGAACTAGAAAGAAATTAAAGAAGGTTTAATGAAGGAACCTCACTGACCCCACCTATTAGTAGCTGGTCATTATTCAACTAAAAATAATGGAATTCTCAGGATTAGGAATTCTGGGAATTGCCAGGAAAGCAAACAAAATGTGTCCATTGATTACAGCATATGGTAGTGGAAAGAGAGGGTAAAAAACTGGTGTGTATTTGCAGAGCTTTATTATGTTTCAGGTCCCATTATTCACTCCATAATTAAAAATTACATACTGTAAAGTCAGGGTAGCTAAACAAAACCTGGGCCAGCTGTGTTCTTAAAGAACAAATTTGTGACACAGAAAGATATGGATACACATCCCTACTCTGGCACATCATTTCACCTGTTAGCTGCACTTACACTAAAAACCTGCAAGTTCTCTGCAGGTATCAGTAGCCAGACCTCACAGCTGTGGGTTTTGCACAGTAGGAGCTAAGCACCTAAAATTTAATTGCTAAAATCAAATTAATCTAGATACCAAAAAGTCTTCTGTTTGAGAAATTACAAAACATGTAGAGAAAAAGAGATTAAGAGGCACAGGAAAATAATATAATCTATTTAGAATAAGTGAAAAATAGTCTTTATAAGCATGTAGATGTATATTTTAGTTTAATTAGCACTTTTTAATTGTGCTGTGGTTCTATAAGGGAGACCTACAGACCAAGTTCCTGTGAGCCCTGATCATAGAATTGTTTTGTTTGGAAAAGACCTCTAAGATCATTGAGTCCAACTGCTGACCTAACACCACCATGCCTACTAAACCATGTTCCAAAGTGTCATGTCCATACATTTCTTGAACACTTCCAGGGATGATGACTCCACCACCTCCCTGGGCAGCCTGTTCCAATGGCTGACCACTCTTTTAGTAAAGAAAATTTTCCTGACAATCAAATTAAACCTTCTATGGCCCTGATGTACTTTTCCAGGCACCAACTATCACTTTGCAGCCTTCCCTACCCAAATCTCTGATAGTACTGATTCTTCATCCTGAAATGGGCACAGAATCAGTCTAAAGACTGAAAAGCATATTCAGTCACTTTGTCTTCAATAGACGGTTTTAGAAGAGCCACTGAGACTGAACCAATTATTTTCATATACCTTCAGCTGACTCTCTGTGTGATTCATTAAGAGTAACAGGAGGGAATTATCCAGTATCAGTGAGAGAATGCATACTGGTTCTAAGTGCTTGGTAGCTGCAGACGTGGCTTGGTAAAAGTAGAGATACCATTAATTTCAATTATACTCAGACTGCCTTTTTCCAGTATGATTTCCTGTCTCAGAACAGTCAATAAAACAGAAGTCTCAGTGCACAAGGCAGCTTTTTCACATGTGATCTTAATTCTAATCAGACTGAAACCAACTTTTCTAGAAATTCCCCACAAAGCAGATATTCCCCAGCACCAGCAGCTACTACCTGAAAATGATGTTCTCCTAAGTTTGACCAAAAATAGCTGTAACATTGATTTCTGAGAGCAGTCGCAGGGGGTGTCAGTGCTTTCCTGCCCAGAGCAGATTTGTTGTCAGGAAACTAAGATGTTGGCCCCAGTGCTCTCAGAATCTATAGCTCCTGGACGAGCACAAACCTCTTTCAGCTCCAGAAGAAATGTGCTGAATTTGAGATGCTTTGAATTAAATGGCTCCAAGCAGAAGTTTTTCTGTTCACAAAGTGCCTGAAAGTCCTGCAGACAGTTCTGAGTTGCTAAAATGCCCTGATTTGTCTGGCAATCAATTGAAACATCAAGGTTTGCAATAATTTTCCATTGTGTGTCTCACCCTATGGCTGACCCAATTACATTGCAGCCTGGTTAGTTGTAGGCTTCATTTTGAAAATGAAGTTTCAAAATGTGCCCCAAACTCTTCCAAAGACTTTTTTTTTTTTCTTTTTTTTTCCCCCAACCAAGTCTGCAAAGACACTGAAACAAGAACTCCAGGACCTAAATTTACCCTTCTGGTCTCATCTGGAGGATTAACTGAAAGAGGTTGAAGTTCACCAAACCACAATTTTGCTGGAATACATAATAATTTCCTGCAGTAAGAGAAAAGAGATGCAGAGTCAGCTGGTTCCTCTGCTCCCAGCTGTCCTGGTACCTCAACAGAGAGGAAAACTCAAGGCACTACCTCCTTTTTGAAATGTCAGCATATACTGTATCGTAAGGTATAATCTATCCAAGCTCTGAAGCAGTGGAAACTATAACTATACATTGGCGGAGCATAGAGAACATGGGAACAGAGAAAACAAGTACTAAACTTTTTAACAATGGGGGAGAAAAATGTCTTCCAGAGCAATAACCTGCACTGAGAGGAGCAGAGGCAGCAGCTGAACAGAAGTGAAGGAAAAGTTGGAAACCACAGTCTGCTCATGGGAGATCCCCACTGGTGATTCTGTCGGCCAGCTTTTGGAGGATGGAGGGTAAAAACAAAAACAAAAAACCCAAACAAAACAAACAAACAAAAACAAAACCCAAAACAACTGAAGGTGGGAGTCAGCAGCTTATTGCACATGAAACAAGATCAGAGTTCAGGTGCTTAAACAGAGATACTTAGTACTATATGACATGCTTTAGAGCATCTGAAGTACATGTGGGTGGTGGATATGACAAAGAGAAGAGCCTTTGGGATGACACTTAGAGATCCACTGGGATTTCCCATAGTTCCTAGAAAGATGCTAGGTGACTAACTAGAAGTATACAATTGATTTACATCTTGGCTATTTAAGCTCCCATGATAGCCAACAGAGAGGTTAAGTCATCACACCACTACACCCACATTTGGTGCCAGAAGTACTCTGAAGCCAGTGCCTGAGGCAGTTGCAATGTACAGGCAGATATCACACAGTACTGTTGAGCGTCACACACATCCTGGAATGGCATCTGGAGTTCAAGCAGGATGCCTTAGAGCTGCCCAGGTGGCACTGGATGTGTACAAGTGATTTCAGTTTGGAAGAAAATTACACTTCATTGAAGTACAAAGACTTACCTCACTAAAAGCACAGCTTTCCATATACATTGCCTGCATCCCCACTCTGTGCAGATTTACATTGTAGGTTCACAGGACACAGTCGCAAGGTGTGCCAGGAGAGGTTTAGGCAGGATGTTAGGAAGAAGTTCTTCACAGAAAGAGTGATTGGCCATTGGAATGGGCTGCCCAGTGATGTGGTGGAGTTACCACCACTGGAGGTGTTTAGGAAGAGAATGGATGGGGTGCTTGGTGCTATGGTTTAGTGGATTAGATAGTGTTGGATGATAAGTTGCACTTGATGATATCAAAGGTCTTTTCCAACCTGGTTAATTCTATTCTATTCTATTCTATTCTATTCTATTCTATTCTATTCTATTCTATTCTATTCTATTCTATTCTATTCTATTCTATTCTTAGATGTTTAGAGCCTAAATGTAGCAGATTTCCAGTTAAAAAAAAATAAATCCCTGGAGCTCCTACAGAAAATGCCTATAGCTGCAAATAGGGCTGATTTATCCAGGCACACTCAACCGCTCTATTTCACATATGAATGCTGAATACCTCAGCTGAATAATTGTTTCTAGGAAAACTGGCACCTAAAAGGTTAGAGGCTGCAATGCATTGCACTGGTGGATCTCAATATCTATCTGTCTCTAGGACCCTCAGCATCTTTGTAATTTCTTCCTTGATGGATTTAAAGGACAAGACAAAAGGTAAGGCTGAGCTTCTTTTTCCCCCAAATTGTGTAAACCACAGATGTTTTGTATGTAATAAAAGGTACCACTTGATGTTGGCTTCCTGTGGTCCTTTTTATTAAGTGCTAGTTTTCAATGCACCCTATGAGAGAATAATAATAAGCTCTGCCACACTTGCTGCACAGAACCCATTAAAAAACACCATTTGTCCTTGTCCTGTGCAAATGTGCCCCCTGAGAGGTGGTAACACTGATTTTCACAAAATAAAGAAAATTACCAGCCAAAGAAGCTTCATACTTTACCTTTTGTTTAAAAAAAAAAAAAAAAAGAAAAGAAGACAAAGAGGTCACATGCACCACTGTGTTCACCACTGCGTTGCTTTTTTCTCATTGTAAAGTTTAGTGATTACTGAAATAACCTGACTGATACTTGTCAAACTGAAAATTCAAATGCCTATTTGAGTGAATGCTCTCTGATCTCATAAAATTAGACCCAAAGATGTCTTCCCTCTTGTGTCACCAGAAACTCTGAAAATTTTCAGAGTTACCTTAAAAAGATTTAGTCCAGAGCACATCAAATGCCACCATTTAGTGACTCTAAACTGGCCTAGGACAATGGCAGAAGTCTTTGCTTCTGTAGCTGATTTGTGAATGATAGTGGGAAAATCCTCCTACTCTTGGTGCTCCTCTGTCCATGACTACAGTGAACAGTGTTGTGTTTGGCTGCAAAGTGCCTTGAAAGCCACACCTTTAGCTCCAGGAATCACAAGCACTGATAGATTATTTCCAACAGAATTAATGGAACCAGAGTCACAATGGAGCTAACATGACAGCTAGATACAGTAGCAAAGGGGTAAAAAAGATGCAGAGTTTTGAACAGCAGTTTTGGTCTGCTTTGTTCCACAACAATGACTACCACTAAAAATCAAAAAAAGTCCTATTAATAATGCAGGGAAGGAAAATAATGGTTAAGGCTACACTGATATAAGGTATTAGGGAAGACTTTCATGATATTCTTAATCTTTTTTCACTGAGAAGTTTTATAATAAAAACTCATATGGATATATTTTAGACCATATTTGAAAAGACTAATTCATTAGATTCAGAGAGAAAAATCTGTTGAGAGAGTAGAGCTCATTGCTGCTGCTAAACCTACTTTGTTGGGAGCCAAGCAAGATCAACACACAGCATGACACACAGTGGCAAAGCTGCAGCTCTTGTGCCAAATGATGCCTGTTACTTGTAAACCACTGGCTGGAGGCAGATCACTGCAAGCAATTTGTCAGTCACCATGCCAGTGGCAGTGCTGTCCCTGTACCAACACCTCTCTATAACACTGCCCTACTCTGGGTCTCTCTTGATGCACTTGACCATCATGGCACTGCTGCCTGTGACAACATTGCTCTGCAGGACTGTGCTGCCTGAGTCAAGATTGCTCTGGTGGCACTGAAAGAAGTTACAGACTAGCATTAGGTTGATGCCTTTTGAAGGATGTTACTGAAAACTGTAATAGTGCTCTGTGCAAAGACCCCAGAATGGGCTTTGACTGAGCTTGTTCCGGGACCAGAGGCAAAAGTGCCGCTTGACTGCATTCAGTTTGCAAGTCTGTTAATTAACTCAGATGAGGCTTATTAGCACAGCATCACAGTGCCGTGTTCATGCTCCTTGTAGGGCTCATAAGAATTTATTTATCCAGATGTATACCCTGTGGTGCTTCCTCACTACAGCTCTACACCAAACTTGAGGATGTCTCCCTATGTGGCAGGGACTATGGAACTCTGGGGACTTTGGAGTGGCTGAGCCCATGCTGCAGGCAGGTACCTACAGCACTTAGAGCCTGAGAGCTCACACTTCTCCTACATCTACCTCCAGGTCAGCGACACCCCCTTGAGTTGTATGCAGGTTGATGTAAAAACCAAGATGAATTTTGCTGCCTTGAAAACTGTTAAGTACAGACCATTCACAGAAGAGCTTAGACCTCTCAGATCAATCTTGTCCTTAGGTGCACAAATACAGAGATCAATAAGCACAGGCCATGTTGTTCCAGGTTGAAAGAGCTAACTACTTTTCAGATGATTTTAGTTTCTCCATTTACAGGTGGTGACTTGCATTACCCTGAGTTGTCAGGCAGTGTGTCATTCTTGTATTAGTCATAATTTAGTTATATGTTTCTGTGTAATTTTAATGCATGTCAAACATGATTCATCTGGCATGTTGCTTCTACTATCAGACAGAATTTACCCACATGATGTTTCAGGATAATGCAGACCCTTAGAATAGGAAGTGTATTAAAGCACCAGAAGATAAAAAACAGTGGAAAAAAGTCATAGTAGGACTGCGAAGGTAAAGGCTGTAACAAAATAAAATAAATTTAAAAATGGTATAAATGAGCAGGTGCTATTTGTGCAGCTCAAGAATTTTAGCCAGCAAAGCCAGTCTTCTGGCATCCCACAATAATAACCTGTGGATACTTTCACAGAAGAATCACTTCAGCTCAGTACAGACATCTAAAAAACTAGGAAAAACTGCTGTCTGCAGACATCTATTTTCTTTCTTTTATTTTTCCCCCTCTCCAATAAAATTAGTCTAGACAATTAGTTACAGTTTCAGAAGTCAAGATTTAAGTTAACTCAAAATGGAGAGAACAGACATTGGTTAAATCCCATTCCTACCTTAGTCATTCTTGAATGTTCAGAAGTGGTGAACAAATAACATGTTACTCAAACACCCTTTTCTTCTCCCACTAAATAGCATAGCTGGTATGCTCCTACTGAACAAACCAAGTCTGAATACTCCAGTGGAAAGGACATGAAGTTCAATGACACCAAGTCAAGGTTCTGCATCTGGGTCAGGATAATCTCCAGTACAAAAGTGGAATGAGGAAGGGATGCATGGGCTGAGAGTAGCCCCTTGGAGAAGGGGCTACTGGTAGATGAAAAATTGGATATGAACAACTGAAAGAGGGTATATTTAGACTGGAAATAAAGAAAATATTTTTACAATCAGGGTGATAAGGCACTGGTCACATTGCCTAGAGAAGTTGTGGATGCCCTGTCCCTTAAAGTGTTCAAGGTCAGGTAGGATAGGGCTTTGAGCATCCTGACCTAATGAAGGATGTCTCTGCCCATCTAGATGGTCTTTAGAGGTTCCTTCCAATCAGAACTATTCTGTGAATTTGTGAAGAGAGTCCCAAGTGTCTGACTTTGTCTATGTACAGCTGATGTCAGAGAGAAACCAGGAACTGCTGAAGATTCAAATTCCCTGTTTCACCAACAGAACAAGCCACTAGCCATTTCAAGCATTGATAAGCATCTCAAGTCATCACTTAATAATTATCTTATGCAGCAAATTCTTCAGTCGTACTACATAGTGTGTACAGAGCTCCCAGAAAGCAGGCATTGGCCCACAGTTTAATATGCAAGTTTTTGAAAGTCAAGCCTTCCTCTGTCTATACTGCCACAGAGATGAACTTTCTCTGGGAACAGCCAGAACATGCCCCAGTCAGGGATATTCTACCCACAGACAGAAAACCCTATCCATATAAACAAATGGCAGAGAAGCAAAATAAATGTCTGTCTAGATAGATTAGTAAATAGAACACAGCTCAAAAAACTTTTTTTTTTTTTTTTTTTTTTTAAATATTAGGTGGAGGGAATTCAACATCCCTGTGAGTGAAGAGAACAGGATTACAGGTGGCCTTCTTTTTCTGTCCAAGTGAAAGGTGAATTCCTGGTGTCACGCATGATGCTCCAGGAGACCTGGAAAAAACTGCCTGAGTATTCTGTAATCAAACACCTAAACCCTGTCGATTCAAGTTCCCATTTTGAATCCAACACAGAGACTTCCAACCCTCAATCTGGGACTCCACCCACAGGGCATAATGTAGTTTGTGAGGGTATGAATAGAGGCGCAAACACCCAAAGAGTAGCACTATTCTGTTTCAATGGGAAGCTTTGGTCGGCAAATACAGATGGAAATGTTAACAGTATAGAACCAATTTTTTTTCTTGGTTGGTCAGCTATGCCCATTGTTCTCTAAAATAAAGCCTAAAGGCTCTCCTTAAAAATGGACTGCCTGTGACAGCTCAGGTGAAAAACTGATCCATGACTAGAACCATTAATCACTGCTTGACTGTAACACCTTAAAATTAAATCAATCTAAAATAATTGAAGCCTCTCTAAAGATTTGACTTGGGTTCTTGCATTGATTCTGGTCATGTCCCGCTGAGATCAGATGAAGGAATGATTACTTACTCCATTCATCTGCTTATTGTCTAAGTCAGTTTATTAAAAAAACAATACAAAATAAAACAAAAACAAGCACACACAAAACCAACCAACCAAAAAAAACCCAACAAACCAAAAAGCCCCCCCAAAACAGCAAGCATGTTGCCATTTATTTGTGCTTGCAAATCCTTCTTTTAAATAGAAGCACCTAAAAATTGCACCAACAAAAAAGTTAAAATCTTGGCTTTACTCAGTACAGTTATAGATACAGAGCTACAGCTCATGTGACTGGTAAACACTTAGATCACTCATTCCCTGTCTCTCCCAAGGCAGGTTCAGGTATTCCTACGTCAGTCATGACATGTTTAAGATTTAATGTCTTTTTGTCCTTTTCATAGAAAATACAGGGAAGACCTCATTCTCTTTATAGCTAATTCTTGAAATATGCTATCATGTCTACCTCAAGTTATTTCTCCTTGTTTTTGTTTATAAATGTATTGGTCAGAAATGATGAAATATGTATATGATTTATTAAATATCAGAAATTGTTTTCCCTAGCCGATTTATTCAGGTTCATTTGCCCGGTCAATGACAGGTTTATTACACGTGATAGAAGGCTGATAAACAGAATAACAGTGTAGAACAATCAGAACTTGGAATACAGAGGATCAAACTGGAATCTCCCTATGCATGCAAAACCAAACAGCAATACTGCCTCGGGTAGTGTAGACAGACAACCCCGAGTTCACAACAGAGTTAACCAACAGGTAACAAGCTACAAACCTCAGAAGTAACCAGGTAAAATAGTGTAGAATACATAGACTAAACCAGGTTGGAAGAGGCCTTCAAGATCATCGCGTCCAACCCATCAACCAATCAAACACCACCCAAACAACTAACCCACGGCACCAAGCACCCCATCAAGTCTCCTCCTGAAAACCTCCAGTGATGGCGACTCCACCACCTCCCCAGGCAGCCCATTCCAATGTGCAATCACTCTTTCTGTATAGAACTTTTTCCTAACATCCAGCCTGAACCTCCCCTGGCGCAGCCTGAGACTGTGTCCTCTTGTTCTGGTACTGGCTGCCTGGGAGAAGAGACCAACATCCATCTGTCTACAACCTCCCTTCAGGTAGTTGTAGAGAGTAATAAGGTCACCCCTGAGTCTCCTCTTCTCCAGGCTAAGCCACCCCAGCTCCCTCAGCCTCTCCTCATAGGGCTTATGTTCCAAACCCCTCACCAACTTTGTTGCTCTTCTCTGGACTCGTTCCAGCAAGTCAACCTCCTTCCTAAACTGAGGGGCCCAGAACTGGACACAGTACTCAAGGTGCGGCCTAACCAGTGCAGTGTACAGGGGCAGAATAACCTCTCTGTTCCTGCTGGCCACACTGTTCCTGATGCAGGCCAGGATGCCATTGGCTCTCTTAGCTGCCTGGGCACACCACAGGCTCATGTTCAGTCTACCATCAACCAGCACCCCCAGGTCCCTCTCAGCCTGACTGCTCTCGAGCCACTCTGACCCCAGCTTGTAACTCTGCGTGGGGTTGCTGTGGCCAATGTGCAGAACCCGGCACTTGGATGTCTTATATCTCATGCTGTTGGACTCTGCCCAACTGCCCAGCCTGTCGAGGTCCCTCTGCAGAGCCTCTCTACCCTCCAGTAGGTCAACTCCTGTAATTTACTCACAAACCGCCAAGCTGCTAGCTACCAAAACTTATGTTGAATGAAGAGATGTTTTGAGTTCATAGTTACAGTCCAAAGGGCAGTATCCAAAAGTCAGAGGAAGTGAGAGAGCACACTGCTGTAGTGGAGGACCAACTCAAGCACTACACGGCTAAAACAAAAGAAGCTAATTGCCCTGAAGATAAAGCAAGTAGGGTGCTTGTTGTCACCTTGAATCCCATTAACGAATGGGGAGAGAGATAAGAGAGTGACGAGCATGCAAGCTATGAGTGTAACAAGCAAGGAGTCTAGGAGGTATTCCCCTATAAATTCCCTTTTTGAAAACTGAATGGCCCAATGGCACATTAGCCATTCAAGTCCTGCCAATCAATTCAAAAGGGGATCGGGTTCAGCTTCCACCCTCCCCCAAGCAGCCTTAACAGTGCCTGCCTATTAGGCTCCTCGACCTCAATCTGGACCCTGTAAGAGAGTGTGAGGAGAAAGGGGCAGTGCCTCAGAACAGATTTAGCTGTCTTGTTAATGCCTCTTCCTGGACACTCCTCTAAATTAAATCCATTCCTTTGTTTAGCTTTCCTTGTTCACTATTTTCTAAATCATGCCTGGCATGCACCTTTGTTCAGCTATGCATATTTTGTTGAAATTACATAGGAAACACTGCTCACAGCTCAACTCACACATTGTGTGGATCAAATAGCATCTACATTTACTCTGTGTCTGGGGCTGAACTATAGAAATTAATCTGTCACCTGATAACCCCTCCACAGCAGGGGAGGGGAATCAGGAAAAGTAGAGAAGACCCACAGGTTGAAATGAAAACAGCCAAATCAATACTAATGTCAGTATAAGATATGTAAAGGTACACTCAGCCCAGCAAAAGTGCAGAAGTCATAATACACAGAAATGCAGTCCTGGAGAGAAGGCAAGGAGTAAAGGAGGAAATTGAAAGTATCAAAGCTCATAATTCCATGGCTTGTTGGGTGGAGGGCTTCCCATTTTAAAAAAGCAGACATGTTTTATTTTTTCTGATCTTCTGGAAGATTAACTCAGCTCCAGATCCTTCAGTTTTTCAAAATTTCTAAAAGTCTTTCAGTCACTCAGATAATTTGGGGTAAATTTATGTGTTCCCTAATCTAGGCACCTGACTAAAATGAAACCTCTCAGTGAAGGCTGCCAACAAAAAGGCAATGAAAATGCTGACCTGCTTACAGTCATCTGCTAATAGCTTTTTGTATCTTTTGAGTGGTAGTTTGATGCTTTACTTCCTTTTTTATTTATCCTCAGCTAATGAGCTTTCAAAAAAATCTTCATTCTCTCCTTACGTTTTGCATTTCCCCCTTTTTTCATGTGATCATTCATTCAGCCATTTGGGCTGCAGAGCCAATCAGGACCGGCACACAGGACTGCTGTGCTTGAACCGAGAGCTTTCTCCTTTGCCTTTGCTTTCTTTTGGGGGCTAGATGGCGAGGTCCAGCAGGGTTGTCCTCTCACGTGCCTGCTTGGGATCGGGATCAGGATCGTGATGTCAGCTGCGGGAAGTTTAAAACCCGCCGGAGCTGTGCGCACGATGCCATTTGGGCTGCAGAGCCTTCTGCCGGGTTGCACATGCCGGGGCAGCCTCTGTGGCAGCTCAGATAAATTAGAGAATTTAGGTGGATAACTAACAATAAAAATCTGAACCGTGGTTATTACTCAGACAAAGGCTATTAGAAAAAATCTATGCACCCAGAGGGAGTTGGTGCATCAGCATGCAGAATTCCAGGCTGCTGGCTGCAGAGAGTGCTGGAGCCTAGTGCTTGGAATGGAGGGGGAAGGAGAAAACACCTGTGTCAGGCGTGACCAGGTGAACTTTCTCCTCAATCAGGTGGCAGAATTAAAGGATGAAGTGGCCAACCTGATGGATGAAGTATCCAGGCTCAGGTCAAAAAGGAAATGCAAAAGGGAGTTAGATATGTGGGAGCAGGCTCTGTAGACCTCTCCTGTTGAGGGAACTGACCCTGGAAACAGGGAGGGATGGATACAGGTCCCTGTCTGGGTTGCAAGGGAAATTCATCCCAGCCCTCTTCTCCTCTTCTGTTGCCCTTGCATAATAAATATAAGACCCTGCAGGCCGAGGGCAATGTAGATGAGAGGGCTGAGCAGCCCCCATCTGGTGAGATGCCTAAGGCCAAGCAGTCCCCAAGAACTATAATGACCAGCTCCACAAAGAAAAAGAGAAGGGTTATAGTTGTTGGGGACTCTCTTCTGAGGGGTACTGAGGGACCCATATGTCATCCCCACCCATCCCACAGGGAGGTCTGCTGCCTACCAGGGCCCAGATAAGGGACATTGCAAGGAGACTCTCTAAGCTAATCTACCCCTCTGACTATTACCCATTGCTGTGATCCAGGCTGGCAGTGATGAAATTGACCAGAACGGCACCAGGACAATCAAAAAGGAATTCATGGCCCTCGGACAATTGGTTGATGGGGCAGGAGCACAAGTGGTGTTCTGCTCAGTTCCCTCAGTGGCAGGGGTGTACACTGAAAGGAACAGGAGAACCCACACCAACAACAATTGGCTCAGGGGATGGTACCAGCAACAGAATTTTGGGTTCTTTGACCATGGGACAACTTTTACTGCACCCGACCTGCTGGATCTTGATGGGGTGAATTTATCTAGAAAGGGCAAGAGGGTACTAGCATGGAATTTGGCAGGGCTCATTAGAAAGGCTTTAAACTAGGTCTGAAGGGGGTGGGTGAGGAAACCAGTCTCACTGGAGAGGAGAGAGTGGGACACAAATTAGGATTGAGAAATCAAGAGCCCAGCTGAAGTGCATGTACACCAATGCACGCAGTATGGGTAACAAGCAAGAAAGCAAGAAGAACTGGAAGTCCTGGTCCACCAGGAAAACTATGATATAGTCGCCATTTCAGAAACATGGTGGGACAATACACATGAATGGAGTACTACACTGGGAGGCTCTTCAGGAGAGACAGGCGAGGGAGAAGAGGAGGAGGGGTGGCTGTGTATATTAGGGAGTCGCTTGATGCCACAGAGCTTGAAGTGGAGGATGAAAGGATTGAGAGCCTGTGGGTTAAAATCAGAGGGAGGCCTAACAAATCTGACCTCCTGGTTGGTGTCTGTTATAGACCACCCAGCCAGGATGAGGAGGCTGATGAAATATTCTATAATCAAGTGGAGGCTGTCTCAAGATCATCAGATCTTGCCCTTGTAGGTGACTTTAACCTGCCAGATATCTGCTGGGAACTTAATTCAGCAGAAAGGAGGCAGTCCAGAAGATTCCTAGAGCATATGGAGGACACCGTCCTGATGCAGCTGTTAAGTGATCCTACCAGAGGTCAGGCTCTGCTTGTATTTCAGTATCACTAAGGCTGGAAGAGACCTCAAAGATCATCGAGTCCAACCTGTCACCACAGACCTCATGACTAGAGTAGGGAGGACACTAGTGCCCACTGCAGGCTTGAACTCACAACCTTCCCCATTAAAGGTCTTATGTGCTACCAACTGAGCCACACCACTCCAGCTTGACCTGCTGTTCTCAAATAGAGATGGGCTGGTGGGAGACATGATGGTGGGAAGCTGTTGACGGTGCAGTGATCACAGGATAGTGAAGTTTTCAACAGAACCCTCACTTTGGACTTCTGGAGGGCAAACTTCAACTTGTTTAAGAAACTCCTTCAGAAAGTTCCCTGGGTAGCAGCCTTTAAGAACAAAAGGGTCCAGCATGGTTGGACCTATTTCAAACAGGAGCTCTTGAGGGCACAGGAACTGGCAGTTCCCATGTGCTGAAAGATGAGCCGGAACAGAAGGCGACTGGCCTGGATGAGCAAGCAGCTCCAGAAGGAATTAAGGGGAAAAAAGAGGGTGCATCACCTTTGGAAAGAGGGGGAGGCTTCTCGTGATATGTTTAAGGATGTTGCTATATTATGCAGGAGATAAATTAGAGAGGCAAAGGCCCAGTTAGAACTTGAGCTGGCCACCTCTGTGAAAGATAATAAAAAGCATTTTTATAAATATATCAATGCTAAAAAGAGAGGCAAGAAGAACCTCCACTCCTTATTGGACCTGGAGGGTAGCATTGTAAGTAAAGACGAGGAAAAGGCTGAGGTTCTAAATACCTTCTTTGCCTCAATTTTCAACAGTAAGGCAGGTGGAGTTCGGGACAAGTGGCCTCCTGAGCTGGTTGATGGGGTGAGGGAGCAGTGTATTGCCCTGGAAATCCAGGGGGAATCAGTTCGGGACTTGCTGAGCCACTTGGATGCTCACAAGTCCATGGGACCGGATGGGATCTATCCTAGGGTGCTGAGACAGATGGCAGATGAGCTGGCCAAGCCACTCTCCATCATTTTCCACCAGTCCTGGCTCACCAGAGAGGTCCCAGACAGCTGGATACTGGCCATTGTGGTGCCCATCCACAAGAAAGGATGGATGGAGGAACCTGGAAACTACAGAGGAACCTGGAAACTCCAGGCCAGTCAGCCTGACCTCAGTGCCAGTGAAAATTATGGAGCAGATTATCTTGGCGGCAATAACTGTGCACCTGAAGATAGCCAAGGGATCAGGTCCAGCCAACATGGATTTAGGAAGGGTACATAATGCCTCTCCAACCTGATCTCCTTCTATGATCAGGTGACCCGCCTGGTGGATGTAGGGAAGGCTGTGGCTGTAGTCTACCTGGACATCCAGCTGGTGGCCAGTCACTAGTGGTGCCCCCCAGGGATCAGTGCTGGGCCCCATCCTCTTTAATATCTTCATTGATGATATGGATGAGGGGATTGAGTCAGTCATCAGCAAATTTGCAGATGACACCAAGGTGGGAGCAGATGTTGATCTGTTAGAGGATAGATGGGCTCTGCAGAGCAACCTTGACCGACTGGACAGATGGGCAGAGTCCAACAAGATGATATTTAACAAATCCAAGTGCTGGGTGCTGCACGTCGGCCACATTAACCCCATGCAGAGCTACAGGTTGGAGACAGAGTGGCTGGAGGGCTGCCAAACAGAAAGGGACCTGGGGGTGCTGATTGACAGCCACCTGAATATGAGCCAGCAGTGTGCCCAGGTGGCCAAGAAGGCCAATGGCATCCTGGCCTGCATTAGGAATAGTGTGGCCAGCAGGAGCAGGGAAGTCATTGTGCCCCTCTACTCAGCATTGGTTAGGCCACACCTTGAGTCCTGTGTCCAGTTTTGGGCCCCTCAATTTAAGAAGGACATTGAGATACTTGGACGTGTCCAGAGAAGGGCAACGAGGCTGATGAGAGGCCCTGAGCCAACCTGTCACCACAGACAGCATGACTAAACCATGGCACCAAGTGTCACGTCCAATGCCCTCTTGAACACCGCCAGGGGTGGTGACCCCACCACCTCCCTGGGCAGCACATTCCAACTCTCTCAGTGAAGAACTTTCTCCTCACCTCCAGCCTAAACTTCCCCTGGTGCAGTTTGAGAATGTGTCCTCTTGTTCTGGTGCTGGTTGCCTGGGAGAAGAGATCAACCCCCTCCTGGCTGCAACCACCTTTTGGGTAGTTATAGACAGCAATAAGGTCTCTCCTGAGCCTCCTCTTCCCTAGGCTAAACAATCCCAGGTCCCTCAGCCTCTCCTCATAGGGCTTGCGCTCAAGGCCTCTCACCAGTCTTGTTGCCCTTCTCCAGACATGTTCAAGTGTCTCAATGTCATTCTTAAACTGAGGGACCCTGAAAACCTTGCTTTGCCACCAAAACAAGACCCAAGTACCCACAGGACTCATAGGATTCCTAGGTACGTCCATGAGGTGAGCAAATTGCACGTTTTGAGTAGCACTGTTGAGAACATAGGAGGCTATTCCTCTCTGCAGTTATTTTAAGGCTACAAAGTAGGTAGATTTTTTGAACAACCTGTACTTGAGGGTGGTTTTATTCTGTCAGTGTATGGATAACAAGTCTGTAAGAATGATGCAGTCCAAAGATGTATGCAAGGCAAGAAGGACAATAATGAATGAAGAGGTCTCTGATTCTAAAACAGAGATAACAAGTGATATAAGGAAGAGGAGTCCAGCATGTACACACTTCCTAGTCACCACCTGCTTTCCAAAGGCATTAAGGAAAACACTGAGACACCTGGCCCTGGAGTGACTTCTGTGGAGCCAGTTGTACTGGGGAAATCTTTCCCATTTAACTGTGCTCTCTAGGGGGACAGTTTTCTGTGACAAAGCAATGCTTTTTGATATTTATGAAGGGATGGATGGATGTGCATGTGAATAATGATACAGGTTTCTCTGCCTATATTTGCTCTGAAATGTCCAGACACAAATTAGCACTGACACAGAAATCATGTGGTGTTATGCAGGATTCCCTTCAGTAATACTGAATGGCTTAGGCTAAAAACTATATGCAGCATCTAGACTGGATCTAGTTCCGTCCTGGATAGCTCAGAGAGTGTCATCTCAGGCTACAGTGAGCTGTAGGTCTTCCTACTATATTTAGAGACTAAACGGTGTCCTTTGAAGTGTGCAGGAGCTCTTCATTGCCAATCCCTCTGCCTTAGCCGCAAAGGCAACCTGACAGGTAACCAACATCATGCCTTTGTACACAGCAAAAACTGCAGGCCTCTGGAATCCCACTCTGCAATGACAGGCTCCAAATATTCATTGTATTTCATGAGCATCCAAGGGGCAGCACTCATGTAAAGGCATACAAGCACTATTGTTCCTATTCATATTCATGATTATCCAGTTAACTTTTGTTGATGCCATTGCCCCATATTAACCTCTTTTAAATGAAGAGGCAAACAGATGGAGAGCTTCTGTTTTGATGCCTGTTTCTTTCATTTTTGTTTCCACATTCATCATTGCCACATATTAGTTGTCGTGTTGAACAATTGTTGCTTCTATTTGTTCATTTGAGCATAAAGACACAGTTCTGTGGCCTCATACAGCTATTTAATTATTTTGAATAAAAAAATAAGCATGAATATAACTGAAAAGAAGTCTCTCAAGCCATACAGTTTTCATGCTCTTCATTGTTTGATTAACAGTGCATTGGTACAGAGTATAGTGAATATATCAGATAAGCTTCAGACTTATTTTGATCTCAAAAATTTTGTTCCCATCACTCTTTCTTTTTTTTCTCCAGCACTAGTATGTACACATCATTTAAGTCTTGAATTGCATCACAATGGAAACAGAAAAACAGACTATGAGAGGTCCAAGATATCTCACAGAGGGCATCAGTGATTTGTAAGGACTTAAGAAACATCTTCCAGCTGTGCAGTGTCTTGACAGCCTTGTCCCCTTTCCATCTGTACCTGCATTATCTACATAATACACACTCTCCTACTTTATAAGGCTGAGACAGACCTGCTCAGAGAGATGCTAGACTGACCTGGGAAAAGCACTTGTCAGGTGAATCCTCATGGATTCTGCATAGGTACACATAAATATTTCTTATATGTGTGAATTAACTACACTTACACAAATAATGGTGACTGGAAAGTCAACCTCTAACTGGTGCTTCTCCTGTGATATACTACAGGCCAGAATAGATGACCTGGGAATCCCCTGTGGCTTTAAATCCAGAATAAAATCTCAGTATAACAGAGTATCCTCTGCTGGCCTTCTGTATTGACTTGAACTTCAAGTCATCTTGCCCATTTTTATTTTACGTATGGCTATTATTAAACAGCCAGACATAAAATCACAGGACACACAAAACCCTCAGAAGGGAAATACTTAAACAGGGTATTCTCTTCTGATATATATTCTATAGGTTCTCATTACTTCTTAAGGATGTCATTATTCTTTAATAAGAAAACACGTTTCAGATTACATAAAACTCAAGTTCTTCTCAAGGGTGATTAAACTGTATCACTGGTCCAGAAGTTAAGAATATGACTTTTTCTACCTAAAGTTGCCATTGATGGAAGAATACATTAAACTTGAGTCAAAAAACAAGCCCTTCCTATTTCTGTTGCTGGCATTCTAGGATTTATGAAGCAACAAATGGTTTGGGTTGTTGGTGTTTTCTTTGCTGACATACACTTGAAAAATATTTCTTCAGTGCAAGACAAGAAATGAAAAGAAGTTCTATTCTGAAATTACTTCATCTTACATTTTAAATATTATTATTCTACAATCACTAAGGTTACACTTGAAATATTGTTGCAGGACTTGGTTTCCTACACTTCACTTTAGTGTGATCAGAGAAATCATCACCTGGAGAAACTGTCATAATTTATGCTTCCAAGGTTATAGAAATTGAATTTTAAATGAGTTGAGTTGACCTGTAAAGGCAATGACTGTATTTATTACAATGTCTTTCATATAGGTAGTTCTTTTTATAAACTGATAGTTTTGCTGATGAATGTGTTCAGTATGTTTGCCACATAGCCAAAACTGAAGCCATGACAAGGAAGTTCTGTCCAAGTGACAATTTTCTTTCTGAAAATGTGATTTTAAAATATACTGTGTGGAGATTTTCTGTTCTGCTTGAGAACATTCTTTATCTTTCTAAGCTTTCTTAATTAAGGAAGAAAAACAAAACAAGACAAAACAAAAAACAAACAACCAAACCAAACCAACAAAAAAAAACTAACAAAAATATATCAAAAAGGTTGTATGGTGTTTTTTTGTTCTCCCAGATTGTATATAATTTTTCTATTAATTCTTAAATTCTGGGAAAATGACACATCTATAAATTTTTGTAAGATATAAGAGATTTATGAGTGTCTAGTGTGAAAAATCTATACTCCTTCCTTATGTATTACAAAATCTGTTTCTTCCACAATCTATGCAAGATGGAGTTTCTTTGAAGTAGTTTAAATGGGTTCTCACAAGCTGAGGTACTCATCATTTCAGAAAGCTTGGACTGAATATACCTCTACTTGTTAAGGAAAAGTAGATTTATGCTCCTAAGAAAGATCTTAAGCCTAATCTTGCAAAACCTTCCACTGATAATTAATAATAACCCTTGCTACCATATGTGTGCTATTTGGATTAGAGTTTCATTTCTGTACAAGTTAATTCAAAGACCTTTCCCCTTCCCACGATAAAGAATCACTGTTGTATTGGAATTAGCGATGACCAATGAGATACTAAGTACTGAATCATTTGCACTTGGAGTGATCACGCTGACGTACTTGACCTGTTCAGCTAAAGCAAGATATTAAGTTCAAATGTAAGTTTTCCTGAATGCTATATCTGAAAAATGTCTATCAATTGCAGAATGTGTCCTCCAAAATGAGAAAGAACTTCAGAAATATAATTAACTACAATATATTTATAGAGGAAGATACAGACAGCAAAGTCTTTTGTGGGAGAGTAGTGATGTAGTGAGGTAGTACTTGAATGGAGTCCACTGGTAGCATTAAGGCTTCTGTCCTGGAAAGACTTATGCCTGCAACCAGCTGCAAGCATAAGACACAACCCTGTGGAATGTACATTCCATGCACTTAGAGAAAAGCCCCTCTACGTGCTTTGCATGATTACAGGGAGAAAAACACTATTTTGTTGTCAGGTTGTTTGACACCCCGAAGTCACAAATCACTTCTCAGTTTTGCCACTAATTTACTTCTGACTTTTCTTCTCCTTGATACCAATCTATAAAAGAAGAGTAATGTAACTTCCTTAATACATGAGATTGTTGTGACAAAAAAACCCCAACAAACAATTGTAAAGTAGCTGGCATAACATTAAAATGCATTTTAAAACCAGCTAAGAGAGGAATTTAGTATTCACAGTGTCTGAATTCTAGGCCATCTTACATTTTTCTTTTGATAACATAATAGTCATCAAAACTGGATTTAATTTTACTACTTCATATACTTTAAGAGAAGAGCTTTAATACTATAAGTAATTACTTCTACAACGTAAATCTTATCTCAAACTAGTATTGCAGAGAATTTCAAACACATCTCTTATTTTTCTTTAAAAGTACAATGATTCTGCAGAACTCCTTAGTATATGCTCAAGATGGGATTAACTAGATGCTAATTGTAATAGATGACAATATTTATATTGACAATATTACAATTAATAAATTTACAAAGATTCAGATGAAATTGACGATACAGAGATTGTGACCCTAAGTGGAATGAGTGGCTGAAATGGCTTTGTATGCACGTAAATGTTAGGTATGCTATAAGTGTATGCCAAGGTGGAATTTGAGGTAAAAATAGCACAATTTTGCTATTTATATATAACTTGACAGTCATGGCAGACTAGGTTTCTTAATTTTTATTTTTTTACTTTGTGGGAATTTTCATGCAGTATCCTGAAAGCACCCCAAAAGACTGGCTTCATTCACTACTGAGGCTGTGATTCACTTTAATGGGATGTTCCTCAATGTATAAATTAGTCACACACACACAAGGAATAAAGAATAGGCTATTAAATGAAGAAGAGCTTGTCCTGAAGGGTCAAATCCCAAAACATGCCCTAGCCCAGATAAACTAAACACCTGTGAATGTGCTAAACTGGTCAATCCTTGGGGTCCAGATAAACATGTAGCACGTGTTACTGACTTTGTGACACAGCTGTGAACTGTGTGTGCCCCTGGCCATGTTCAGATATGCCCCATCCTATAGGTTCAGTTGTCAGGTTTCTGTGTTACCAAAGGGCACTGATTGTCGGGACAGTATTTAAACCAGACCAGAAGTCAGGCAACTTGCCTTGTTCTCACCCAGACAGCAACAAGAGCCAAATGCTGCCAGACTTGCAGATGAAGAGCCTGCCCTAGCAGACCAACTACACCCAGGCCTTGCACCTAGACCAAGGCAGAAAGGGGAAAGTTCCAAGAGAAATGAATCCCAGAAGAGCCACAGAAAGACTACAGGCCATTGGTGGAGCACACCGGAGAGAGAGAGAGAGAGAGAGAGGCCCTCCCAGCCCCCTCCAAGCCAAGGGCAGCTTGAATTATAGCCACAGCATCTGGGAAGATACCAGACAGAGGAGCAAGCTGTGAGTCCCCGGCCAATATGCCGCAGAATCCCATTTGTGGGAAAACAGCAGAACCTTTATTTCCAATTTGAATCACTGTATTGGAAATTCTTAAATATGTGACTGAGTCATTAACTGTCTTCATATGCGGAATGTGATACCCAAAACTGAATAATTGAACCTGTAAATGTACTTTGTAAATAAGTTATGTCTGTGTTTGAAGATACGACTGCCCAAGATATTAAATAGTAAAATATATAAAAATATGCACTTTATTACAGAGCTATTGTTGATCTTTTCCCTAATCTATTTCACTGTAGCTATAGAAGTCCAGTGGTAGTAACCACTTTTAGACACGTCTTCTGTTTATCCTAGTACTGATCAAAAGCACTAGCTAAGTAATCACAGTATCACAGTATCACAGTATAACTAAGGTTGGAAGAGACCCCAAGGATCATCAAGTCCAACCTGTCCCAACAGACCTCACGACTAGACCATGGCACCAAGTGCCACATCCAATCTCCTCTTGAACACCTCCAGGGACGGCGACTCCACCACCTCCCTGGGCAGCCCATTCCAATGACGAACGACTCGCTCAGTGAAGAACTTTCTCCTCACTTCGAGTCTAAACCTCCCCTGGCACAGCTTGAGACTGTGTCCCCTTGTTCTGGTGCTGGTTGCCTGGGAGAAGAGACCAATGCCTTCCTGTCTACAACCACCTTTCAGGTAGTTGTAGAGAGCAATGAGGTCACCCCCGAGCCTTCTCTTCTCCAGGCTAAACAATCCCAGCTCCCTCAGCCTCTCCTCATAGGGCTTGTGCTCAAGGCCTCTCCCCAGCCTTGTTGCCCTTCTCTGGACACGTTCGAGTGTCTCAATGTCCTTCTTTAACTGAGGGGCCCAGAACTGGACACAGTACTCAAGGTGTGCACAGCCTGTGTTAGACTGTACTATGTGACTTAACTTTCTACAGGCTTGCAGTGTCAGGACATCCAGCATGTCCCAGTGTAGGCTCATTTCCAGGGAGACATGATCCCTTGATGCATGGTGTCTGGAACTTACAGTGTTTCCAAACTGTTCCCCATGGGTCTACAGGCAGATGAAGAATTAAATTTTCTTCTGTGTGCTCTACCAATCTTCTCCTCTGCACCCCAACTGCCCATGAGAAGCAGATACAGGAAAAGGGCTCCCATGGAGTTTTCTTGGATAGTCTACTGGAAAAACTTCTTCCCAAGAGGGATGATGTAGCCTACACTAGGAAAATCTGAGGAAATTGCTAAACAATTGCTACAAGGCATGGAAGAAAGGACAGTTAGAATGGGGAGCATATAAGGAAGCTGCCCTAGCATCAAGAGATGTGGTTAGAAAAGCTAAAGCTCAGTTAGAATTAAAATCTAGCCAGGGAGATCATGTGGAACAGCAAAAATTTCTGTAAGTATATTAATGGTAAAAAAAAAAAAAAAAAAAAGACTAGGGAAGGTGTGGGCCCCCTCAGAAAGGATACAGGTGAACTGGTGACAAGTGACATGGAGAAAGCTGAGGTTCTCAATGACTTCTTTCCTTCAGTCTTCACCAGCAAGGGCTCAAACCACACTCCCAGAATAACAGAAGATAATAGCAGGGGCTGGAAGAAGGAACTGTCCATTGTAAATGAAGATCAGGTTCATGACCATCTGACAAACCTGAAAGTGTTCAAGTCCATGGGACCCAATGGGATACACCCACAGGTGCTGAGGGAACTGGTGGGTGAGATCACTAAACTGCTCTCTATTATATCCCAAAAGTCATGGCAGTCCAGGGAGGTCCCCACTGACTGGAAAAGGAGAAATATAACCCCATTTTCAAAACGGAAAAGAAGGATGATCCAGGGAACCACAGGCCAGTCAGTCTTACCTCTGTGCCCAGTAAGATCCTGGAACAGATCCTCCTGAGGCAATGCTGAGACAGAAGAATAACAAAGAGGTCACTGAGTACAATCAGCATGGCTTCACCAAGGGCAAATCCTGCCTGACAAACCTGGTGGTGTTCTATGACAAGGTCACAACATTAATACATGAAGGCAAAACAACTGACATCATTTACCTGTATCTGAGCAAAGCCTTTGACCCTGTCCTGCACAAGATCTCAGTCTCCAATCTGGTGCAGTATGAGTTTGATGGGTGGACCATTCAGTGGATAAAAAACTGGCTTGACAGCAGCACCCAAAGAGTGGCTGTCAATGTGTCCATGTCCAAGTGGAGGCCAGTGACGAGTGGAGTCCCTCAGGGATCAGTGCTGGGATCTGTCCTGTTTAACATCTTTGTTGGCAACATGGACAGTGGCATTGAGTGTGCTCTCAGCAGGTTTGTTGATGACACCACGCTGTGTGGTGCAGCAGACATGCTGGAGGGAATGGAGGTCATCCAGAGGGACCTTGGCAGGCTGGAGAGGTGGGCACAAGCCAACCTCATGAAGTTCAACAGGACCAAGTGCACGATCCTGCAGCTGGGCTGGGGCAATCCCAGGCACCGATATAGGCTGGGCAGCTACTGGCTTTAGAGCAGCCCTGAAGAAAAGGACCTGGGGATGCTGGTGGATGAGAAGCTCAACATGAGCCACCACTGTGCACTTGAAGCCCAGAAAGACAATCACATCCTGGGCTGCATCAAGAGAAGCATAGCCAGCAGGTAGAGGAAGGTGATTCTCCCCCCTCTACTCCTCTCTGGTGAGACCCCACCCAGAGCACTGTGTCCATCTCTAAGCCCCTATTACAGAAAGGATCTGAATGTGCTGGAACGTGTCCAGAGAAGGCCCACAAGGATGATCAGAGGGCTGGAGTACCACTCCTGTGGATACAGACTGAGAGAGTTGGGGCTGTTCACTCTGAGGAGACCTTATTGTGGCCTTTCAGTATCTGAAGGGGGCCTACAAAAAATCTGGTGAGGGACTTTTTTAGGGTGTCAGGTAGTTATAGGACTAGGGGAAGTGGAGAAAAAATAGAAATGGTAGATTCAGGTTGGATGTTAGGAAGAAATTCTTCCCCATGAGGGTGGTGAGACACTGGAACTAATTGCCCAGAGAGGTGGTGGAAGCGTTTTTAAGGCCAGGCTAGATGTAACTCTGAGCAACCTGATCTAGTGTGAAGTGTCCCTGCCCATGGCAGGGGGCTTGGAACTGAATGATCCTTCCAACCCTAACAATTCTGTGATTGTGTGTTTGAAACACTTTTTTTTGCAACTTTCCCAATATTGCACCTGTTTGCTGTACAGTATCACAGTAGCACAGTATAACTAAAGTTGGAAGAGACCCCAAGGATCATCAAGTCCAACCTGTCCCAACAGACCTCACGACTAGACCATGGCACCAAGTGCCATGTCCAATCTCTCCTTGAACACCTCCAGGGACAGTGACTCTACCACCTCCCTGGGCAGCACATTCCAATGATGAATGACTCGCTCAGTGAAGAACTTTCTCCTCACTTTGAGTCTAAACCTCCCCTGGCACAGCTTGAGACTGTGTCCCCTTGTTCTGGTGCTGGTTGCCTGGGAGAAGAGACCAATGCCTTCCTGTCTACAACCACCTTTCAGGTAGTTGTAGAGGACAATGAGGTCACCCCTGAGCTTTCTCTTCTCCAGGTACAGCTCTGGTCAGTCAGTACGGTAGCATTAATATCTTCTGTCTAAACAAAAGTATGTCTGGTCAAACACTTGTGATAACCCTGAATGATGCTTTCGTTGTTTAGCTCAGTGGTAGATTTTCTCTTACATATGGAAGTGGAAATATGAAGAAAAGGACTCAAAATATGAGGAGAAACCTAAACCATAATTTTTTAAAAGTTAAGCATCATAAGGATAAATAGAGTATTACAGGCTATGTATTCTAGTGAGAAATGACTACAGAGTATAAAACATCATCTACAAAGACAACTTGCATAGCATTTTGTACACAAAGCTGTTTCTATTTTTCTTCAAAGTGAGGTTTTTTCCAGTGTTTTGTATTTTTCTTTTATCTTGGTTACTAACAAGAAACTTCTGTGTGGTCATTACTTGAGTTGCAACTAAGATGGTGACCCAGGCAGGTTGTAAGCCATTTATGAACATGTAACACTGAATATTTTACAAAGTTCATTTATCTTCACTGCTAATGTCAATGAGACAGCATATTTTTATATGCACGTAATTAATGTAATTATAAATAGAGGGAGAAAGGGAAGGAAAATGCAGCAAGAAAAATAAATTAGTTCTGCAGAGGTCTGGGGGACTAAACAGTAACCTTTCATTGCTTGTTCAGGTATATATGAAGGTCCTTTCTTCAATGGAACATGGACACAAAATGTAATGAAGGGATAGGAGGTCTTGATAAACTCTAGAGGAAGTTGATGGACTCCAAAGCAGTTTGTCAAGTAGAGCACCAAAAGAAAAGTTTCGATAGTGTAACAGTTTAGGCTTGTTCTCGAGGCCTCTCACCAGCCTCGTTGCCCTTCTCTGGACACGTCCAAGTGTCTCAATGTCCTTCTTAAATTGAGGGGCCCAAAACTGGACGCAGGACTCAAGGTGTGGCCTAACCAGCGCTAAGTACAGGGGCAGAATAACTTCCCTGCTCCTGCTGGGAGCATTCTTGATGCATGCCAGGATGCCATTTGCCTTCTTGGGCACCTAGGCACACTGCTGGCTCATGTTCAGGCAGCTGTCTATCAGCAACCCCAGGTCCCTTTCTGTTTGGCAGCCCTCCAGCCGCTCCGACCCCAGCCTGTAGCTCTGTATGGGGTGACTATGGCCAAAGTGCAGCTCTCCAGCACTTGGATTTGTTAAATATCATCTTGCTGGACTCTGCCCATCTGTCCAGTCGGTTGAGATCCCTCTGCAGAGCCCTTCTATCCTCTAACAGATCAACATCTGCTCCCACCTTGGTGTCATCTGCAAATTTGCTGATGACTGACTCAATCCCCTCATCCAGATCATCAATGAAGATATAAAAGAGGATGGGGCCCAGCACTGATGCCTGGGGGACGCCACTGGTGACTGGCCACCAGTAGGATGTGGCACCATTCACCACCACTCTCTGGGCTCAGCCCACCAGCCAGTTCCTAACCCAGCACAGAGTGATGCTGTCCGAGCCATGAGCTGACAGCTTGGCCAGGAGTTTGCTTTGGGGGACGATGTCAAAGTCCTGGCTGAAGTCCAGGTAGACTACATCCACAGCCTTCCCCACATCTAACAGATGGGTCACCTGATCATAGAAGGAGATCAGGTTGGAGAGGCATTATGTACCCTTCCTAAATCCATGTGGGCTGGGCCTGATCCCTTGGCCATCCTTCAGGTGCGCAGTTATTGACACCAAGAGAATCTGCTCCATAATTTCCACTGGCACTGAGGTCAGGCAGACAGGCCTGTAGTTTCCAGGTTCCTCCATCTGACCTTTCTTGTGGATGGGCACCACACTGGGCAGTTTCCAGTTGTCTGGGACCTCTCTGGTGAGTGAGGACTGGTGGAAAATGATGGGAACTGAGCAGAACACCACTTGTGCTCCTGCCCCATCAACCAATTGTCTGAGGGCCATGAATTCCTTTTTGATTGTCCTGGTGCCCTTCTGGTCAATTTCATCACTGCAATGGGTAATAGTCAGAGGGGTAGATTAGCTTAGAGAGTCTCCTTGCAATGTCCTTTACCTGGGCCCCAGTAGGGAGCAGACCTCCCTGTGGGATGGGTGGGGATGACATATGGGTTCCTCAGTACCCCTCAGGAGAGAGTCCCCAACAACTATAACCCTTCTCTTTTTCTTTGTGGAGCTGGTCATTATAGTTTGTGGGGACTGCTTGGCCTTAGGCATCTCACCAGATGGCTGCTGCTCAGCCCTCTCATCTACATTGCCCTCGGCCTGCAGGGTCTTATATTTATTATGCAAGGGCAACAGAAGAGGAGAAGAGGGCTGGGATGAATTTCCCTTGCAACCCAGACAGGGACCTGTATCCATCCCTCCCTGTTTCCAGGGTCAGTTCCCTCAACAGGGGAGGTCTACAGAGCCTGCTCCCACATATCTAACTCCCTTTCACATTCCCTAATTGACCTGAGCTTAAAGAGATCCTTAAGAGAGTAGCGGCAGAAGCATGGGGACAGCAGCTACAGGAAGATGAGGCAGAGGAGGAATCGGACGATGATATTCACACTGCTAGCACCCCCCAGCAAGAAATAAGGCATGTCAGAAGGGATTACATCAGAGCAGAGAACGAACCAATTCTAAATTGGCTTGGCAGAAGTTTTGATACAGGTGACCAGCTCTAATTGTGGGAGACAAGTAAACATCACAGCTAGGAACTCTCACAAAGGATAGTGGAATAGACTGCTAGGCAGGTGTCTTGGTAAGGTTTCTCTGTGTACACACCTTTCACTGGCAGCTCTTATGAGATACCCATCCCAAGATGACCTTCCATAGAATCCTAAACCCTGGAATACCATGGATGATGGAATTGTTTGAGAGAGTTTGCTGTGAGAGAAGTGATGTATGGCAATCATGGCACTCTGAATCCTGATGAAATTCCTGTGGGAACTGGTCTTGCTAAAAAGCTCATCAAACTTGCTCCTCCAAATTATGCTACTATTTTGGCAAGAACCAGCTGTGACTCTTTGTCGCCCATTCAGAATCTGATTTGTCAGTTGGAAGGTCAGAATATCGTCAGCAAAACTCATTCATCTTTCAACAGTCCAGTGTGGCCTGTGAGAAAGCAGAATGGAGACTGGTGTCTGACAGTCAACTTCCATGCCCTGAATGAAGTAACTCCACCTATGAGTGCATCAGACACAGACTTGATGGAACTCCAGTATGAGCTGGAATCCAACAAGGCCAAATGGTATGCTACCATAGACATTGCTAATGCTATCTTCTCTATTCCCATAGCAGAGGAATGCAGGCCTCAGTTTGCTTTCACCTGGAGAGGAATCCAGTGCACTTTCAACAGATTGCTGGTGGGCTGGATCCACAGCTCAAGCATCTGTCATGTGTTGATCCATGATGCTCTGGAGAAAGGTGGTGCTCCAGAACACATCCAGTTCATCGATAATATCATTGCCTGGGGTAAAACTGCTGAAGAAGTCTTTGAGAAAGGTAACAAAGTCATTGACATTCTCCTGAAAGCAGGTTTCGTCATTAAGCGAGACAAGGTGAAAGGACCCTGCCAGAGAGATCCAGTTTCTGGGAGTGTGGTGGCAAGATGGATGCCAACACATTCCAGTGAATGTGGTAAACAGAGTCTCTACCCTGGCAAATCCCATGAACAAGAAAGAAACTCCATGTTTCTTGGAGATAGTGGGATTTTGGAGACTGCACATTCCTGGATACAGTCAGATTGTGAAACCTCTGTATGATGTGACTCCAAAGAGAAAGAGTTTCCAGTGAGGACCTGAACAACAAGCAGCCTTTGACCAGATAGAACAAGGAGTAGTCCACTCAATGGGTCTGGGACCTGTTTGAGATGGTCCAGACATTAAGAACATTTTGTACACGGCTGCAAGTGACCATGGTCCAACCTGGTGCTTGTGGCAAAGAGCTCCAGGTGAGACATGACAACATCCCCTTGGTTTCTGGAGTCGAGGTTACAGAGGTTCAGAGGCAAATTATACTCCCACAGAGAAAGAGATTCTAGCTGCCTATGAAGGAGTAAAAGCAGCTTCTGAAGTAATTGGAACTGAGTCACAACTTCTCTTAGCTCCCAGATTACCAGTTTTGAATTGGATGTTCAAAAGTAAAGGTTCTACACCACATCATGCCACAGATGCCACATGGTCCAAGTGGATGGCTCTGATAACACAGAGAGCTCAAATGGGAAATCCTGAAAGACCTGGTCTGATGGAGGTGATCACAAGTTTGCCTGAAGGCACCAACTGTACTAAACCTCCAGAGGAGACAGTAACTTTTGCTGAGGAAGCTCCTCTTTACAATGACCTTTCTGACGATTTTTCTTGGACTTCTGAATCATCTACATCTGAGGACAGCCAGAATGGATTGTGAATCTATGAATTGTAGATATTGTTTTAGGTTAGATGGGCAGTACTAACAGCCAATTAAATTGTTTAGAAGGGGTGGATTGTGACAGTTTATGCTGTGCCTTTAAGAAAGATTGCTGTAAAACTCTATAGCTGAACATTTGGGTGTAAAAAGGAAAACAAAGATTAATTCTAAACTAATTTCATTGGTCAGATGTGAGAGGTACCATAGCAAATATCTCTCACATTCCTTTCTCTCAGGCACTCTGGCTTCTGTCTTTCTCTTGGTATGCATGTTGCCGTTGGACAGATGGGAAGGCCTCTCATCTAGTGAACCTTCAGATAAGCAAAATTAACTTCTTAACAAAGCTTTGAGCTAACTGAAATTCCCTTAACATTTTCCCTTCTCTTGTCATCTAATTACCTAGATGGAACGGGGAGTTTATCAGAATGTCCTTCCTATTTTACTGGTGGTGACCCAGTAAAATATAGGGAATAGACCCAGCACAAACAGCAAAGGGTTCTCAGGGGGAATCCCCATAAATGTGGAGATGAAAACAGCCCTAATAGGCCTTTCCTTTAGTCATTAGTCTATAGAGGAATTCTCTGAGTAGCAAAAGAGTCTAAAATGCAGACACACTAGACAATCACTTATAAAGGATTAATCTCTTGTTGCTGCAGCTAGATGATATTTTAGAACTGATCTAAACACAAATTCTGCAGACTTTCAACGTTTTAATGATCTTGGGAGGAAATTGATGTAGCATCAAGCATCCCTTGGCTTTTAAACTGGTGTGCTCAGTTGAAGAAAAGGATGCAGGTTGTAAACAGAAACACAGTTGCCTGTAGAGTTTTGGACGTCTTTCCTCACCACCTAAAAATAATTGTCCTAGACCTATTGTGTCATACTCTTAGCTAGCTCTCAGTATCACACAAGAAGAAATCAGGACACTGCAGAATGACATCCATGTATCCTTTGAGACTTGTATGGTGTTACCTGAATAAAATTCATCTTCCATGAGAGAAAGGTATGTTAACAGAGTTTGGACATACCTACACTGTGACATAGTTTACCCAAATTATTTGTATCCCGTTATCTTTCTTTGAAACATGATGCTTTTGAGAATTTCTCTGAATTATCTGTACAAGGAGAGATTTCCTATTTTCTCAGTGTGTATGATGTAAGGCAGTGGAAAAAAAAAAAAAAAAAGAAGAAGAAAATGATAATTAGAAGCAGTGGAAGCTTTAGTATTTGGCACATTTGAAGGAAGATATAAATCACAGTAGCAGATCTGAAATAATGAGCATTGCTTCTGTAACACAAAAATGAATAAGAAAACACAGTAGGATTTTTTTATTGCTAAAGTTTATGATTTTCCACTCAGAACACTAATCACCACTGCATCTAAGCTCCATTTTTAAAATCCATTTGATAGAGATAGAATTTCTCATGAGAAAATTCCATTCTGCAGTATTGCCAAGACAAAGAGCTCAGAAGTATCAAAAGTGGTTTAAAAATTGTAAGTCCTTTGAAAAAAATAGCCTTTTATATTAAGGTCAGCTTAATTTCTCCACAGTATGTGGAAAAAAAAAGGCAGAGCTTTCTAGAAAAACATTATATTAACCTTGAAATTTCATTCCCTAAAACTTTTTTGGTGACATTCAGATCATTATTTGAGGTTAGCTTTAAAGGCTGATCATTTCATTCAGCCTTGGAGTTTCATCAGAGGTATCTGAAGGTTTCACACTGTGAGACTAAAATAAATGTCCTTGCTGTAGAGAAAAAACATTGTATTCAGATACATACCTGTATCAAAACCCCTGTACAACACATTTCTAATATACATGGACTAGAAATATCAAAGCAACCCAGTAGCACTGCCACATTCCACTGTCTTGAGGACACATAAAGTATAGAAAAACTACAGGTTGAGTCATGATTCACACTCCCAGTCATATTCATAATTATTAATTACAATTTCAAACTTTCATTGTTTTGTTGCATAGATTGGTATATTGATCTATTGTTTTATCATTTTGTGAATTTTTAATAGTAAAAAAAATTACTGACTGTAAATGAGAATTGTAAAATATCAAAAAACATCTAGATCACAAATACCTAGTTTGATCAGCAAAGAGCATAACATAAAAAAGCAATGGCAAACAGAGGGACTGATTCTGAGATAAACAGCTCACCAGAATAACTTTCTCTATATAAATAATGCTATTGTTCCAAACTGTGTTATGTGGAATGGGCTCCATTATTTTGCTAATGAAGATTAATTATCTTGACATTGGTCAGCTTTCTCTGGGATAAACAGGTTGTAAAGAGGTTGATTGCATTCCTTCTGAAGATAGTAGAAACACTTTCTTTCCCTGTGAGATTTATAGAACCAGACTCCTAAAGTTGAAACTAACCTAGTTGATGAGATCAACAGGTATCTTGAAAACTGTAAGGTTAAAAAAAAAAAAAAAAAAGGTCAAAAAATTGCATGAAATGCAGTAGAGCCAATTCCAAAGTACTCCACCTGGACTGAAGGGTGAGTGTCTACTGGGTAAGTGGCATCTCTCCAAAAGAGGCTCTGCTGATGATGGAGATCCCATTCTGGGGAAAAGTAAATAACTACTCAGTGTTAATTTACTAGGTCATCACAGACAGAGCATATCCTAGGTCCTGTTTTAATTTAGGAGTTGAGCTGTCCACTCTACAGTGCATGAGTCAGCCTTCATGATTTCTGTTTTACATGAACTCCTATTTCAGTTACTGCCCAGCTTGTATTATGTCCTCACAGTGTATATTTACAGGGAACACTGAGGAAGCCCAACCTGCACATTCCACATTTGTCTAGTGAAGTTTCTGAAGGACACCTGAATGTTATTGCAGACACTTCACTGGAGTCTTCTTCTCTGATTCATACAATGCTACTTCACATGTTGTATTTAGAGAAGGAAAAATGTCTTTGACAATTACAGTCCATTTTAACAAAAATGCTATAAAGGAAAATTTCAGGTGCTGTCTTGCCTTGGATTGTTGTGCCTGTTTGTTTTGTTTTTTTCTGTAAGTACTTCAGAAGTTCTGCTTTAATTCACTGATGATTTCATTGTGTGAAATGTAAAATTGAAAATGGAAATTAATGTCATATCTATTCCTGGGGGGAAAATATATATATATATACAAAGAAATAAAACACAGTACTGACAAATCAATAAGCAAGTTTTAAAAACATAATTTTATCTCTGCAGTCTCAGATACAATAATATACAATTAACTTTTTCTGTGCAAAGGACTTCATAATTCAGGCTTTGAAGTATTTAGAGTAGACAAACTGCTCTTCAAAGAAGTTATTTCTTTAGTTTAATAGCTTACTGTAAGGCTGCATCTATACAGTTCTCGCTGTACTTTTTTTCCAAGCTTATGGATAGCAGAAAGTCCTAATATGCATCCTCCAGATAAATATTCTTTGTTCTCCTTTTTGGCTCCTCCTTTCACTGCTCTGCAAGAATAGTGAATTATGCTCTAGCTCCAGAGAATTGAGTTAAATCTAGTTAGTAGCAGGTGTGTGGTGTTCCCACGGTATAAGAGACACACCAAGGTGCTGGACTGTGTCCCCAAAAGGGCAATGAAGCTGGTGAGGAGTCTTGGGAATAAGTCTTATGAGGAGCAGATGAGTGAGGTGGGGTTGTTAAGGCTGAAGAAAACCAAGTTGAGGGGAGAACTTGCTCTTTACAACTTCCTTTCAGGGTCTTGGTCTCTTCTCACATATCACAACTGATAGGACAATAGGTAATGTCATCAAGTTACACAGGGGGAAATTTAGGTTAGACATTAGGAAAAAATATACCAAAAGGGTTATCAAAGACTGGGACAGGCTGCCCAGGGAGGTAGAGTCTCCATCCCTGGGCATATTTTAAAAGCCATATGGGTATGGTGCTCAATGATATGGTTTAGCTGAGTCCCTGGTAGGATTAGATAATGGTTGAACTTGATGATCTTAGAGGTCTTTTCCAACCATAGCACTTCTGTGATTCATCTTCTCATTTTCAATTATTCATATTATCAGCCTTTTGCATTTTTCATTTGAGAATACTTGCAATATTTTCTATAGTATCTCATAGAGAAAAAAATCTTTACAGCATTAAAAGAAGCAGAACTTCAGTTCTCAGTGCTCATTATTGTTTGGACTTTTCATCATTGTGTTGAAACCTTCACTTATAATTTTCAGATCTTTAGAATTAAGACGATTGGTATTGTCCCAGCTATGCACAAATGGTATAATGATCCAGTCTACAATTTTGACTAAATGTTGTTTGTGTCAGGTGACAGTGGAGATATTAAAACATACCATCTTCAGTTAGGCCATGCAAATAATTAATTCTTCTATTTAATAGCCCCACTGAAAAGACCAAAAATGGCATGTGTGTCATTTAACACATTGCAATTTTAATTTTACCTAAAATTCAGTATTTCTTTAATAACCAAGAATGGTCAATCATTTATCTGTATATCACCTCACTGAGAAAATGATACCAGGCAGTAGAGCTTGTGGACATAATCCAAGGTCAGAATTAATATTAGTGCCTAGAAAGATTATTACCTTCTCTATTGAGTTATGCTCTTTCCTGAGGTGCACATATATTCTTCTGCAGAGAATCCCTCCAGGTGAAGTAGGCAGCCCCAACAGCACATTGCAGGACAACCAGAGATCACAACAACAGCTGAAAAGGTGCAACCAATTCAGGAGGTGTCAAGGAATTTAGGAGAGAATGAGCAAAGCTGAATACAGAGCTAGATAGAGAACATAGCAGCTGCTTGGGAGGACATAGAGGAAGATATCTGAATAAGAACTGTGAGGAGTCTTGAAAGCAAAAATGCACAAATTGCTATTCCCTCTGCCTGTGAAAAGTTATCTGTCATCAAAAGTTATGGTAGAGTCATCTTCGTATAGTAAACAGAATTGGTGAGCAGCATGTAATGTGGTCTAGTGCTCAGTCTTTAGTAAACTCCTGCAGAGGAATAAATGCGCTACAGACAACAACATCTACTTTCTTCAACCCTGTGAAGAAACATGTGTTTTCCTGTGGCTGTACACAGTACTGAGAATTTCTCAGCAGTATGAGACAGAAATATCAGTGTAATTGTTTCTCTTCAAGTGTACTGCTTAATTCAAACTTTAAGGGGACTGCTTTGGCAGATTTGCTCTCAGAAAAAACAGACTTCACAAAATGTCCTGGCACATCACAGAAGAAAAGCAGGATATGTCAGTGCAGTTATTGTGGTGCTCTCAACCCACATGCAATTGATGTGAGTACCTAAAGAAGATCAAAGCCACCACTCTATCTCATCTTGTTTCCCTCAGTCTTTCAACTCCTTACCTTCACTTGGCAGAGGCAGCTTCAGTAGTCAATTTTAGAGCAGCAATGGTCTGTTTTGAAAAGGGTTTTGAACCTGCCCTTTGCCATGCTGCTGACAGTATGGGTAATAAAAAGGATCAGTGCATCCTGAGACCTCTCAGAGAACACTGTGGAGTTGAGACTTCCATAGTTACTATGGGAGATGATGTTTAAAAGCCTTTGTTCCAGTTAAAACAATGTTACTTTTAAGCCCACAAGACTAATTACATCTATTCTTCCCAGCTTCCATGAAATAGGTGTTTAATCAGAGGTAATTTAATTTCTCTTTGTCTATTAGCATGGGTAGCTGTAAATGTGTACAATAGGATTTGTAAATGTCCAACAGCTTCTAAATGCACAGTAAGCTCTGGCCTGGTGGGCATGGGGTAGGAGGAGTGAGACCAGCACTGCTGGAGCATTGCTTGTGCTGAACAGACTTTTATATTTGACAGTACATTTAAATTTATGAATTTTGTGAGATGCTAAGAACAAAGGCAAGGAAGTCAGTTGTATTCCCACTGATTCTTTACTTCTGACTCCAGGAGGTCCAGAGCATTATGGACTAAATTACTCAGGAGGCTATGGGGAGGGTTTATTTAAATTAAGAAGTTCATAAGTTTCCTATCCATATTAATGTTTTTTAATTCACTCTGAAAGAAAGACTTCTGATAATCACTATATTTTTCTGTGCATATATAATACTGCAATCATATGATAACAGCATAGTTTGGTTATCTTAAAATACAATTTTTGTTTTAAAAATGAATCAGAATTACTAGGGGAAAGGTACAAAAGAGAACACATACAACAGTTAATTAAAAGTGTCCCAGGTTGAGGCAGATCCTCCCTTGCCTCCCACCAGGGCTGAAAAAAAATGAGACTCAGACAAATGGACTGCAGAAGTGATGGAAAATTTAATGGAAAAGCAGTAAAGTGTTTTGCAGAGAGCTACAAGCATAGTGACAAAAAGGGTCCCAAAGCATACAGAGTCCCTCACAGCACACCCAGAAGCCTCACAGCATTCCCCTTCTCCCTACCTGAGGGTACACCCAAAACCCCCAGGGCTCTTTCTTCACCCCCTCCACTATTAGGTTAATCTCAGCTGGCCAGATCTAAGATTGCCCTTCACCCTTCTCCTCCTGGCATTATGCCTAGCCAGGCCCAAGGGGCCTTGATATAACTCCCCTTCCATTACCAGATAGGGAGCATCTCCCACAGGAGCAGCAAGGGAAGAAAGAGGAAGTGTGAGACCTTGCAGATGGATTTATAGGGAGCAGGACATTATGGGAATGAAATACGCAGCTTCCTGTGTCCACCCACTGGGCTGGTCACTGGAGGCACCGGAGGCGTATCTTGTGTGGCAGCAGCAGAAGGCACCCAGCCTAAACTGCCACAAAACATATAGTTTAGCTCAGCAGGAGAGATACAGCTACTGTTGATTTCAGTGTCTGAACAAATATTCTACTGTTGCAGATTTTGGTTTAAAAAAAGTGTTAGAATTACCACTGCCAAAGTGAACATAATGCTCGTCAATATAAGGATATGATTCCTCCTCTACTGCCTTAGAGCTTTTTTTGTTATGGTGAAAAGGCAAATCTTTTGGATCATTTTCTTTGGCTGCTTCATAAAGCTGTCTGACTTTCCCAAAGAAGTGAGGCAGCTCTGCTTGTTGGGTCACAGGTGGAAAGGAAGGCAGAAATATTTCCTAAGGACGAAACTAGACTCACAAGGTAGCATTCATATGAGCACATTAAAGTGTCAATATGGTAACTACTGACCTCAGCTTCTCCTGCAAAGGAAAAATAATACGTTGCTGAAATCTTCCTGAGAGGTGTCTAAAATGGTGACTTGATCACGCATTAAAAGTGCCTGTCCGTTTTGTCAGCTAGAAGGCAAATGAACTTTAGAGTAAATGTCCCAGAAGACAATTTGTAGTGTCAAAGCAAAAGAATTTCTATGATACTTGATGCTTACACTTGCCCATGATGAAACTAATGTTCTCTATCTCATTGTTGCAGTTTGAGCTGGGTGCCCCCCTGGTGTGTTCACTTCCTGTGTCCAGAAGTCCAGCCCAGAGGGATGGACGCAGGAAATCGTGTATTTCCTACCATAATTCTTTGCACCACTATAAGATCCAGTGCGGGGTCTAACACTTTCTCTTTTCTTCCTCCTCCGCCAGCCGGTAACTGGGGGAGATGTCTGCTGGCTTTGGGCCTGATTAGGCCCAAGGCCACAGGGGGATGGGCAGTCTCAGGCCTGGCCAGCTGAGACTAGCCCAGCAGAGGGAGGGGGAAGAAGGAGCCCTGAGGGTCTCGGGTGTACCCTCAGGTGGGGATGGGATGCCTCTGGGTTTGCTTTGGGATCTTCCTTTGTCACTGCGCTTTGGGTTCTCTGTAACATTCACTGCTTTCTATTTAAACTTTCATCACTTTTGCAATCCGTTTGTCTGAGTGTTTTATTCCTGCCCGTGGTGGGGGGAGGGGGGCTGCCTCAACCCAGCACATTCTTGGTAGCAGAGGATGGTTGTTGTGGGGAGGGGGTCTGCCTCTAAACCCACCACACTCATAGGGAACAATACTTATCCCTGCGTTATAAGACACAGACTTGTATTTTGTGATGACATGGCTTGTCTCTACAGAGTTATCTGTAGATCTGTAGAGATCAGGCAAAACCATTGAGGGATTCAGGAAAAATACAGTGGACGCTTCCTTTAAGAGAAGAGATGAAAACTGAAGAATCCAGGTCTTTAACTGAAGAAAACTCTTATTTTAACTTTTTCTCAAATTTAAAGGAAAGACAACTTTTAGTTCAATACAACAACTTTGTTGCTACTTTCAGCAGTCTGAAGCTTGGTGTAACAGGAGACAATTATTTTACTATTCAAGAGTGACTGTTGTAATAGAACAAAAATTTGATGAAACTCCCATTGCATCCAACTGTCTTCTCCTGTGCCAGCCTGTTACACAAGACGATCTACAGCCCTTCTCTATTTATACAAAACAGGGAATAACTAATTAGTGGTAAACATTAGCTTTTATGTAGACCAATAGAAAACAAAGAACTCTCTGTCACTGTATACCAAATAAATAGTTTGCACTCATGATTCTGAACAAAGGTAATTGTCATCATCTGCTGAACAAAACCATACGACTCAGAAGCCCCCCAAAAAATATTTTTTTCCCCCTTCCCTGGTAGGAATTCCTACCAAACTAGAATACATCTACAGAAAGTTCCTGCTTCAACTATATCATTAATATCCCTAGGGTATACCAAGTATACCAAAATCTAAACCAGTCCCTCTTTTCCATTTAAGAAGAAGGGAGAACTATACAGAGCACATACAAATGTATAATGGGAAGAGCTGTGTGGAGTCAGACTGAAGTTCCATCTAGGCCTGTACCAAGAGTATAAGGAAATAACAGTGTATTTCTTTTTACTTGTGAGAAGATACATTTTCCCAGAATAGTCTCACCATCTCCAGTTATTTGTGGTTCAGGAACACCCTGAAGAACTGCTAATCTCAATGGAATCTTCAATCGAGAGTTTGTCAGATTAATCACCTGAATTTTACAACTCTGAGGCAAGGAATTCCTCAGCACTTTGTAAAGATGTAGCAGCAAATATGAAAAGAGTTGTCTGGTTTTTACCTGTTTTGATTTCAAGTGTTCTCCTTTAATATGCCCCTGAAAGCTATCTTAGATAGGAAGACACTATCAGTAGGTAAAAGGGCCTTTTTGCTAGCATGAATAAACTTCCAATAACAGCAACTTCCTCACAGAATGAACTTTTCTGTTTCTTTCCTTTCCAGATAATTTTTAAACCACCAAATCCACATTATCATGTTTAAATAGAAAGAAATAATTTCTGAGAGAGGACTTCAGCACCCTTCAATCTAAACAGAAGTGTTTTTCTCAGACACTTGCCATTGTAATCGCAAAGCCAATTATTTCCTTTGATGTCTGAAGTTAAAGGAACTCCACACATCCTCCTTGTGTGCAGCTTTGGGAACATGACACAATAACTGCATCTTACATCTTTTGCTCTTTAGGTTTAATGACCTTTCAGCTGCTGACATCATTCTTTTCATTGTGTTCCACAGATTCATAAAAGTTTCTCTCTTTCATTAGAAGTGTCAAAACCAGCTCTGTGCAGTGGTCCCCAGTCTTAACTTTATAAAGCATACTTCCAAATAGTCTCTCAGAATCAATTTCTACCTACACAAAACTGTGTGCAAAAATAATTTACTTTTGCACTACTCAGCACACTTAAATGTACATACACAAAAGGAATTCAAACCCATAAGCTATTTTTGCCTTTTGGGTTTTGTAAGTTACTTTGCCCACTTGTGCTGCATGTGCTCCCCCTTGGTTGCATTTAGTTTTAAAGACCTCATGTAAAATCCTGATTCCACTGAAACCAGTAGCAAAATTTTCCCTAATCAACAGAATCAGAAAAAGAATTATGCCTTCTCTTTTTATTGTGTTCATGTACAATTATTTGATTGAATGTGATGAAAAATTATACTCAAATTCTACCAATTTGAGACAGTAGCTTTATATTAAGATATTTTACTTTCTTGATACAGCTTAGAATAAGAAAATAAAAAAATTGAAATTGCAAAAATTTTCCCAATTACTCCTTTTCATATCTAAACTTCACAGGATCATAGGATCACAGGATGTTAGGGGTTGGAAGGGTCCTCCGAAGGTCATCAAGTCCAACCCCCTGCCAGAGCAGGACCATGGAATCTAACACAGGTCACACAGGAATGTATCCAGATGGATCTTGAAAGTCTTCAGAGAAGGACACTCCACAACCCCTCTGGGGAGCCTGTTCCAGTGCTCTATGACCCTCACAGTAAAGAAGTTCCTCCTCATGTTGAGGTGGAACCTCCTGTACTGTAGTTTCTATCCATTATTCCTTGTCCCTCTTGACACTCAGCCCTCAGATAATTATAAACATTTATTAACCACCCCCTCAGTCTTCTCTTCTCCAGACTATAAAGGCCCAGGTCTCTCAGCCTCTCCCTGCAGGGCATGTGCTCCAGTCCTTTAATCATCCTGTAGCTCTCTGTTGGACTCTCTTGAGCAGATCCCTGTCCCTCTTAGCAGATCCTTGTCCCTCTTCTACCTATTCCAGACTTGATTCTACTTATTCCATATTCGACTCTACCTATTCCATACTCGTTTCTTACTTGGTGACATTTTCAATTATCTTTTCTCCCAGGTACACATCATACTAACTGTCACGTGTTCATTCAATTAGAAAGAAGGAGGATTCCACACATCTTTGACCAGAATGGGTCTGATTTCTAAGGCTGCAGTCTCATTAACTGCCACAAATCATTCTCAGAAAATCACACAATAGGGAGAGTGGAGGAAGTGATGGAAAAATAGTCAGGTAATAATAAGTAAATTAATGTGTCATAAATTACTTGCTGAAAGGAACATAAAGAACAAAACTGTGGTTTTGCCATTGACATGATAGAAGCATGATGAAAAATATAAATTTTTTTTGCTCTTATGACATTGACTCTAGTTATGAAGAACATTTAACTAGAAATGGAACTTTAATGTTTTTCAGTGAAGTCAAAACTGAGTTTTCTTCTGAGCTATTGTAGTACTTAGGCGGTGAATTAACTCCTGTCATTACAAAGTTAAGGGTTTAGCTACAATATGACTGTATACAGCTGATGTCACTTGCCTAAACTAATCAGTTTAATGTGTATGTTCTTTGAGATATGAAAGCTCTATGTTCACTAACCACTGGCACCACCAGCTGGAGATAGCATGTTGTGATCCCTGATAATTCGATGGCATTATGGTGCACTGAGCTCCTGTGTCAACCAAGGCCCTGTACTTCCAAAATTGTGAAGTGCCAGGCCACTGGATGTACACATCCCAATAGATTCTGTTATCTTCTCCCCCTGGTGGGAGGCAGGGCACCCCTAATTATGGGAAATATGTCCACATGTGCAATTAGCACAGTGTCCAGTGTTAGAACTGGAGGCACTGTTGGAGCTATTAGAGCTGTCCTAGGAAACTGTGGAAGTAACAGCGACCCTTCTGGCATTGCTGCCTCAGGTTCTGCCACTTTGCACTTCCCTCAGTCTCCTGAAAAGATCAGGAGTTGGTTGACCATCCCATCTGTTCATGTTCTCACCAAACAGTTCACACAGAGTTATCCAAATACTCCCACGTGATTTACTCTGAGATCTGTTTTGGTTTGACCAGTTTTCGAATGACCTCCTTGGAGGATGTCTCTTCCTAACAGCTGAATCCTTCAGCTCTTTCATGCAATTCTCATTTTTTCCAGACAGAGTTTCAATGGCTGAAACCAAAGAAACACATGTGAGACTAGCTTAAAATTGTCTTCTTTGATCAGTGAAATGGAGGAGCTCCACCATGATTTCTTGCCACAATTCTGCTTGCCAAAATAGTAGCATAATTCAGAGGAGGAAGTTTGATGAGCTTTTTAGCAAGACCAGTTCCCACAGGAATTTCATCAGGATTCAGAGTGCCATGATTGCCATACATCACTTCTCTCACAGCAAACTCTCTCAAACAATTCCATCATCCATGGTATTCCAGGGTTTAGGATTCTATGGAAGGTCATCTCAGGATGGGTATCTCATAAGAGCTGCCAGTAAAAGGTGTGTCCACAGAGAAACCTTACCAAGACACCTGCCTAGTAGTCTATTCCACTATCCTTTGTGAGAGTTCCTAGCTGAGATGCTGACTTGTCTCCCACAATTAGAGCTGGTCACCTGTATCGAAACTTCTGCCAAGCCAATTTAGAATTGGTTCGTTCCCTGCTCTGATGTAATCCTTCCTCCCATGCCTTATTTCTTGCCTGGGGGCACTAGCAGTCTGAATATCATTCTCTTCCTCCTCTGCCTCATCTTCCTGTAGTTGCTGTCCCCGTGCTTCTGCTGCTACTCTCTTAAGGATCTCTTTAAGCTCAGAAGCACCTCCATTAGCTGCTGTCTTACCAGAGCCTGTATCCTGTCCTGCATCTCCAGTATCCATTGATGGTCTCAATAACTCAACTACATCTTTAGGACAAGCCTTCTCTTCCTCCTCAGCAGGATCTTTTTTGATAGAAGGTCCCTCACCAGCAGAGGAATCTTGTTGCTCTCCCCCATCAGCTGCTGTACCAGCCTTCTGTCTACCTCTCTTACCTAAAGCTACTACTTGCTTAATTGGAGCTGTGTTTAGATTTACAGCAGGCTTAACAGAAGCCGACACATTTTGAGACAAAACAGCTGCAGCAGGGGACACTTCCGGTCCTGCCAATGAAGAAGGAAATGATTTTGCCTCTGTAAAGGCTGCCAAGAACGTGACAGATGCCATCTTAGGAGCTGCTGCTGCTCCTAGCTGATTGCCAGAATAACCAATAGCCCCATTCAGAGACACCTTACTGATACCCTGTTTAGCTCTGTTTCCCCTATACCCTCATCACTAGAAATCTCTGGATTCAAGTTAGAACTATTCCTCCTATGCCTAGGTCTGTGTTTAAAAATGAAACAGGTCTTGGATACTCATTTCTCACAGTACAGTGCAATTAACAAGTACACCACTACTATCCTTGAATCCTTGAACACAGGTTGGAAGGGACCTCAAGTATCATCTGGTCCAACCTTTCTTGGGATAAGCACAGTCATAATTTCTCACCACCAGCAAATTCACACACAGCAAATAAACTACTTTTGGATCCCAGCCATCCCTCAGAATTACTCTTTCACCTACTGGGATTTTGAAATCATGTAATTAGATTTGCAGTGTTGTGACAGTCACATTCTGATATCTATTAAGCCAAAAGAACCCCAAAAATTGATCAGAGAGAAGCTGAATTTTATACTTAAACCTCAGGTACAATTTATACATCAGATATCTCCCTAACTTATCACAGAAGAATCCAACAACATATTTATACACTACAACACTTAAAGCAGAAAAGATCAGATGCCTAAGAATCCAGAACACCTTCATGTCACTTCCCTAATCTGAGCAGGAATAAATCAAGCAAATCTTGCCCCACATTGGGTGCCAATTATTTTGTGTACATAGAATACATAGAATACATAGAATAAACCAGGTTGGAAGAGACCTTCAAGATCATCGCGTCCAACCCATCAACCAATCCAACTCCGCCCAAGCAACTAACCCACAGCACCAAGTACCCCGTCAAGTCTTCTCCTAAAAACCTCCAGTGATGGTGACTCCACCACCTCCCCAGGCAGCCCATTCCAATGTGCAATCACTCTTTCTGTATAGAACTTTTTTCTAACATCCAGCCTGTATCTCCCCTGGCGCAGCCTGAGACTGTGTCCTCTTGTTCTGGTACTGCTTGCCTGGGAGAAGAGACCAACATCCGTCTGTCTACAACCTCCCTTCAGGTAGTTGTAGAGAGTAATAGTTTAACCCAGTGTCATCAACAAAAACTCAGCTGAGCCCAGTCGGGGAAGCGAATGGAGCTGTACTTTAGAAGCAATAATGGAATGCAATGACTATATAAAAAATACGCAGTATTTACAATATTATGCAAGCATTTACAAAAAAGAAAATAACACAGAAAATCCTCCTTGGTCAGGAGGATTCCACCTCACCTCCCCCCAGCCCCTCTCCTATCCCTTTTTCCTCTGTTAATTAGAAGAAAAAAAGGAGAAAATGTTAGGGGAATTTCAGTTAGCTCAAAGCATTGTTAGTAAGTCAGTAGTGTTTATCTCAAGGTCGTAGAAAAGAGGTGTCCCTCTCTGTCCAGAACAGCACCCAGAACAGCACCATGCGAGCAGAAAGAGACAGAGAGCAGAATGTAAGATTGTAAAACTACATCCCACTCATCTACCAATGAAATTAATTTAGAATAATCTAACAATAATGTGTGTTTCCTTTTTACAACTGACTGCAGATTTGCTCAGAATTTTTTTTTTTAAGGCACTGCCTCAACTGTCACACATGTTTAATTTCCCCAGGTATCCTGCAGTCTTATGTATGTATCTGTGTGTAAGAGATGTAGAAGATGATTCAAGAATGTGACCGGTTTAGGCTGTGCCTTTAAGAAAGGGACAGTTACTGAAACACTCTGGCTGAATGTTTTGGGGTAAAATGAAAACAAAGATATTCTAAACGAATTTCATTGGTAGATTGGTAGAATGTAACTTTAAATTTTTAGCTTTAGTTCAGTTTGAATCTCAGTCAGTTCAGTCTGTCTATTTCAGTCCCTCTGAACAGCTGTCTTCTGTCTGTGCTGGCGGGTGCTGACCTTTCAACTAACCAGATAAGAAACTAATTCTTGCATACACTTTGAGCTAACTGAATTTTGTCCTTAATAATTACCTTTTCTCTCTCTAGCCCCTTTTTGGGAAAAAAGGGAGGTAGGGAGAGAAGGGGGTACAGTTGGGAGGACCCTCCTGGCTGGAGGAGGGAAAGGTTTTCTGTGTGTTCTTTGCTGTATATTTCTGTATATATTGTAAATACTGTATATTGTGTATATATTCATCTGCATTTCATCCTGCTTGTAAATGTATCTTATCCATATTTTTGCTTCTCCAACTGAATTAACTGTGGTTTCTTTGGGGGGAGGGGGGGGGGGTGAGAACTGAACCTCTCACCACCACAAAGAATCAATCTTAACATTGTATTCCTTTTCACCTCCTGAAATTTTGCAACTACAGTCAGTAGTTGCAAAATTTGGAATATAGCTTTTTCATATACCAAAAGTACTCAGAGGAACTGCATATAAACCTAATAAATAGAAACATGAGGCAGGATCAGCTAAGAGCTCCTGATCCTTCTGTAAGCAGGAGTAATTTGGAATTATCATTCAGATAGTAGGATTATGGTACTGATTGCAATGTCAGTTTCCTAGTATTTCTCTTTCTTTCCTTCACCCTTAGAAGTATTGAGCCTTGAAAAATGAGCTGTCATCTACTGAATATAAAGCAGGGGAAAGGGGAGATTATTCCCATCTGATTCATACTATGACAACAGTTATGAGAGAATTGTCATTTGTTCTATCAAGCTGAAAATGAATCTGAGGCTCTGTCAGTCATTTGTGGTTTCTGTACAATGAACAAAGTACCTTTTTTTTTTTTCCCCCCAAAGAATCATGCTACCCTTGAATTATTCCCACAGGGCGTCACATGCCACCACCTGCAAGGGCAAGGAATCTCAAGAGCTAGTTGGTTTCAGTCTGTCATACAGCTCTCAGTGTACAGAGCAGATAGAAAGTGTGGTATGTAGTTGCAAGCATTTCATATAAGAATGATCTAATTTAATTCTGTGCATATCTGGGTGACTGCATATTACAGACAGCTACTGACAGACTGAATTTAGGGAGTAGAACCTCAAGCAATGCTCAGCTGATAGGAGGAAATGTTTTAGCTCTTGTGGGCCACAAACCCTGGGAACAAACTGCAGCTGTGTAGAGAGAAAAAAGTATTTAGCTGATTACCAATGACCATTGTGACTCAGGGAAGCCACACAACGAGCTGAGAATAAGAGCTGGTAAACATTGCAAATAGAGTCTTTCGTCTTCTGTCTGAACTTAGATAAGAGATGTGTGATCATTTGTCTTTTGTCTAACACCTGTCTGAGCCTTGCCAAGGGATGTGTGTTCCCTGGCATTTTCTCAGCAGCCAGTCGTGAGTCTGTAACTGTTTAACTGTTGCACGGACACATCTAATTACCAATCACGAGTTGCTTTTGATTATGTTAGCCTATATAAAGAAAAGACTTTGTACAATAAAGTAGACTCTTTCTCTCTATCAGTTACAATGGGAATCTAGACAAGTAGCCCAGGTGTACAGATATATATGCTGTACATCTTAACAGTCAGGTGACTCCACCTTCACATTTTATTCTTCATCCAATAACAGGAGACACTTTGCTTCATGAAGAATGATAGAGACAAATTGTCTGAATTAAAGGACTGCAGCGTTCTGGACAACCTGCTTCACCACCTGACTGTAATCTTATGAACAAGTACTTGAGTACTGTGTCCAGTTCTGGGCCCCTCAATTTAAGAAGAACATTGAGATACTGGAATGTGTCTGGAGAAGGGCAACAAGGCTGGTGAGAGGCCTCTAGCACAAGCCCTATGAGGAGAGGCTGAGGGAGCTGGGATTGTTTAACCTGGAGAAGAGGAGGCTCAGAGGAGACCTTATTGCTCTCTACAACTACCTGAAGGGAGGTTGTAGACAGGCGGGGGCACAGCCTAAAACGGTCACACCCAGGCAACCAGCACCAGAACAAGAGGGCACAGTCTCAAGCTGTGCCAGTGGAAGTTTAGGCTGGAGGTGAGGAGAAAGTTCTTCACTGAGAGAGTGATTGCCCATTGGAATGTGCTGCCCAAGGAGGTGATGGAGTCACTGTCCCTGGTGGTGTTCTAAAAGGGATTGGATGTGGCACTTGAAGCCATGGTTTAGTAATCATGAGGTGTTGGGTGACAGGTTGGACTTGATGATCTTTCAGGCCTTTTCCAACCTTATTGATTCTATGATTTTATAATTATATGATCTAAGTTTCTCTTTTCTTTGTTCATCTGGTTCCCTTCCTGACATGCACTACAATGAGGAGCCTGGCTACATCTCCTTAAGGACCCCTCATAATTACCAGGGGAATCATAGAATACTAGAATTGTCAGTCCTATCACTACCCCTGTAGTGGCTTAGATGGTTTAATCCACCTGCACCAAAAATAAAGCACAGCTAACCCAGTCAGAGAAGCAAATGAAAGCTGTATTTTACAAGCAATAATGAAATGCAATGAATATATACAAAATATACAGTATTTACATACAAGAATTTACAGGAAAGAACACAACACAGGAAAAAAAACCCTTACAGGAGCATCCCATCTCAGGTTCCCCCCAACCTCTCTCCCCCTTCCCTTCCCTTCCCTTCCCTTCCCTTCCCTTCCCTTCCCTTCCCTTCCCTTCCCTTCCCTTCCCTTCCCTTCCCTTCCCTTCCCTTCCCTTCCCTTCCCTTCCCTTCCCTTCCCTTCCCTTCCCTTCCCTTCCCTTCCCTTCCCTTCCCTTCCCTTCCCTTCCCTTCCCTTCCCTTCCCTTCCCTTCCCTTCCCTTCCCTTCCCTTCCCTTCCCTTCCCCCTCCAATTAATTAGACAAAAAAGGAGAAAGGGAGAAAAGGATATGAAAGGAAATTCATTAGCTCAAAGCAGTTGTAAAGAAGTTAGTTTTCTTATCTAATCAGCTTCAGTCCAGGGTCAGCTGCATACACCCTGGCCAAGAAATGAAAGAAAGACTGACACAGAATGTAAACATTTGTAAAACTACATCCCAGTCATCTACCAATGAAATTCATTTAGAATTAATCTTTGTTTTCCTTTTTACACCCAAACATTCAGCTAAAGAATTCTGCAAATATCCTTTTTCTTAAAGGCACAGCCTAAACTGTCACCATCCACCCTTTCTAAACAATTTCATTGGCTGTTAGTACTGTCCATCTAATCTAAAACAACATCTACAATTTATAAGTAAAGTTCACAGTCCATCCCAGATGTTCTCAAATGTAGATAATTCAGAAGTCCAAGAAAAATCAGGAAACAAGAAAACAGAAAACAGTTGGTGTCTTTGTAGACAAAGCAAAGCAAAGGAATCAGGGACTCTCAGTTGACTCAGGGCTCTCAGGGTTCTCAGGGTTCGTGCACTGTAGATTCCTCAGGGATTCTTCCTTTGGGCGCGTTGTAGCTGTACGACAGTCAGAAATTAAATTCTTTCAGCTAAAGTTAAATCTCTTTGTGGAATACACTGAATTTGACCATTCTCCTGCATTACCCAATAAGTGTGACCCGGACCTTCTGCTGAAACCACCCCTAGGACAGGTTTAGCCTCTCCTGAGGGCGAAAATACCCAAACAGTTTTACCTAATAGGTTCTTTTCTCTAATAACAGGAACTCTATCACATTCTACTCTCCGTAGCAGATCTGAATGTGCTGGTCCAGCTTGGTTCTGAACCTCTACTATTCACCAGCCAGGTTGCTTGTGCTAAATGTTTCTCGCAGTTTTTCAAAGATCCACCTCCCATGTCTTTGAGAGTGGTCTTCAACAAACCGTTGTAATGTTCAATGTTCCCTGCAGCTGGTGCATAGTAGGGGATGTGGAATATCCACTCAATGCCATGCTCTTTTGCCCAGTTCTTTACAAGATTGTTTTTGAAGTGAGTTCCATTGTCTGACTCAATCCTCTCTGGAGTTCCGTGTCTCCACAGGATTTGTCTCTCCAGACCGAGAATGGTGTTGCGTACAGTTGCATGTGGGACTGGATAAGTTTCCAACCATCCAGTGTTTGGCTCTACCATAGTAAGCACATATTGCTTACCAGAATGCTTGAGACAGAAATACCAAGCTGTATGGTGCAGCAGAGATGCTGGAGGGAAAGAATGCCATCCAGAGGGACCTTGACAGGCTGGAGAGGTGGGCACAAGCCAACCTCATGAGGTTCAACATGACCAAATGCAGGGTCCTGCATCTGGGTCGAGGCAATCCCTGGCACAAATCCACGCTGGGCAGTGACTGGCTGGAAAGCAGCCCTGAGGAGAGAGACTTGGGGGTGCTGGTGGATGAGAAGCTCAACAAGAGCTCTCAATGTGCACTTGCAGCCTGGAAAGCCAGTCAGATCCCGGGCTTCATCAAGAGAAGTGTGGCCAGCAGGTCAAGGGAGGTGATTCTCCCCCTCTACTCAGCTCTGGTGCATCCAGTTCTGGAGCCCCTATTACAAGAGGGATATGGATGTGCTGGAATGTGTCCAGAGAAGGGCCACGAGGATGATCAGACGGCTGGAGCATCTCTCCTATGAGGACAGACTGAAGGAGTTGGGGCTGTTCAGTCTGGAGAAGAGAAGGCTCCCAGGTGACCTAATTGTGGCCTTCCAGTATCTGAAGGGGGCCTACAAGAAGGCTGGGGAGGGACTTCTCAGAATCTCTGGTAGTGGTAGGACTAGGGGGAATGGAATGAAGCTGGAGGTGAGGAGATTCAGGGTGGGGGTGAGGAGGAAGTTCTTCACCACGAGGGTGGTGAAGCCCTGGGAATGGGTTGTCCAGGGAGGTGGTTGGGGCCCCATCCCTGAAGGTGTTTAAGACCAGGCTGGATGAGGATCCGGCTAGCCTGATCTAGTGTGGGGTGTCCCTGCCCATGGTGGGGGGGTTGGAACTAGATGATCCTTGTCGTCCCTTCCAACCCTGACTGATACTATGATACTATGATACTATGATACTATGATACTATGATACTATGATACTATGATATTATGATATAGTCAATCTGCCAAGCCTCACCATACTTGTACTTGGACCATCTGTCATCATACCATAAGGGCTTAATTGGCTTTGCCTGCTTAATAGCAGCACAAATGTCACAGTCATGGATGACTTGTGTGATAGCATCCATGGAAATGTCTATGGATCTGTCCCGAGCCCACTGGTAGGTTGCATCTCTGCCTTGATGTCCTGATGAATTGTGAGCCCACCGAGCTAAGAATATCTCACCTCGGTGTTTTCAGTTGAGATCAAAATCAGAGTCCATGTCTACTTGAGAAACTCTTGCAGCTAGATCTGCTTGATGTTTATGTTGTTGTTCCTCAGTAGCTTTGCTCTTAGGAATCTGTCATGATCATTAAAAGGCTATTAATATTCAATAGGCAGAATAATTAATAAAAATACTAATAACTTTATTAATAATAAAAATCCCATGGAAAAATATTAATAAATTCTACTTACTGGTTTGAAATACTCAGTTGTGGAACAGATATCTCACCAGCAGGGACAAGTAACAGTTTAAACTATATGTACAGAAATCCAGAAACAACAAACAGCACTTTAAACTGTGAAGAAAAGAAAAGGGAACATCCGCAAGGAATCCGGATATTGCCCACAAGGTGGGGGCGGAACTCCAGAATTCCATAGGGCAACAGACCCTTAATAGATGCTTATAAAAATCAGATTTCATAATTACTCACTGAGCATGATTTCCTGTGGCACACGTGGGAATTTAAACAAAACCAAAATGGTGTGGACCATGGGGAAGCTGCAGGAGCACAGTTTCACTTTCTGTTGGTGTCTGCAGCTGGTTGCAGACACAAAGGATTTATTCCCGAAGGCTTTGTAGCTGAAAGCTTTGTAGTAAAGAGGTCCTTCTGCTGCAATCCTCTGCAGCAGCACTCATTCCTTCTTCCAATAAAAGAAAACTGTCCCAGGGTGTAATGGGTTGGGGCAGGTCCCCTCCCCACCACAGGCAGAAATAACGACTCAGGCAAACGGATTGCAAAAGTGATGAAAGTTTAAATAGAAAGCAGTGAATGTTACAGAAAACCCAAAGCGCAGTGACAAAGAAAGATCCCATCCCCACCTGAGGGTGCATGCAAAACCCCCAGGGCTCCTTCTTCCCCCTCCCTCTGCTGGGCTAGTCTCAGCTGGCCAGGCCTGAGACTGCCCATCCCCCTGTGGCCTTGGGCCCAATCAGGCCCATGGCCGGGAGATCTCTCCCCCAGTTACCAAGTCTCGGAGAGGGAAGGAAAGAGGAAGTGCCAGACCCCGCACTGGATCTTATAGTGGTGCAAAGAATTATGGTAGGAAATACACAATTTCCTGTGTCCATCCCTCTGGGCTGGACTTCTGGACACAGGAAGTGAATGCACCAGGGGGGCACCCAACTCAAACTACAACATGCCACCCCTGTATTTCATACCATAATCTTTGCACCCAAACACATCATCAGATCAGAAAACTTCTGATGACATGTCCGGCGGAGTCCATATCCTCATCTGGGCGTCCATCCTGCCACTGCACTCCCAGAAACTGGATCGCTGTGGTAGGACCTTTCACCTTGTCTCTTTTGATGGCAAAACCTGCATTCAGAAGAATGTCCATGATTTTGTTACCTTTCTCAAAGACTTCCTCAGCAGTTTTACCCCAGACGATGATATCATCGATGAACTGGATGTGTTCTGGAGCACCACCTTCCTCCAGAGCATCATGGATCACTGCATGACAGATGCTGGAACTGTGGATCCAGCCCATTGGCAGTCTGTTGAAAGTGTATTGGATTCCTCTCCAGGTGAAAGCAAACTGAGGCCTGCATTCCTCTGCTATGGGAATAGAGAAGAAGGCATTAGCAATGTCTATGGTAGCATACCATTTGGCCTCTTTGGATTCCAGCTCATACTGGAGTTCCATCATGTCTGGTACTGCTGCACTCATAGGCGGAGTTACTTCATTCAGGGCTCGGTAGTCCACTGTCAGACGCCAGTCTCCATTCTGCTTTCGCACAGGCCACACTGGACTGTTGAAAGGTGAATGAGTTTTGCTGATGACTTTCTGACTCTCCAACTGACGAATCAGATTCTGAATGGGCAACAAAGAGTCACGGTTGGTTCTGTATTGTCTGTGATGCACAGTCTGAGAAGCAACCGGCAATTTAATGTCCTGAATCTTGTGTTGTCCCACAACTGCAGATTCATCAGAGAGTTCAGGTCTAGCAGACAGTTTCAGCTTTTGTCCATCAATTTCTACAGAAGCTACTCCAAAAGCCCATTTGTAACCTTTAGGGTCCTTGAAACGCCCTTCTCTCAGAAAATCAATTCCCAAAATACAAGGTGCATCAGGGGGGCACCCAACTCAAACTACAACACAGGGCCTCAGCTCTTCTGAGGGTTTGCCTCTCGGCCTGGCAAGACTCATCTGTCTGCTTCTGGACTTTACAATGCTAATACAGCGGGGGTCTTTGCAGTCCTGTTTGGGTGGACTGAAACAGCACAGGCCACACTGGACTGTTGAAAGGTGAGTGAATTTTGCTGACAACTTTCTGACTTTCTAACAGGTAGCTAGAATCTCTTTCTCTGTTGGAGTATAATTTGCCTCTGAACCTCTGTAACCTCGACTCCAGAAACTTGTAATCACCTCCACCAGAGCAGCTCTTTCAGGATTTCCCATTCGAGCTCTCTGTGTTATCAGAGCCATCCACTTGGACCATGTGGCATCTGTGGCATGATGTGGTGTAGAACCTTTACTTTTGAACATCCAATTCAAAACTGGTAATCTGGGAGCTAAGAGAAGTTGTGACTCAGTTCCAATTACTTCAGAAGCTGCTTTTACTCCTTCATAGGCAGCTAGAATCTCTTTCTCTGTTGGAGTATAATTTGCCTCTGAACCTGTGTAACCTCGACTCCAGAAACCAAGGGGATGTTGTCATGTCTCACCTGGAGCTCTTTGCCACAAGCACCAGGTTGGACCATGGTCACTTGCAGCCGTGTACAAAATGTTCTTAATGTCTGGACCATCTCAAACAGGTCCCAGACCCATTGCGTGGACTACTCCTTGTTCTATCTGGTCAAAGGCTGCTTGTTGTTCAGGTCCCCACTGGAAACTGTTTCTCTTTGGAGTCACATCATACAGAGGTTTCACAATCTGACTGTATCCAGGAATGTGCAGTCTCCAAAATCCCACTATCCCCAAGAAACATGGAGTTTCTTTCTTGTTCATGGGATTTGCCAGGGTAGAGACTCTGTTTACCACATCCACTGGAATGTGTTGGCATCCATCTTGCCACCACACTCCCAGAAACTGGATCTCTCTGGCAGGTCCTTTCACCTTGTCTCGCTTAATGACGAAACCTGCTTTCAGGAGAATGTCAATGACTTTGTTACCTTTCTCAAAGACTTCCTCAGCAGTTTTACCCCAGGCAATGATATCATCGATGAACTGAATGTGTTCTGGAGCACCACCTTCCTCCAGAGCATCATGGATCAACACATGACAGATGCTTGAGCTGTGGATCCAGCCCACTGGCAATCTGTTGGAAGTGTACTGGATTCCTCTCCAGGTGAAAGCAAACTGAGGCCTGCATTCCTCTGCTATGGGAATAGAGAAGAAAGCATTAGCAATGTCTATGGTAGCATACCATTTGGCCTTGTTGGATTCCAGCTCATATTGGAGTTCCATCATGTCTGTGTCTGCTGCACTCATAGGTGGAGTTACTTCACTCAGGGCATGGAAGTTGACTGTCAGACACCAGTCTCCATTCTGCTTTCTCACAGGCCACACTGGACTGCTGAAAGGTGAATGACTTTTGCTGACAATATTCTGACCCTCCAACTGACGAATCTGATTCTGAATGGGCAACAAAGGGTCACAGTTGCTTCTGTATTGTCTGTGATGCACTGTCTAAGAAGCAACCAGCAACTTTGTGTCCTCCATCTCATGCTGTCTCACAACTGCGTTTTCATCAGAAAGCTCAGGTCTAATAGACTGCTTCAATTTTTGTCCATCAATTTCTACAGATGCTACTCCAAAAGCCTATTTGTGACCCTTAGGGTGTTTGAAACACCCTTCTCTCAGAAAATCAATTCCCAAAATACAAGGTGCATCAGGTCCTGTCACAACAGTAGGCTTCTTCCATTGTTTACCAGTTAAACTTATATCAACTTCTCTCTTAGTTAACTCTTGAGATCCACCAGTGACTATCAGAATAGTTATAGGCTCTGGTCACAGTATCACCAAGGTTGGAAGAGACCTCGAGGATCATCGAGTCCAACCTGACACCACAAACCCCATGACTAGACCATGGCATCAAGAGCCATGTCCAATCTCCTCTTGAACACCGCCAGGGGTGGTGACTCCACCACCTCCCCGGGCAGCCCATTCCAATGACTAATGACTCTCTCAGTGAAGAACTTTCTCCTCACCTCCAGCCTAAACTTCCCCCAGAGCAGCTTGAGACTGTGTCCCCTTGTTCTGGTGCTGGTTGCCTGGAAGAAGAGACCAACCCCTTCCTGGCTACAACCACCTTTCAGGTAGTTGTAGAGGGCAATGAGGTCACCCCTGAGCCTTCTCTTCTCCAGGCTAAACAATCCCAGCTCCCTCAGCCTCTCCTCACAGGGCTTGTGCTCAAGGCCTCTCACCAGCCTTGTTGCCCTTCTCTGGACACCTTCAAGTGTCTTGATGTCCTTCCTAAACTGAGGGGCCCAGAACTGGACACAGGACTCAAGGTGTGGCCTAACCAATGCAGAGTACAGGGGCACAATGACCTCCCTGCTCCTGCTGGCCACACTATTCCTAATGCAAGCCAAGATGCTATTGGCCTTCTTGGCCACCTGGGCACACTGCTGGCTCATGTTTAGGCAGCTGTCGATCAGCACCCCCAGGTCCCTCTCCATTTGGCATCTCTCCAGCCACTCTGACCCCAGCCTGTAGATCTGCATGGGGTTGCCGTGGCCAAAGTGCAGCACCCGGCACTTGGACTTGTTAAATGCCATCCCATTGGACTCCGCTCATTTGTCCAGTCAGTCGAGGTCCCTCTGCAGACAACTGATCCCTGATAATTTGATGGTATTATGGCACACTGAGCTCCTGTGTCAACCAAGGCCCCGTACTTCTGTAATTTTTAAGTGCCAGGCCACTGGATATACACACCCCAATAGATTCTGTTATCTCCATCATCCTTCCCTTCCCCTGGTGGGAGACAGGGCACCCCTAATTATGGGGAATATGCCCACACGTGCAGTTAGCACAGTGTCCACTGTTGGAGCTATTAGAATTGTTCTGGGAAGCTGAGGAAGTAACAGCCACTCTTCTGGTATTGCTACCCCGGGCTCTGCCACTCTGCAGTTCCCTTAGTCTCCTGAAAAGATCAGAAGCTGGTTGACCATCCCATCTGTTCACGTTCTCACCAAACTGATCACACAGTTATCCAAATACTCCCACGTGATTGCCTCTGTGATCTGTTTGGTTTGACCAGTTTTGGAATGACCTCCTTGGAGGACATCTGTTTCTAACAGCTGAAATTTGTATCCATCTGAAGGAAGAAGAATTGGAATTATCTCCTTGTGCCAATTTGGATACGGAATTTTTAAATTCAGCTCTTTCATGCAATTCTCATTTTTTCCAGACAGAGTTTCAATGGCTGAAACCAAAGAAACACATGTGAGACTATTCTCCAGTTGTCTCATTTGGTCAGTGAAATGACCAACCGTAGGAGGAGCTCCACCATAATTTCTTGCCACAATTCTGCTTGCCAAAATAGTAGCAGTAGGAGGAGCAAGTTTGATGAGCTTTTTAGCAAGACCTGTTCCCACAGGAATTTCGTCAGGATTCAGAGTACCATGGTCCCTATGCAAATTCTCTGAAACACTTAATTCCCTCATCCATGATGTTCCAAGGTTTAAGATTCTATGGAAGGTCATTTCTGGATGGGTATCTCATGAGAGCTGACAGTGAAAGGCATGTCCACAGAGAAACCTTACCAAGACTCCTGCCTTCATGTCTATCTATTCCACTGTCTTTTGAGAGAGTTCCTAGCTGAGATGCTGACTCTCCCACTATTAGAGCTGGTGCACCTGTATTAAAACACCTGCCAAGCCAAGCTAAATTTGGCTCATTCTGTCCTCTGATGTAATCCTTTCTCACACGCCTAATCTCTTGTCTGGGGGCACTCGCTGCTGGGATGTCATCTTCCTGTTCATCCTCTGTCTCATCTTCCTGTAGTTCCTGTCCCCATAATCCTGCTGCTACTCTCCTAAGTATTTCTTTAAGTACAGAAGCACCTCTATTAGCTGCTGTCCTGTCAGAACCTGTATCCTGTCCTGCATCTCCACTATCCAGTGATGATCTCAATAATTCATCTATGTCTTTAAAATAAACCTTCTCTTCATCCTCAGAAGGATCTTTTTTAACAGAAGTTCCCTGACCAGCAGAGGGATCTTGCTGCTCCCCTGTATCTGCTCCTGCATCTGCCTTTCGCTTACCTCTCTTATTTGAAGTCACAACTTGCTTAATTGGAGCTATGTTTGAATTTACAGCAGGCTTAAGAGAAGCAGACAGGTTTTGAGACAAAACAGCTGTTGCAGAGGCCACTTCCAGTCATGCCGATGAAGAACAAATGCTTTTGCCTCTCTAAGGGCTGATGGTGACATCGTGGCCACCGTCTTAGGTGTTGCTGGCTGCTTGCCAGAATTAGCTGTGGTCCCCTTCAGAGCTGCCTTACCGATAACTTCTTCCAATCTGTTTCTAACTTCCTCTCCTATCTCCTCATCACTAGAAATCAAGATTCAAGTTTGAACTGCTTCTCCTATGTCTGGGTCTGCGTTTAAACATGAAACATGTCTTAGTTGCTCGTCTTTCCTGGTACAGTGCAATTAACAAGTAGAAAACTATTATTAGCAACAGCAGATTCACACACAGCAAATAAACCACTTTAGGATCCCAGCTATTACTAAGGATGACCTTTTCACCTACTGGAATACTGAAGTCATGAATTTCAATAGGAAGAGTTGTTGAAGTCATATTTTCATTTCTCTTAAGCCAAAAAACCCCTAAGATTCGATCACAGAGAAGCTGAATTTTATATTTAAACCAAAGGTACAATTTATGCATCAAATATCTCCCCAGATTATCAAATGTCAAACCGATAATATACTTGCAAACAATCATGGTCAGAGCAGAATATATCAGATGGCACAGAATCCAAAATAGCTTCATACTTGCTTTCCCTAATCTGAGCAGAAATAAATCAAGCAATCTTGCCCCACATTTGGAAGCCAATTATTTTGTGTAATGTGGTAGTTTAGCCCACCAGCATTAACAAAAAGTCAGCTCAACTCAGTCGGGGAAAGCAAATGGAAGCTATATTTACAAGCAAAACTGCGCTCTACAATAGAATGCAATGAATATGTATGAATATACAGTATTTACAACATTATGCAGTTATTTACAAGGTGAAAAGAGCAAGGAAATCCCCCTGAATTGGGTAAAACTGCCCTGCTTTCCCCCCTAGCCTACCCTCCCCCCTTTCCTCTGTTTAATTAGAAGAAAAAGAGAAAGAGATGTTAGAGAGCTATGTTAGTCTTATCTGCATGGTCATTAGGTAAGAAATCCCTTCCAGCAAAGCAGCCAGGCAGCCAGAAGAAAGGGAAAGGAATGAATGTGGGAAACGAGACTGCTAAGGGTCCCCTTTCACACATCTGGCCAATGAAATTTATTTAGAATAATCTCATGTTTTCTTTTTTACACCCAACTGTGGATTTGTTTATATTTCTTCACTCTTCTGCTCAAAAATCTGCAGCTCACTTTTAAAGGCATAGTCTGAAACCGTCACAGAAGACAAGAGTCTTTATGATTCCTGATCTCAAACAACAAAGAAAAGGGGCTATTGTTAGATTGAGGAGTTAGAGAAGACTATGCTTTGTCCAAAACTATTAATCACCTGTCTGCATCCTCATTTGTCCTTGTCAATGAAAGATGATAAAATTTAGCTTTGGCCTGACTGGAGAACTGTTAAGCAGGAGGTTGAGATGAAAACTTCAGTAATTTCACATTACCCAAGATCCTCCAGGTTTGCAGGGAGATAACAGTGTCTTCTGTAGATTTAAGATACAGGAGCAAAAGCTACTAACACAATAATATTTCTACAAGGAGCTATGGGTTTGTTCTGCTGTGCATCATAAATCACATACTTTGGTTAATCCAGCACCTTCTGTGAATCAGCAAAGCAAGTAAAACATCACTTGTACTGTGGAAGTAATCATCTCCTCCAAGTACATAACCAGTTTCTCCAGGGCTGATCCAAAGTCCATGGTATCACAGACAGAAGATTTAAATTAGTTTTATGACAAACATTTTCTCCTTCAAGAAATTCTATAACATCCTTGTGCAGCAGACAAAAGTATAAGAGAAAAGATCAATGCCAATCATACCAATCCCAACAATTTAGCAGAGCTGATGGTTAAATAAGTACTAAAAGTAAATATTTTTCCTATTTTTCACTGATGTAAAAAAATCACCATCACTTGAGATGCTCCTAATTACAAACAACTATTGGAAACCATCCCAGGCTTCCCAAGACATTCAGCCAGTTTCTCACGGAATAACAGAATGCTGACATACACATCAGAAAAACAGGCTTCGTGTGCATGAACTGGAAATCCAGACTGATCCAAAGTAAAAGAAATCATAGAGTTACAAATATGACACACAACAACCTTCAGTATAACCTTGGAAGTATAAGGAAACAGAGAAAACATTGATTTGTATAGAGCTCCCAAAACTCTTTATTCCCCAAGCTTTCTTGTCAAGGTTTTCAATTTCAGAGAAAATCTATTGGTATAGCCACCATCTGATTTGCAGAATACAATATATATTAAGAAGATCTCATGAGAATGGAAGTTCACCCAAAAGGAGAGAAGAATGGGATGTTTCCTTTGTTTGGGGAGGATTGTGGGAACACTACGCAGGAAATGTGTGTATTTTATCACAAAAAAGGGAAGTTCTATATCACATAGTAATATTTCCCTAAATACAACCTTTTACACTTTTTTTTTCCCTGTGAATTGTTCCCATTTCTCCTCATTAAAAGTGAAAAAATAATTGTGTGTATATTAATTAGAAAGCATTTGAATACTTACCAAAAAATCCCAAATAAACAAATGAACAAACAAAATTGTAACCGCTTATATGATAAGGTATATCTTTAACTTCATGGCTTGCATGACATAGGTACCATATCCACAGAGTTATTGTGTATATAGAAAAGATCAATCTCATATGCTTTCAGCTTTAATGTTGTGACCGTTTGACACTGTGCCTTTAAGGACAAACAGTGCTGAGACACTGGCTAAATGTTTTCGGTACTAGAACCAAAACATTCTGATATTCTAAACGAATTTCATTGGTGGATAGACAAAATTGTGGAGCAGTTGGAATTTTTTTCCCTCAGTTCAGTTCGGTTTGGGGAGTTGGGGGAGTGGTTTTTCAGCCTGTTCTCCCTGCCTCCTGCTTCTGCGAACTGCTGGAGTTGGCCTTCAGATAAGCAAAAACTAATCCTACATGGGCTTTTGAAGCTTACTAACAACTCTTTTCCTTAGTAACTTGCCTTTTTCTCTCTCTAACCCCTTTTTGGGGAAAAAGGGAGGTAGGGATTCCAAGGAGGGGATCCCTCCCTCGGGGAGGGATTTTTGTTGTGTTATTTCTCTTTGCTGTGTATTTCTGTGTATATATTGTAAATACCTGTATAATATTGTGCTATAGATAACCTGCTTTCCATATATGCTTGTAAATATATAGCTCTTGCTCTTCGACTGGGTTAGTTGTGGTTTCTTACTCTGTGGAGGAGGGAGAGCTAAGCCCTCTCTCAACCTACCACAAATGTAGTTTAAAGACTTTCCTAGTACATATCAGAAATATCTCCTATTTAAAATTCTTTTTATGCATCCTATCCTAAACAAGAAATGTGCAGCATTACATTATCTGGAGCTTTTGTGTTATAAATATTATTTTGTCAACAAGATATGTTTATGTCATATTTACAGATGAAGGTTCCTTCAAGAGCTATCTGTCCCGTTTCCTCTTCACTTCTGTAATCAATAGATACAAATTTTGTAGACGCCTAATTTTACACTTGAGTTAAAACAGTAATTGCTAGGAAAGAGCTAAATTCAAAAATCAAGCACCACATAATCCTTGGCACAGATGCTAGGAATTCACTCCAATTTTGGAGATTTTTAATATCCAAGGAGAATTCTCTGGGTGGATTCATTTCCAACTCTTTCTAGCAGAGCTTTCCAGTATAGAACCATCCTTTATTAAAATAGGAGGAGGCAGGGTCGTTGATTTCACTTCAAATTAAAAAGAGCGGACTGGGGATTTTAAGATATTTCTTAGCAAAAGTCATAACTTATCATAGCTTCCAGAAGGATCTGTTCCATTATTTTCCCAGGCACAGAGGTAAGGCCGGCAGTTTGATAGTTATGTGTCCTAGTTTCTACTTTTCAAAAAATTAGTGTAATGTCTGCCTTCATCCAGTCACCAGGGACTTCATTTGACTGCCATGACTTTTCAAATATCACAGAGAGTGTAGCGGCAACTCCATCAACCAATCCTTGCAGAACTCTGGGATGCATCCCATCAGGTTCCATAGACTTACAAATGTTCATGTTCCTGAGGTGGTAACAAACGTGATCTTCTCTTACAGTGGGATGGACATTGCACCTCTAGTCCCTGCCTTATGGTCCATTCACTTAAGGGGTGGGGGAATAGATGTTGCCAGTAAAAACTGAGGCAAAAATGTTGACTACCTCTCCTCGTCTGTTGTGACCAGCTTGTCATGCTTGCCTGTCAGAGGGGGTATGCTTTCTTTGATCTTACTGTTCTAGCTGACATGCCTGTAGAAGAGGTTCTTATTATTGTTGCACCTCTTTCCAATTTCAGCTGCACTGTGGCCTTCCTGACTGAATCTCTACACAACCAGGCTGCACGCCTATACTCCTCCCAGGACACCTGTCCCTGTTTCTACTGCCTGTGGAGTTCCTTTGTGCCTTTTAGTTGGAACAGGCCTTGCCAGTCTCTCGTCTTCCTTGTCTGACTTCTTACACCTGGTGATCTCGAGCTCTTGTGTTCCATTGAAAGCATCCTTAAAGGTCTGCCTGCTCCAGCAGACTGCTGCCTGCTGCCAACTTATCTATGTCTGATACCTATACTGCACTGCAGAATGTGCAAAACCTTATTTTTTTTTTTCCCCAGTGAAGGTGGGCTGTGGAACAGCTCATCATCCACATAATTAAATAGTACATGGCACCTAGCATCTCTCTGACATAACAAAGCCTGAGGACTAGGAAGGAAGAAAATAACCACACACCATGGTGTTCTTCTGTATGAGCATTCTGGATAAGTAGAAGTGATTTGGGTTTTTACCAGTTCTGTGATCTCAGTGCTCAAATGGAATGAGGTAGGAGTGATGTAGTTCTGATTTACACAGAGTGACTCACCCTATTAGGGATATTTTTTAGCTGCAGGCTGGCCAGTACCAGGGAAGCTGGAAGTTTTGAGCAATGTAAACAACTGCAAACCAAACTGTTTAGAACTTATAAAGTTGCAGTTTCATCAAGAGATACCATTTCTCATTCACAGCTGCTTTTGGGGTGCCACATAGAAGACAAAATGGTCCAGGGTAGTTCAGGCACCTGAACAGTGCTTTAAGAGGAGCAGGGAGGGAGAACAGCAGAAAATTTTGACAGGATTGTATTAGGAGGGAACTGCCTATATAAAAAATATGTGGAAGATTCATTTTTGTATATTCTGTCTAGTGGAAAGGGTGAAGAGGAGGAGAGGATGATGAGGGTGACAGCCTTTTCATCTGGTTGATTATCAGCGAGAAGACAGTCATCTGCCTATAGGTTTACCAAAGCAAGCACAGAGGGCACCCACCTTGTCAAGTGACTCATTCAAGGAACAAGCGTGACATAGCACTAAGTGATAGCCTTATCATGCAATTGTCTCATTTCCTTCAGAGTTAGCTGAATGGTTTGCTTTTGTTTTTCTCATGGTGATAGGTTTTAGAACTTTTAAATTTCTCAATTAAATTTAGTTAAGGTCTTATTAGGCTCAACAGCTCAGAGAGCCCTTGATCTACTAAGTCTGCAACTTGCTTGTATTTTTTTATTTAATTTTTACTTACCAGTTCATTTTTGAAGAATTCATTACAGAAATTGAGTAGATTTTTTTTTTTTTTACTTTTCAGGTCTTATTTTTTTTAGAGAAAACAGTGTTCCACCTCTTGCCAGATCACAGCCAGTTTTCCTTGGTAGGAAAGGATTTTTCCTTAAAATGACAAATCTTTCCTGCTTTGTAAAAATAATCTAGAAAATGAGAAGTGAGCATCATAGTAATCTGACCAGAGATTGATTTATATATTCAAAAATTGACTTTTTCACAAGACCAGTTCAGAACTAACATTAGGTGTTGCTAAATTAAAAACAAACAAACAAACCAACAAACAAACAAACAAAAAACCCAGGGTAAAGTCAAAAGAGAAAAAAAAAAAAAGTAAAATCTGGTATAATCCAGTAATTTATTTATGCAATAAAAGGCTGGGTGTGATTTTTGTTTTGTATGGACCACATTTGTTTTCTACTGGTAACATATGTATTACACAGTTTGCAAGGCCAACAACATTGGCAAAATCTTGAAAGTCATAAAACTTCTGCTCTGCCTGCTGTTGCTTGCCTATTGTTCTGTCAGAGAGAAGAATGGATAACCCACTTCCCTGTGAAGGAGCAGCAGTTTTTTGCACATGGAAGATGAGCATTGCATGGGGTGCTTCCCTGCTGGAATGTAGAAGGTGTTAATAATCCAAAGAGTTTGAACAGATGTTAAATTAAAATAATTAGTGCAGAATTTCCTGATAGACTACACTGTGCATTCTTCTTTCTTTTTCTTTTGTTTTAACTGAAACTGCTCTCAGAGTAATCCATTTATTAATTTTCTGGGTTTGTTTCCAAGTTATAGACTGAAGAAGTTCATAAAATGAATGTAAAAATCAGAAAAATGCTGTAATGACAGTTCTTTTTTCTAAGGTTCTCTATGTATTGTCTTAATATGAACAGCGTGGCTGATAGCATTGAAATAGGAAGGACTACATTTACAGAGGACCTCATGAAAGGATGAGTGCTGAAAAGAAAACATTTATTTTGAGCCTCCCACTTACTTGTGGAAACATAAGCACCAAGTTTCAGAGTCCAGATTCCCTAGACAGTATAAGGAGATTATTGAGTAACTTCCCAGATGCTCACATTACCTAGCAAAAAATACTGAAGAGACAATTAGACATCCCTGAGGCGGCAAGTTTCAAGACCAAGGGTCCCAATTTTGCACCTCTTTTTCTTGCAGGAACTCCAGTTAACTGTTTTCTGAAAATAAGGGAGTAGGAAAAAAATACTGAAAAGACTTCTTTATATTTAGACTCATTTTAAAAAATTCACAAAAGGGTTCAATTAATTTAGGTTATTTTTCCAAACTTTAATTGTTGTATAGCTAGGGTGAATCTACACTAACATTTTCTATGGGTCGAGGGAGTGCTTTTAAGTAAAATCTAATTGCCTTGAGGTTCATCCAGAACTGTGTAACTGAGTGGAGAAAGAAGGTCGCGGTAGTTTTAGGCTATGCTTTTTAAATTTTGTAAAGATCTTGAGCAGAAAAGTAGTAAAATGTAAATAAATCACTACTGGGTGTAAAAAGGGAGCGGGGGGGAAGATAATTCTAAACAATCCCATTGGAGAGATAAGGAACTTAAACTAATTGTACCAAAACTATTTCTCTTCTCTTCTCGCTTCTTCGCTCTGGGAGAGATACTAACTTGCTTCTGCTTGACCTTGATTGCACTGTGTTTATTGTAACTGGTTTTAGTATCTCTGCTTCTGTCTTTTCTGCCTTTGGTACAGAGGGAGTAAATTGAGAGGCCCAGAACTGGACACAGGACTCAAGGTGTGGCTAACTAGTGCTGAGTACAGGGACACAATGACTTCCCTGCTCCTGCTGGCCACACTATTTCTGATGCAGGCCAGAATGTCACTGGCCTTCTTGGCCACCCTGGCACACTACTGGCTCGTGTTCAGCTGGATGTCAATCAATACCCCCAGGTCCCTTTCTGTATGGCAGCTCTTGAGCCACACTTCCCCCAGCCTGCAGCGCTACATGAGTTGTTGTGGCCAATGTGTAGAACCCAGCAGTTGGACTTGTTGAATGCCATCATGTTGGACTCAGCCCATCCGTCCAGCCTGTCAAGGTCCCTCTGCAGAGCCCTTCTACCCTCTAAGAGATCAATACCTGCTCCCAACATGGTGTCATCTGCAAATTTACTGATGAGGGACTCAATACCCTCATCTGGATCATCAATAAAGATACTGAACAGGACTGGGCCCAGCACTGATCCCCGGGGGACACCACTAGTGACTAGCCTCCAGCTGGATGTGGCACTATTCACCACCAGTCTCTGGGCATGGCCCTCCAGCCAGTTCCTAACCCAGCACAGAGTGCTGCTGTCCAAGCCATGGGCTGACATCTTGGCCAGGAGTTTGCTGTGGGTGACGGTGTCAAAGGCCTTGCTGAAGTCCAGGTAGACTACATCCACAGCCTTCCCCACATCCACCAGGCAGTCACCTGATCATAGAAGGAGATCAGTTTGGTCAGGCAGGACCTGCCCTTCCTAAATCCATGCTGGCTGGGCCTGACCCCTTGGCCATCCTGTAAGTGCTGTGTGATTGCACTCAAGATGACCTGTTCCATAACCTTGCCTTGCACTAAGGTCAGGCTGACAGGCCTGTCATTCCCTGATTCCTCCTTCTGGCCCTTCTTGTGGATGGGCATCACATTGGCCAGTTTCCAGTCATCTGGGACCTCTCTGGTGAGCCAGCAGTGGTGGAAAATGATGGAGACTGGCTTGGCCAGCTCATCTGCCATCTCTTTCATCACCCCAGGATGGATCCCATCTGGTCCCATGAACTTGTGAATATCCAAGTGGCTCAGCAGGTCCCAAAATAATTACTCAAGGATTTCAGGGAGACTATACTGCTCCCTGATCCCATCTGCCAGTTCAGGAGGCCAGTTATCCTGAAGTCCTCCTGCCTTACTGTTGAAAATGGAGGCAAAGAAGGTATTTAGAACCTCACCCTTTTCCTCATCTTTGGTTACAATGTTCCCCTCTAGGTCCCATAAAGAGTGGAGGTTCTTCTTGCCCCTCTTTTTAACATTGATATATTTATAAAAATGCTTTTTATTGTCTTTCACAGAAGTGGCCAGCTTGAGTTCTAACTGGGGTTTTGCTTCTCTAATTTTTCTCCTACATGATCTAACAACATCCTTAAACATATTGCTAATTGACTCCCCCACTTTCCAAAGGTGATACAGCCTGGTTTTTTCCCTTAATTCCTTCAAGAGCTGTTTGCTCATCCAGGCCGGTCGCCTTCCCTGCCAGCTCATCTTTCAGCACATGGGAACTGACAGTTCCTGTGCCTTCAAGAGCTCCTGTTTGAAGTAGGTCCAACCATCCTGAACCCCTTTGTTCTTAAGGGCTGCTGCCCAGGGAACTTTCCCAGTAAGTTGCTTAAATAAGCTGACGTTTACCTTCTGGAAGTCCAAAGTGAGGGTTCTGTTAGTGCTCCTCCTTATTTCCCTGCATATTGAAAACTCATGTCTCATGATCGCTGCACCCTAGACAACCTCCTACCATCATATCTCCCACCAGCCCTTCTCTGTTTGAGAATAGCAGGTCAAGCAGGGTCTGACCCCTGGCAGGCTCACTTAACAGCTGCGTCAGGAAGCTGTCTTCCATACGCTCTAGGAATCTTCTGGACTGCCTCCTTTCTGCTGAATTAAGTTCCCAGCAGATATCTGGCAGGTTAAAGTCACCTACAAGGGCAAGATCTGATGATCTTGAGACAGCCCCCACTTGATTATAGAATATTTCATCAGCTTCCTCATCCTGGTTGGGTGGTCTATAACAGACACCAACCAGGATGTCAGATTTGTTAGGCCTCCCTCTGATTTTAACCCACAGGCTCTCAATCCTTTCATCCTCCACTTCAAGCTCTATGGCATCCAGCAACTCCCTAATATACAGAGCCACTCCCCCTCCTCTTCTCCCTCGCCTGTCTCTCCTAAAGAGCCTGTAATCCCCCAGTGTAGTACTCCATTCATGTGTATTGTCCCACCATGTTTCTGAAATGGCAACTATTATCATAGTTTTCCTGGTGGACCAGGACTTCCAGTTCTTCTTGCTTTCTTGTTGTTACCCGTACTGTGTGCAATGGTGTACATGCACTTCAACCCTAATTTATGTCCCTCTCTCTCCTCTCCAGAGAGACTGGTTTCCTCACCCACCCCCTTCAGACCTAGTTTAAAGCCCTACCATTGAGCCCATCCTTTCTGGACTCTTATATCCTTCAGGTCTGCCCCCCAAGGGACTCTGTCAAGCAGACTCCTAAACAACTCAAAGTCTACCCTTCAGAAGTCCAAAGTCGCAATTCTGATGCCCCCTACTACTTAATTCTCTAAGAATAGAGAACTCAACCATTTTATTACAGCTGTGCTGTAGACAGCCTCCAACCATCACATCACCCACCAGTCCATATTTCTTCACAAATACCAGGTCCACTATGATGCCTTCTTCAGTAGTTCCACTCGTCAGCTGCATCAGGAAGTTATCTTCAACACACCCTAGGAACAACTGCTAGTGTTCCCTCTCTGCTCTGTTCCCTCTCTGTGTTAACATGAATAATAACAAGAAGAGTAAAAACAGAGGTAATTTTATTTGGAGGGCACATGAGTTGGTTTTGGTTTGGGGTTTTTTTTTTTGTTTGTTTGGTTTTTTTTTCTTTTAATAGATTTTTTTTTCCCCTAAAGTATGGTGAAGCATAGCAGATGCTTTTTTATATATCTGAAATTACACATAGTTTCATTAGAATCAGTATAAAGACTACACAGTTAACTTATAAAGAAGACATCCTGTAACTCCTTTTAATGATGGGTTTGCTTAAATCTATCCCAAAACTGTAGTGGAAGAACAACTTGTAGCTAGTTAAATGTGTGATAATTTGAATAAATCATCAAGAAGCTGAGCAAATACCAATGTAAAGTTAATTCTAAGATTAGATGAATTATTTTAGTGTCAGTTATAAGATATATATGATTTGGAAATATCTTTTTGTTAGTTTAAAGCTAAGAGGTTAATATATTTTGTCTCCAGATTGTCCCTGCATCAATGATTTTTTTAAATCAATAATTTTTATTCATTTGTGCAGGTTTGTTATATTTTTATATGAGCAATTGTATTACTGATACTGCGGTGGTAATGAAAAATCAAATAGGCTTTTGTTGTGCACATTCAATGGAAACACACACTGTTCGAGCTAGTGAAAATGCTGACATCTACAAGGGTGCACAAGAGAGTTTGAAAGCTGAACAGCTTGTCCTTGAAAGGCAAAGAAGGTTGTGAGAAATAATAGCCCCTTTTTCATTATCTCTGCTGATCTACCTTCTATTGAAAACAAAGGAAAGGCTCCTGTTGGCTTCAGTGAGAGCAGACTGGAGATTTGCAATACTTGTGAAACTCTGAAATAGAATAAATCTTCCTCTCTCATTACTTTAGATCTGATTGATTTGCAAGTGCTGAGGTCTGCTGTGGTCTTCCATGCTGTGCAATTCAAAATATCACCAAAGCAACTGACATCTCCTCCAAGCTCAGCCTCTCAATCTATGGGTGAGATGCCAGATGGGATGCAATGGATAGGACAAGATTCATGGTGCTGCTTAGTGCAATTCAAGGCACAGCTACCAAGAACTAGAGGGAGGAGACAGAGTGATCTGATGGCAGGCTAAGCAACAAGTAAATGTTTTGTGAAATAAAAGAGTTGAATTGGAGTGAAAACAAGAACCATAGTGGGAATAGAGTGTCACTGATGGATAAGCTACAAACAAGAAAAATGGCTCATCTTTATATAGAGAAACTACTTCTTACCAGTTCCAGCAAAGCACTTATAAGACACACTGTATGTTCAGTCACTTCCAGCTTTATTCTCAGCTTCACAAACCTAACCTGATTTTTAGTTCTTTGTTGAATTAGATACTAAAGAGGAAACATTTTCAGGACAATGAGACTCAAAGATTGCATAGAAGCAAAGAAGAATATTGCAACTTAGAATCTATTTATTTAGAATAAGGAACAGTCAGAGAAACCACTGGGAGAGAAGTAATGATTGCAAGCCTCCAACTTATTGCAACAATACAATTCAGTATTACTAATTCAGCATTAAATTTAAATTCATTGAGAAAAGATATGTGGAGTGAAAAAAATATTCACCAGAATTTCTGGTGTGGATTATTTCTGCATTATATTGTCAACTATACTATATTGCTTACTGTAAAAAGTAGTCGACATTACTTCCTCAAGTGTTCCTCAAAACCAGTAGTGTCCCTGCAGATCAGTAGTTTTTAACAAATGTATCTATTTTGATGGAAATACATTTTGTGTGGAGGTATGTTCAGACAAAATTATCTGGGTCAATACCCAGAGGGACAGTAGATACCTTGCAGCCATATCACAAAGCAAATATTTACTGTAATCAGTGTACTTCAGTACAATGAATATCACAGATCTTCCTCCACCTCCTTCCCTGTTGATGTCTCTCAGTCAACACAGGAAACTTCTTTTTTTTCTGTATAATCTTTTTGCATATATGGGAGTGTTTGTGTTAAGCACATGAAGATAGCATCTTTGTACATTAAAGAAAATCAAGAAACACAATATTTGATAATTTGCTAAATTGTATTAGATGTATTTAGATATGACACTTTCCATGATGAAAATTAAGTATTTCATGTGAAAAGGCTTTTTAAAAATGTAAATAAAAGGAAAGCTAGAAGCCATCAGCAACAGTTTATGTTGATCTGTAGTCTTTACAGAAAATGAGGTAAACCTTTAAATAAGCACCCACACAAAAGTCCACACTCACCTCAACAGAAGGTTATGGTTAAATGACCTATCCAGTTTAAGCGAGTTGTATATATCAATGTGTAGTTTGATGTGACACATGTGCTATGATTCAGTGTCAATCCATTCAGTAAATAGAGGACAACTACCTATTCAAAGGACAGCAAATACTGACAGATTTAGTGTCACAGAAGTCTCCAGTACAGCGTTTAAAGATGAGGTTAATTGTCAACATGCACACAGACTGCCTCTGGATTTACAATCACACATCCAAATAAGAAATAATGTAAATTATTCATTTTGCTGCTGAAAATTTGATAGACTATATGAAGAAACATAATGAAAGATAAAGCAATCCCAGGAGTCTCCTGCTGTGAGACACATGACACAGTTTATGTTTTGCTTAAAAATCTGGCTAACAAATAATGGTAGTACAACTTACTCTAAGGGTATTTCTATACATGTCCTCACCACTACTTGAAATCCAAGCAGTAAACAATAAAAGTAACATAGGCTTTTCAACGTACCAGCACAAGATCTGCATATGAAGTCTGTGTCATTGGCACAATCCAATTAAGGGTGATTTGGCAGAAGTTAAACCCCCTTGCATCCCAGCAAGTGCTAGGTGCGGCTGAGCTTAAAGTCTGTTTGATGCCCAATTGGGCCTTTAATGAGACTAACTTCTATATTCTCGGTAACAGAATTAAGATTCAAATCAGAGTCAAGTGCCTAAAAGGGTTTATTAACAGGCTGCAAAAGGTCGATACAGGTCGATATTTTTTTTTATTAACAGATCGATACTGTGGTGGTTGAGCGGTGATGAAGCAATCAGGGAAGAGAGCAAGGCCTCACGGGATGGCAGCTCTCTTTCAGGTGCACACCAGGGCAGGGGAGGCAGGGCACACAGGTGGGCACAAGTCACCGACTCCTCGTGGACAGGCAGGGATGCAGGTACGGCCGACATGGCTCTTCATGGCAGGCGGCACGCAGACCCTTCTGCCAGCCGACAGTCCCTCCAGGCAGCGACACAGTCTCCAGGTAGTCTTCCAAACAGCCAGCCACAACAGTCCCCAGGTAGTCTCTTTTATCCTTCCACATCTTGCTGCCAAGCAGTTGCCACCTGTCCTGGTTGGTTGTCAGAGTGCATGCCTAAACTATTTCCATGGCCCTCAAACCTGGCTGTCTCTGGGGCTTCAAAACCTACCCCAGGTGTTTCTGCCACCTTCACTGCCAGGAAGTCCCAGGGGCCTAACTCCCATCAGGGAGTCTCCCAAGTTCAAAGCCCCCCCACTGGACCACAGGGGGCCAAGTGCCAAGATCCCCCCCATGCCAAAACATTATCCCCAATGACTTCCTGACGATGTTGAGCCACTTAAATATTTCAGTCCCATACACTCATCAAAGCCCTATTTCCACTCAGGAGGGAGGAACTACAAAGGTTTTATATTTCACATGTATTTCCATTTCATCTCTAGTGAATACCCAGACGACTTTAAACACTGGAGGCTTTAAATTGAGGTGTCTCATTTCAAGGTTCTCTGTCAGCTTGGAGTAACAATCTACCAGCTGTGGGTTATGCACTGATCTGAGTGTAAGAAATGCTTTAAAAACAAGGTAAACTCACAGTCATCCGTAACAATGTGTCTGAAAAAAGCTGCCCAAGTCTTGCAGGACTAGCCTTATCCAGGCAAATTTGATTGCCCAAACTGATTTGTTCAAAGTAATCTAGCCATGGATTCACACACATATATGGTAAACTGGCTGCTGTCCTGGCTGAAATCCTGTTGAATGCTCATATTAACTTGTTGAAAGTAAGTATGGCAATCTTGTCCTGTTGCAGCGTGCTCCAAACCCTCCTTCCCCTACCTCCATCTGTGAAGGTTTGAATGGGGGAAGACAAAGGCATGAAATTGCCTTCCCCTCCCGCGGGGGGGCTTGAGCAGGGAAAGGTGAAAAAGGCTCCTTTCTTCCCACCAGGGGCTGAAGTTCCTCACGTGTATTCACTTGTGGGGGAAGCTGGAATTTGGAATTGTGATCGTGGGAATTGTGGAACTGTGAGTTCTTTGTGCCCAGTATATATTGACACTGGACACATCATCTAGGAAAATATTAAACAGAGTGACCAGAAAGTGGTCTCAGACTCGCTCTGAACTTAGTTTCCTAGGATTAGTGCTGTGGTGACATTAGCCTGCAGCACCTGGACCTGGCTACCCTGGGGTCCTGCTCCCTGCCTTGTGCTGGAGCGATCCTACCTGTGGCAAACTACGTATGTTGTCTGGAATCACGCCAGCAGTGCGGCTTCTCTTGTGCTGCTAAGGCAGCCCTGCTTCACAAGATTTGCCTTGTGGGAGCCATGTCTAAGGACACTTTAACTTTGTCAGGTCCTTTTTCCTTTGGATTTATGCCATGTGATCCACAAATTGAATTATAAAGCTTGCATTTCTGGAGGCTGCCACCAAGAATAGATCCAGGGGCCACCTCCAAATTCCTACTTTGTCCTTGTGAGTAAAATCTGACTCATTGGCTTTCCCTAGGGTCCTGGCTTGCCTCTGATTTTGTAAGTGGGATAAAGCTATTTTGTGTCTTAGCCTTTTCCATTTTCTGAATTCTTTAAATTGTACTAAAGTTGCCCTTAAGCATCCTTGCAGAATTTGCAACCAAATAGAACCTATAAATAAAATTTAACCAGTTTTGTACATAATTTTGGGGCAGGGTTTTGGGGAAATAAAGATAGCTCTATTTTTATACTTTCCACCTCATTAATTTGTTCCAAATCTAAACGTGCCCTAACACTACATCTCCCTGTGTAGCTTTGGAACAAAATCATTTGTTGTAAGTTTACACAGCCTGATCTCACAAGCACCCATTCCCCCACTCAGAGGGAAGGGAAAGTAACACAGAAAAAAACTCTGGGTTGAGATTATTAACTTAATGAGATGATAGAATGCACAAATACCTTAGTCTACATGCAGAGAAATGCAGAGAGGAGAAAAAAAAAGAAAGGCAGAAAGAGCAGCAGTAGTGAGCAGTAGTGAGCAATAAAACAGTTCCCACCACCCAAACACACAGCAGCCAGCCCAGCAGGAAAGATCAACACCCCTAAAACCAGAAACCAGAAGCAGCAACTGGAACAGGAAGCCTTGTATGTTACAGTCTGAGCTTCAAGCCCCATGATACTTTATTCCAGCCAACACCTTCATTTTTAAGCTGGCATGAAGGCATCATTGTATCGAATACTCCTCAGCAAATTCAATTCAACGCATGACATACTCCACTCCGTATTCTATACCATCTACCTCATGCCTAGCAGCAGTTAATGTTATACAATTTACATCATATATCAATCACTGTCTATTCTTACTCAAAATAAGATCACCTTGCAGTACACAACAGACTTTTTACTGCAGATGCTCTGGAGCTCCAACCTGGCTCAGTCCATGACCAGTACACACGGTAGGGCTGTGTTTCCACCTCTGGGGCAGTTGGTTCCAGTGACTCCTACCCCTCCAAGTGAAAGCAAACTGTGGCTTGAATTCTGGTGTTCTGTTCCCAGCACACTCAGCTGTTGGGATTCCCCTGTCATACCAGATGGGTTCCACTCCTCTTATTTTTGATGCATCAGAGTACACTCTGCACCTGTATCTTCTAAAGCTTTATACTTTCATGGGTTCAACTTGCCAAGCCATTGGATCCTTACAGTCCAGTAAACCCATTTGTCCCTCTCCTCCACCTGGCTGGAGGCAGGGCTGCTCTGATTCTGGCTGGAATCACTTGCATCTTGAGAAGGTGCTGTGGATGTCCCTTCAGGAGGATCAGAAGTAGTATCAGTTCTTATGCTCTTTGTAGGTGACTTTCCACTGGAAACTGAGGAGGATGGGGAGGATTTCTTGTAATTCACATACTTGCGCAGCTAGGGCTGCAGTGGGTTTTCCATCTCACTTCTTCATGTCCTTCCCACGGTCATGTAAGTAAAACCCCAGGGTATGTCATGCTTCCCAGATTCTCTCTCTTGGACAGAGAAGTGACTGCTCCTAGTAGCTGAAACAGAGAACCATACAGGAGGGGAAGAGGACATGTTCTTTTTGAGTTTGTGGATCTCTCAGGACAGTTTCTTCACAGCTGAAACACAGGCCTGTACAGAGCAAGAGAGATATCCCTTGCATTGCTGGGGCCTGCTACTCATTTCATTCACCATTTGTCCTTGGCCACCTTCCAAGGCCAGAGATGAAGACCAGATGACCACTGCTGTCTCTTCCTGCAGCCCTATGATCTTGATTCACCTTCATCCTTTGCCAGAGGAACTGCTCTCCTTGTATGCTTCCTTTTCTCTACAGGAGCAACAGATACTGGTACAAGTTGGCTCTCCAGAGCAGCTGCCATGCCTTTTGGTCTGTCTGTAGGCTCAGAGGCCTCCTCTCACCCTGAAATACGCTGAACAGTGATGAGAAGGGCTCGCTAAACATGGACCAGGGCCCAGCACATCACAATGGTTTGTATCTCTCAGGCATTTCCAGTTGGGTGAGATTACTGATAAATGATGACACTGCACATGCTTAAGCAGTGTAATAATCAAATCATAACATGCCAGCCCCAAAAAGGACACCGTAGGGAGTACAAATGCATGAAATACATAAGATCTTATGTAGGGTAACCAGAAAAACAAACACCTTAAACACCTTATCATGGTGAGCATATTCAAGCAAATAAAATTTGATAGGACTGATCCTTTCCCCTGAAGTGACAAGAACCACCACAGAGAGCACAAATAGTACAAGTGCACAAGACTTTATGCCATCTCTAGATAGCAAATGCATCAGCACAGTGGACATACCACAGGAAAAAAACATATATAAAACTCTTTCAAAAATCCTCTTGTTATCTCACTTCCTGTCATCCCCACACTGTTATCTCCAGCCCACTTTTTGAGCCCCATGTTGGGTACTAAATAACGGACTGACCTGGGGTTAGCATGGCCCCCTCTCCCAAACATCCCTCCTCCAACACAGATGGGAGGGAAAGTAACACAAAAGGGCTTCTGGATTGAGATAAGCAATTTAGTGAAACAATAAAATGCACAATTGCCTTAGTCTGTTTGCAGAGAAATGAAGAAGAAAAAAAAAAAAAAAGCAGAAGCAGCAGCAGCCAGTGATAAAACTGTTCCCCCCAAGCATGCAGCAACCAGCCCAGGAAATGACCACCAAACCCCTCAAAACCCAGAAACTAGACGTAGCAACTGAAATAGGAATCCTCACATTTTACAATCTGAACTTCAAGACCCCTTCTACTTTGCTCCAGACAGCACTTACATTTTGAAGCTGGCCTGACATCAGCATTGTATTGAATACTCATCAGCTGCTTCAACCCATCCAACACTACTGCCAACAGGAATTTCATGTCACCCTTCTTTTTGCACCCCTTTTTGAACCAGCCAATTCAAGACACCCTGTGGGTAAGTCCTATTAAACTCAATGTGACCTAAGAATGTGCTTATTGATGAAGAGTGTATTGAATAATATCTACACAAATCTATTCAAGGGCCGAGAGGATAAACAAGTCATGTGGAAAAATCACACTGGAATAAAATTGTGGACAACTGAAACAGCAAAGCATATATTGATTCTGATAAGAAAACAAAGACAATGGCTTCTTTGGTCTTTCTCCCATAAGAAAACAAATTAAGATCTCTCTATTCTTCACATGAATTTCTATTTTAATAACTGTAAGAGCTCTTCTGATCTGTCAGTGTGAATGAATTTGGTCCATAGTTGAAGAAATGTCCAGAAAATACCCAAACACATGATTACTTTGTAAGACACATTTCCTCATGAAATCCGTCTAAAAATGAAGAAGTCATTACACAAGTGAGACATTATTTAAACAAAGTAGACTTTTTGTTTTGAACAGCACAAAAAAATCTTATTTCAGAGCAATTCAAGTGAGTGGCAACATTTTCAAATTTGTGTTAAAACTTTATTGATAACAGAAGAATGCATGAACTTATGTGGTTCCAGAACTGGCTTTACAACCTTATTTTTTTCTGAAACTAAAGAACAGAATATATGCCTGAAACAATTGTTTCCTCTCCACTTAAACAGAGATATTAATTCTTATATACTTACATTATCTGAGTATTGTAATCCATGGATCTTAGTGTGCCTCAGATAACAAAGTATTACAAAGAATTATTAGCAGATTTTCCTTATGAATCCCTGAAGACATTTCCGAGTTGTATATGAAACGGTTAAAGACAAAACTCTATACTTATATTGTTTTTCTTTCTGTTTTCCTATTTGTCCATAAAGATAGCTTTAATTAGTACTTGGCTGGAAACAATTTTTGTATATATTAACTAAAAAGTGTAATCAGTATGAAGAGAAGCTGATGAACAGTTGCAAAAATAGCATCCAAACATCAAAGTCCCTTTCATAAGAAAACTATTTTTAATCTTTATATGAGATAATGCAGAAGTGTTGTCATGTCACTAGGAAGTTCTCTATCTTCCTGCCACATTAACATGGCAGCTGGAGCAATGGTCACTTCATATTCAAGACACATTTGCGAGATGCACAGAGGGCAATTAGAACTAAGCCTTGTGTCTCAGATGAAATTTCTCTCCATCTTTAATATGTAAACTATTTCAATTAGATTCATCCTACTTCCTGAGCAAAGAAAATAATGGTTACATTTGCTCAGTCCTTTAGCTACATTGCCAAATTTCAACATCATCATAATTGTTATGACAATGGGGATTGTCTTTAAGTCCAGATCTTAAAGCTAAGTGATCAAATGAGAATCTACCTTTTGTTTGTTTGTTTTTATTTATTTACTAGCATATATTTAAATATATACATGTGGATTATGGAAATAAATAAAAAAAGCAGGAACTAGGGGGAGGGAGATGTTAATATGGAAGACTGGGAAGACTGTATGTGCCAACAAATACTAGTCTCAAAATATTAAAGCATCACTTAGGGCAACATCTAAGTCAACACCCATTTTTTTCCTAAGTAGGAAAGTAGAAAACAAAGAGTGACAGTGAACAGGAAAGTGAAGTAAGATAAAGCAGGAGGTGAGCAGAGCTTAGGAGCGGGATGAAAATGGAAGGAACTGACAGAAAAAAGGAGGAATGTGCTGGGCTGGAAGGAGGCAAGGAAAACCATGTGCTTAGGTAGCAGAAGGAAGGTGAAAGTCAAAGTGGGAGGAACAGACGGTTACAAGAATATCCTGTAAGAGCAGCTCATGAAAAGGTCTGTGGCAAAAGGTTTGGACTACAAATCTGAGACTTGACAAGTGTCAGAGTGCCAAAGCACCCCCCTGACCCTCTCCAAAAAATGAAGCACAAAAATTCAAAGAGCTAATATCTTTTATCTCAACTCATAAAATAGTAAATATAAAAAAGCCACTGAAAACAGTATATGAATTATTAGCTATTTGTGGGAGATGTGGAGAGGAAGTTGCAGGAAAATTAAAGGTGGCTTAGTGTATCAATATACTATTGAATTGTATCTTATCATTCTTCTGTAAAGTGTGAATTCAGTACAAACTTGCATGACCAGGAAGGCCAACTGCACCAAAAGAAGTGTGACCAGCAGGTCAGGAGAGGTGATTCTGCCTTTCTGCTCTGGTGAGACCTCACCTGGAGTACTATGCCCAGTGATGGGATCCCAATACAAGAGGGACATAGACCTGCTGGAGGGGCTCCAGAAAAGAGTCCAGAGGTCTAAGGCTGAAGAAGCTTTCCTACAAAGACAAGCTGAAAAATTTTGGGCTGTTCGTCCTAGAGAAGAAAAGATTTCCAGGGAGACTTTATAGCTACACTTCAATATCTGGAGGGGACATCCAGGAAGGTTGGGGAAGGACTGTCTAGAAGGGATTGAAGCAATAGGACAAGGAGCAATGGTTTTAAACTGGAGATTGGACATAAGGTGGAAGTTCTTTACAATGAGAGTGGCAAAATACTGACACTTGTGGCCCAGGGATGTAGCTGAGGCCTCATTCCTAGAGACATTCAAGATCAGACTTGATGTGGCTCTAGGCCATCTGACCTAGTTGGAGGTACCCCTGCTCACTGCAGGGCGGTTGAACAAGATGACCTTTGAGGGTCCCTTCCAACCGAATACAATCTGCAAATCTGTGAAGATTAAGTGAAGAAAGGCACTAATAAAGAGCTAGAAAACAATGATTCAGATTTTTTCACTAGAAGTCTAGTACTGATGAAGGGATACAGAAGTTCTATGAGGTAGACACATCTGCCTCTTTCCACAGAAAGTCTGCACTCATTAATGGTTCAAACCATGCCAGAAGAAGATGGGAGGGGGCCAAAATGATCTAATTCCAACTACTTACTTTTCACAAAGGCAAATTTTTCAGAGAGATGGACTAAGGTTTGGTAGTGGTTCTGGTTCAAAAGTTGCATCACTGTGTTAATACAGCGTTGTCCTTGAGCTAGTAGCCTGTGGACAGGGCATGTTGTTAATTCTTAACTCCAGCCCAAAGTTAAGCAATGAATATATATTCACAAGATGCTCTGATCAAGCTAGTAAGAAAGATCTGATTCTGTGTAGAGCCATCTTTGGTGCTTAGACACCACAGTCCCCAGTACCTCTGGGAGTGCCTGTGTTACACAAAAGTTGCAAACTCTAAGGAGACTTAAATTATTGAAGTCCCATGTGAGTGTGGACTTATTTTCATCAGTTTCTCTTAAGCTAATCACACTGAAATACTTTGTGTTGCTAAGGGTAATAAGTTTCTTCCTGAAGATCAGACACAGCTCAGGCCCAGGCACTAGTCACTCACTCATAGCCCTAAGCTCTTACCTGGTTTTTGACCCCTTGTGACTGACACTGCCCTACAGGTGGGTAGTGTTTGGCCAAGATAGCGTGAATGCTGCGTTCAAACAAATATTGTCCATCATACCTTTTGTTGTATCTGCAAAACATTGTTCAGTTCCATTTTGTCTGAGGAAATCAATTCCTCATGTAAATACATTAAAAATGGGATTTTCTCTTGACCAGTAGGCATGTCTGGCAGGATGAAACCATGCTCAGCCATGACATTAACAAGTTGTACTATAACTTGACTTAAATTTTGTTCAGTTGTTTTGGTTTCTTTTTAATTAAACCCCTTTCATTCACCACAAAATGCTTTTCTGCTCTTACAGAACAGAGCAGCTATTCAACCTCTCACTTCAAACAAACAAGATTCATGTTGTTTAACATCTCATACTTGGAATTTTGGAGAGTACGTTCATTGTATCGACTGCATAACAGACTTTGATATCCTAGGGAACTTCAGGAAACCTCCAATGGTTGCTTCTTTTTCTTCCTACTTATCCTTGGCCATTGCTCCTCAAGGCCTGTGACTATGGCTTCATTAATAAGCAATGCAGTGCAGTAGGATAGGATATATAGAGATACAGCTGACACTGAGTACTTGACAACTCCACAATATCCATTTCAGAAGGGGTTCCTTCAGACTAGTTTAAATGTCGCTGTGGGGCTCAGGGCAGCACCCACTGTGACAGGGATGGAATTCAAGACGAGGGGCTAGGGAGCGCCCAGGTCAAGAGCTCCTGCCTGTGGCAGCAAGCCCACAAGACTAATGACTGCCCTCATGCTGCTCACATTCACAGCTCTCCTCTTGGTGTGGCTGCAGGGGATTGGTTAACGTCCTTCTCTTCTTACTGGCTGGAGATACTAATTAGGGTAGCACAGCTGGCTCCCATCTTATTTATTAGAGTTACTTGTTAAGCTACTACAGGTGGTTCTTATCTCTCCTAGCAGTTTCTCATCTTTTAATCATTCAGCCCAGGGGTCACAATCCCCCACAATTCACCCTTTTTGTTTTTCCTTCAATATTTGCCAGCTCCTGCTGAAGCTTATCAATGACATAATTCAATTGCTCTATTTCCTCATCTTTTTTTCTCTTCACACCTTCTTGATCACTTTTCAGACATTCCACCCAGGTTTCAAGCTCCCTTATCTTCATTAACTTCATTATCAGTTGTGCCTTCAAGAGGTAATTCTTCCTTCACTATGACAGTGCCAAACTGTTTTCTTTCCTCCACCTTCTGCAAGTTTTCTGCACTGATGAATAGGGCTTGCTCTAGCTCTCTTACCCTGCACTAGTTCCTCAATTGCTTCATTTCATTCTTGTATATCTCTCTGAAGCTGCTCTTTGGGAAGCTCACTGCATTTATCTGTTCCTTCTTTAGGTGATTTGTTAACTGTTCAACCTCTCTGTTCTGGTACTTGCTGACAGGCTAAGTCTTTGTCCTTTACTAATCTCCAGTTCTGGACCGAAATGCAGTATCCCCACTGCCTTATCCTTGGTCCATCGTATTCCCAGTGACTCACTTGCCTCACCCAGACAGACATCAAAGCTCCGGTTCTAGACCAAAAGGCAGCATTCCCACTGCTCTTAGCTACACTGGAACCCATCCCAGTGGCTCACCCACCTCACCCAGACAGGTATCAATAGTTTCACTGGGCTGTTAACCTCTCCTGGTCCTTTTTGTGAGCAGCCTGTGCCTTCCCCCTCTCCTAAAGGAATATCTAATTTGTGTTATCTAATGATACCTTTTCCTCAGCTTCAAATTCACCCTTGAGTTGTGCAGTCCGCTATTCAAGCAGTACCTCTGACTGACACTTCAGTAGCTCATTCTCTTCCTGGGATTGAAGCTGCTGCTTCAATTTTTGCTCCAGAAGGGCTGTTTGCACACTTTCTACTTCAGAGACTGACGCAGAAACATACATCTCCTTTCATGTTCATGCTTTTCCTTATTTCTTCTTCTTCCATTTTATTTTTCTTTCTTTTTTTTTCCTCCCATTTTTTCCTTTCTTTTCATTTCCTTTTTTCTTCCACTTCATTTCCATCCTTTTTTCTTCTTCCTATTCTGCTCTGTTTTGCAGTTCTACATGCAACAATGATAACTTCTGCTTGAATTCTCTGGTCCTCACATCACGTCAGGGTCACCATTTGTCGCTGTGGGGTTCAGGGCAGCACCTACAGCGACGGGGATGGAATTCAAGCCAAGGCAGTAGGGAGCACCCAGGTCAAGAGCTCCTGCCTGTGGCAGCAAGCCCACAAGACTAATGACTGCCCTCATGCTGCTCACATTCACAGCTTTCCTCTTGGTGTGGCTGCAGGGGATTGGTTAATGTCCTCCTCTTCTTACTGGCTGGGGATACTTATTAGGATAGTGCAGCTGGCTTCTATCTTATTTATTAGAGTTACTTGTTAAGCTACCACAGGTGGTTCTTATCTCATCTCTCCTAGCAGTTTCTCATCTTTCAATCATTCAGTCCAGGGGTCACAATCCCCCTACTTAAACTCTTCCACTGAGATACTGGCACATTAACATTTAGCAGCCTTTTCTTTAGTTTCACTGGAAAGGAATCCAATTTGCACATTTCCCTTGTTCCAGGACATGAATGAAATCAAAGTGAAAAGGTACAACATTGAGATTTTCTTGAAAAACACATTCTGATTAGAAGTAACTATTACAAATATTTCTATGAAATAATGAAAAGCCAGGCAGAGAGCTCACGGGAGTGGTCCTGAATGCTGGTCCCGGTTGGCTCTCAAGCCAAAAGGGGAACCACAACCACAAAGGGGAACCAACAGAATGCAAAACTGCACAAAGTAAAACCCAGAAAAAAAGGATGCACCCCAGCTTGGAAGCTAGGGGATAAAAGACCAAACCAACCAAAAAAAAAAACCCAACCTAACCCAAGCCCAACCAAACACCCTCCCCCCCTCCCCCCAAAACCAAACAATCAAACTAACAAACAAAAACCCCACAAAAATCTCAGAACAGGAAACTTTACAAGCTATAAAATATATTTCAAGTCCCATAAGCTCCATCCAACCCCTTCCTGTCATGCAGTGAGAATGATGTTAGCGCAGTGTAGAATAACAGCTTCTAGCCCCGTTCCTCCATCCCCCATCTCTCATCCCTCCTAGCAGGGCCAGTCAGCTTAAACCAGCACACCACCTGAGATTACAAGAGTACTAGCTTCATTCAAAAGTATAAAATCAATTTAAGTTTTCTTAGCAGAGGAACAACGAGCAACTGAAAACACATCCTATTTGCCACTCATTTGATTTGGTGGGGAAGCTAGAAATATGAATCAAGGCATGCTGCAGATTGCAATTTGTGATGTCCTAAGCAGAGTTTGTTAAAGCCAGCACACTGCTTGCATCAACGGTTTTTAAAACTTGGTGCTGAACAGATCCTATGGCTTTTGGGTATGTTTCCTACCCTTGCTTTGGTGCTAACTGTTCTCAAACTGTGGTCTCATCCCAGCTGAAGAATACATTGTGCTTCATTAAGGTGCTCAGCATGTGCTTCATAAATGTAAGAGCAGCCGTTTATAGCTTTTGAGCTAAGAAACTCCCTCAACCACCTTCATCATGGCTATCTTGCACAGCTTCTTCATTGACAGTCAAATAAAAGTCTGTACTTTGAATTATTATAATCTTTTGCAATTTTTTCTGTTTCTTTGCTTGTGGGCACTGGAGCATGTGTGCAGATCCATTTGAGAAGAGTGAGATTTCCCATGATTTTTACCATTGTCTTCTGATTCACCATTGTTCTGAGGCTGGATGACAATTCACCAGGATTTTGAGAGATTCATTGCCACAATCAGCTCCATTGCAGTAGACAGCTACAGCATTTACAGCCAAGCTTCTTAGCTTTCCTCCGTATCACTGTCATATTTTGCAGTCTTTCCAAGACCTGTGTCACTGGTTTCCAGTTCTTTCCTCACAAGGCATATCTTTAGATACAACAAAGGCTCATCTTTAGATACCACAAAGGCTCTTGCTTGTAAGATCCAAAAAGTTAATTTTGTTAGTCATGACTCTGCTCTGATTTGCTGCTCACCCTGTTGCTCTGGAGAGTTACCTGTACACAAAGTAATCTTTTTGGAAGGGTCTCAGGGACACAGATTTCATTGCCTCTTTGAATTTAATGGGATCTCCCTATGGAGAATATTTTCTCTTCTTCTGAAGTAAGAACGCAGTTGAACCTGCTTTACTGACAGCTTCCTCATACCAGCTCTAAAATGCAGCTTACATAAGAAACCATTCAAATTAGATGCAATTTAATTGCTCAGGCTTTTCAACTCTTGAGCATAATCATTACCTTCATTTCAGAGGCAAAGGAAAGCTGTTTGCTTTTCTTAAGTGCTGCAATATGCTACAAAATGTATAATGTAAATTGGTGGTGTGCTTAGCCTCGATCTATTCCAAGCAGCTTTGCTTTTTCTCCATGAACTGATGGACTTTGTTCCTTTGCTCCTTCGGAAAACAGAGAGTTCTGTGTTCCTGTTTTGCTTTTTCATTAACGGATAGCACAAAGAAACCCTAAAGCTTGAAACAGAAAGAAGTCACCTCACTTAACAGACAGAACCAAAAGTCACTGCTTAATCAAACTAAAACCAAACCAACCAACCAAAGCCCTGAATAAAAGTCAAAAGTGCTTTTAGGGGGGCAGTTTACAGATTTTGCATTCTTTCTGAATTTAATATTTCAACTCAGTATGCTGATGGCTGGTTCCCAGAAATGTTTCTTGTTCCCCCAAATTTTTTTTGCATCACAGCAGAGAGATGCTGGAATTTTTAAAGGACAGATATTTGATATAATTAGCATGATACAGTGATTTTTTTTTTTTTTTTTAAGCAAATTTCCTCCCTGAATTTATCCTGAGCCATCTTGGTAAGTTTCATCCCTGTTTCCATCACCTCATATTCTCATGTAGGGGCATTTTTCTAGATGGGGAGTGGCGGGGGGAGAGGTGGTGGGAAATTCCAACAGTTTAGGGTTTAAGAAATGCACATCACTACATCCAGCAGTTTTTAAAAATCTTTCTTTGTTCTTTTTTTCAGGTATAAGAGGGTATGAACTGTTGGGAACCCCAAAGTTCTGAACTATAATCTTGTTCTGCCCAGCCAAAGTCCCCAGCTGCTGTCCTGGGTCACCTCTACTCTGTTTCTATGTAAATTCCAGATAATGATAGTTACCTTTCGTGCTTTAGAAGTTTTACAGTAGCATGAAGGTGAATGGTGTCTGAGACAATCTCTGCTTTTATTGGCACTTCAGTTATGTATTATTTCCCTGTTTATTTGCTTTGTTTCCAACATTGGCTCTGTGTTATGATTTTTGCTACTCCTTCATGCTGAATGACACTTTCCTGCATGTTCCTTCATGCTTGATGCTCTCCAGTGTTTCATTCACATTTATTTCCTCACCACCTGGCAGACATTATTGAACATTAAACTGCAAAAGCTGCTCCATCTCACAGTCCTCTTCCAGCAAGTTCACATTGATAGCAATACTGTAGTATATTGATCAGAAGGAACCCACAGAAGTTCCTTTTCCCTTAGCACATCAACAGTTGTTCTTTTCTCTCTAGTTAGTCAACAGTGACCTTGAAAAAGTCTGTGATTCGTAGTATTGCCTGTTAAAAGTACTGCTACTTAAGGTTTATCCTGATCAGCAGCTTTGTGTCAGTGGTGCTTCACTCTGGAAAGTTAGAATCACCTTTACAGCCCAAGAAATGTCATTGATGCACCCAGAGAAGTTGGATCTCTTTCTCTACAGCCTGCAGAAGTGACCATTTAATTTATGGCCACTCCTAAGCAGCAGTAAGAAAAATCTTACTCTGGTTCTGTCAGAGAGATTGAACTAAAAATAAGGAAAAGTAGATTTAGAAACAAAAGAAAACTGTAATTTTCTTTTTAGTAAAAAATAACCCAAAACCTAACTGCCAAACCTGCCCTTGTAGTTAGACTAAAATTCACAAAAACCAAGTGAAAAAACCTTACAGTATTTGGAAGAAGTGATTGAAAAAGATAGGTGAACTTTAAATGCATGTTTCTGTAAGATTAATCAACAGGAATTATGGTGGAGAAGGTACCCTATATTTCTTGACAATCAGCAGAACGGAGCATCCATTGTTACATAGAATACATAGAATAAATGAGGTTGGAAGAGACCTTCAAGATCATCGCGTCCAACCCATCAACCAATCCAACACCACCCAAACAACTAACCCATGGCACCCAGCACCCCATCAAGTCTTCTCCTGAAAACCTCCAGTGATGGCGACTCCACCACCTCCCCAGGCAGCCCATTCCAATGGGCAATCACTCTTTCTGTATAGAACTTTTTCCTAAAATCTAGCCTGAACCTCCCCTGGCGCAGCCTGAGACTGTGTCCTCTTGTTCTGGTACTGGCCGCCTGGGAGAAGAGACCAACATCCGTCTGTCTACAACCTCCCTTCAGGTAGTTGTAGAGAGTAATAATAATTTCATAGGTTCATAGGTTCATAGGTTATACCTGTTCTTAAGCTGTAAGTGGAAAGGAGAAGTTGCTTTTCATTCTTTTAATGTTCAGTCAAGCCAATGACAATACACAGAATCTCCAGAGATGTTTATTAAACTGGCATTTACAAATGTCATACATTTAGTATCTCTACTGGGGACATAACTGTTTCATTAAAGTCATGAAGACAAGATAGGATGGAAAAGAAAAGAAAGAAAAAGGAAAAAAAAAAAGAAAAAGGAAACAAAAACCAAAACCCAAGCCAGGTACATATAAATAAAACATAAGGGATTTGTCCACTTCGGAATGTGTCTAAACACGATTCAGGGGCATTCATTATGACTCAAGGTCATAGAATAATACATAGAATAAACCAGGTTGGAAGAGACCTTCAAGATCATCGCGTCCAACCCATCAACCAATCCAACACCGCCCAAACAACTAACCCACAGCACCAAGTACCCCGTCAAGTCTTCTCCTAAAAACCTCCAGTGATGGCGACTCCACCACCTCCCCAGGCAGCCCATTCCAATGGGCAATCACTCTTTCTGTATAGAACTTTTTTCTAACATCCAGCCTGAATCTCCCCTGGTGCAGCCTGAGACTGTGTCCTCTTGTTCTGGTACTGCTTGCCTGGGAGAAGAGACCAACATCCGTCTGTCTACAACCTCCCTTCAGGTAGTTGTAGAGAGTAATAAGGTCACCCCTGAGTCTCCTCTTCTCCAGGCTAAGCAACCCCAGCTCCCTCAGCCTCTCCTCGTAGGGCTTATGTTCCAAACCCCTCACCAACTTTGTTGCTCTTCTCTGGACTCGTTCCAGCAAGTCAACATCCTTCCTAAACTGAGGGGCCCAGAACTGGACACAGTACTCGAGGTGCGGCCTAACCAGTGCAGTGTACAGGGGCAGAATGACCTCCCTGCTCCTGCTGGCCACACTGTTCCTGATGCAGGCCAGGATGCCATTGGCCCTCTTAGCTGCCTGGGCACACTGCAGGCTCATGTTCAGTCTACCGTCAACCAGCACCCCTAGGTCCCTCTCAGCCTGACTGCTCTCCAGCCACTCTGACCCCAGCCTGTAGCTCTGCATGGGGTTGCTGTGGCCAATGTGCAGAACCCGGCACTTGGATGTGTTAAATCTCATGCCGTTGGACTCTGCCCACCTGCCCAGCCTGTCGAGGTCCCTCTGCAGAGCCTCTCTACCCTCCAGCAGATCAACTCCTGCCCCCAGCTTGGTGTTGTCAGCAAATTTACTGATGATGGACTCGATGCCCTCGTCCAGATCATCAATAAAGATGTTAAAGAGCATGGGGCCCAGTACTGATCCCTGGGGCACACCACTGGTGACTGGCTGCCAGCTGGATGTGGCACCATTCACCACCACTCTCTGGGCTCGGCCCTCCAGCCAGTTCCTAACCCATCGCAGTGTGCTCCCATCCAAGCCATGGGCTGACAGCTTGGCCAGGAGTTTGCTATGGGGAACGGTGTCAAAGGCCTTGCTGAGGTCCAGGTAGACTACATCCACAGGCCTCCCCACATCCACCAGGCGGGTCACCTGATCATAGAAGGAGATCAGGTTGGTCAGGCAGGACCTGCCCTTCCTAAACCCATGCTGGCTGGGCCTGATCCCTTGGCCATCCTCTAAGTGTTGTGTGATTGCACTCAGGATGACCTGCTCCGTAATCTTTCCTGGCACTGAGGTCAGGCTGACAGGCCTGTAATTCCCTGGCTCATCCAACCGGCCCTTCTTGTGGATGGGTACCACGTTGGCCAGCTTCCAGTCAGCTGGGATCTCTCCAGTGAGCCAGGACTGATGAAAAATAATGGAGAGTGGCTTGGCCAGCTCATCTGCCAGCTCTCTCAGCACCCTAGGATGGATCCCATCTGGTCCCATGGACTTGTGGGGGTCCAAGCTGCTGAGGAGAGCTCCTATCACTTGCTCATGGAACACAGGGAAACCATGCAGCTCCCTGGCTCCCTCTGCCAGTTCTGCAGGCCAGCTGTCTGGTAGACGTTCTTTCCAGCTAGTAAAAACTGAGGTAAAGAAGGTGTTAAGTACCTCTGCCTTTTCCTCATCCTGTGTTACAACATTTCCTTCCATGTCAACCAAGGAGTGGAGGTTGTCCCTGCCCTTCCTCTTGCTATTAATATATTTATAGAAGGACTTTTTGTTGTCCTTCACATCAGAGGCCAGTTTAAGTTCCAAATATGCTTTTGCCTCCCTAATTTTCCTCCTACAGGCCCTAGCAACCTCTTTAAACATCCCATGGGTTGCCTCACCTTTCTTCCAAAGATTATACACCCTCTTTTTTTCCCTTAGTTCTATTAAAAGTTCATTACACAGCCAGGCTGGCCGTCTGCCCCGGCGGCTCCTCTTCCGGCACATTGGCACAGCCTGCTCCTGAGCCCTCATCAGCTCTTTCTTGAAGCAGGTCCAGCCCTCCTGGACCCCTTTATTTTTAAGGGCTTTCTCCCAAGGAACCCATCTCAACTGAGAATCAGACTGAGAAGGTATCTAAAATAAGTTGAAAGACAATCAGTAGTATGCATCAGTCATCATTTTTTTTATGGTGAAAGAAAAAAATTCGAGAGGTTTGTATGCTGTTAGCAGATAGAAGCTTTCTTAGAAATATTAATTGCGCTCTCTCCTATATTAGCTGCATTTTAATGGTACCTTTCAACCTTTGGTACACTATCACTCCTTTCCCACCCCTTTTCTCTTTTAGGATCATGTTCTCAGTTGGAATGTATGAGTTTTCCTTTCAGCTTTCTTTTATTTCCTTTTAGGAAATAAAATGTGAAAATGATCTTCAGCTTATAATCAGAACAGGTCATGAAAGTTCCTCATTAACAATTTCTGGAAGAGTAGAAATGTTCTCTTAGCTTCACAAATAAAAAGGGGTTAACCTCAGATTTGTTTCTATAGGGCTTTGAAGAAAACTGTCAGAATTTTAAAATTATTATGGAAAGCTACCTCCACTCGTACAGTTATAGCTGTGTTGTCTGCATCTCAGAAAAAATGAGGGTGGTCAGTCATGGGAACAGGCTCTTTTCTCTTTTCTTCAGAAAAGTGACCACAGCACAAGCCTTTCAGAATTCAAGGAGCATCTGGATGAGACTCTTATTAGTCATAATAAGTAGTAATAATATTAATAGTAATAATTATTAGTAGTAATTAGTAATTAGTAGTAATTAGTATTAGTAATAATTATTAGTAGTAATAATTATTAGCCATAATAAGTAGTCCTGTGAGGAGCAGGGAGCTGGATCCAATGATCTAAGATATTCTATGATTCTGTGACATTCAGGCAATACAGTCCTTTCACATCTGTAAATCCTGCCTTCTGTTATGTAAATACACACTACTTCATGGTTATTCACAGTTCATACCTCATTAATGAGGTTTGCTTAAACATCATCACAGAAACAAACTTCAGAGAAATGAGACCACAAATATTTTTGACCTTTAGCAACAGTGCAAGCAACACAGTGGATCAGAGAGCATGACATAGTGTCAGCATAAGAAATGTCACTCTGTCTTAGGCTATTAAGATTTATTAGCTCATTGCTTTGGATGTTTATTGACCTATCCAGTGCAAATTTAGAATACATAGAATAAACGAGGTTGGAAGAGACCTTCAAGATCACCGCGTCCAACCCATCAACCAATCCAACACCACCCAAACAACTAACCCACGGCACCAAGCACCCCATCAAGTCTTCTCCTGAAAACCTCCAGTGATGGCGACTCCACCACCTCCCCAGGCAGCCCATTCCAATGGGCAATCACTCTTTCTGTATAGAACTTTTTCCTAACATCTAGCCTGAACCTCCCCTGGCGCAGCCTGAGACTGTGTCCTCTTGTTCTGGTACTGGCCACCTGGGAGAAGAGACTAACATCTGTCTGTCTACAACCTCCCTTCAGGTAGTTGTAGAGAGTAATAAGGTCACCCCTGAGTCTCCTCTTCTCCAGGCTAAGCAGCCCCAGCTCCCTCAGCTGCTCCTCGTAGGGCTTGTGTTCCAAACCCCTCACCAACTTTGTTGCTCTTCTCTGGACACGCTCCAGCAAGTCAACATCCTTCCTAAACTGAGGGGCCCAGAACTGGACACAGTACTCGAGGTGCGGCCTAACCAGTGCAGTGTACAGGGGCAGAATGACCTTCCTGCTCCTGCTGGCCACACTGTTCCTGATGCAGGCCAGGATGCCATTGGCCCTCTTGGCCACCTGGGCACACTGCAGGCTCATGTTCAGTCTACCGTCGACCAGCACCCCCAGGTCCCTCTCTGCCTGACTGCTCTCCAGCCACTCTGACCCCAGCTTGTAGCTCTGCATGGGGTTGTTGTGGCCAATGTGCAGAACCCGGCACTTGGATGTGTTCAGTCTCATGCTGTTGGATTCTGCCCATCTGTCCAGCCTGTCGAGGTCCCTCTGCAGAGCCTCTCTACCCTCCAGCAGATCAACTCCTGCCCCCAGCTTGGTGTCATCAGCAAATTTACTGGTGATGGACTCAATGTCCTCGTCCAGATCATCAATAAAGATGTTAAAGAGCATGGGGCCCAGTACTGATCCCTGGGGCACACCACTAGTGACTGGACTAGTGACTGACATTTGGCACGACAATAATATTTGTAGTCATTAAAACCATAGGTGACTCTTATGTTATCACTTCTTCAGGCATTTTTATTCCTCTTTACCAAAATAAATAGCTCTAGAGCTTCATTCAAAAATATCCTGTGCAGGTTTAGTCCACATGCTGCATGAACTGAAGCCAGTTAAAAACCGCTTCATGTGGAAATATTCCTAGTTTGAAGAAGCTACAGGTACTGATATTATTAAAAGAATACACTCTTCATGTTTGCTTTTCTTAAGTAATCTTTCCTCAGATAAAAGAGCTATGCAGAACAGATATGAGATACCACTCTTCTAGAGGGCCTTCTATAGACTATAAAAGAATTATGGGGGACTAGCCTAGACAGAGACACCTAAGATGCAATTTGGCTACCTAAACACAGATGCCTGTTAGCATTTTGAATCTACCGTTATTTCACTGTGTTTCTAGATACATCCTTCTATAGGTCCTGTATCATACTTAACTGGCCTGTGTGGAAGTCTCAGGCAACACTGGGTGTCTGAATGGCCCTGGACAGTTATGGGTGGCAACTGAAACCTACTCCTACCCTTGAAACTCTGAAAGGTATTGAGATTAATCCCACTATTTGCTTTACAATTGCATTTGTAATATTCAGGTGACAAAACACTGGCATTTGAGCCATCCTTGGAGGAGGAGTATGGCTCCATCCTGGAAGCTTAGGCATCTATCTCATATATGGACATCTAACATACCTGGAATTTAATGTCTCAATACAGAGCTGAATCCAGCCCCCTGCTTGGGGAATTTTTTGAGATCTCTTTCTAGTTTTGTGTCTCTAGAAATGGATAAGAGATCAACTTTCTACTTCCAAAAAATTATTGTCAGTTCTCCTAAATCTCTTCCAAATTTCTTGTGCAGTCCCTACTTCTCTAAAGCCAAGAAAATGTCTCTCTTCAAGATTTATCAGACTAAATACATCACATAACCTTTTCTGGGAAATCTGAAAACCAGTACCTCTCACCCACAGAAAGGCAGTATGGAGAGGCAGAAAAACAATAGAGTGTATCTTCCTTTTTTTGGAGAAAGGGAGCCTCTTTTCAGTGGTGCCCACAAGTAACAATGAACACAAACTAGAATACAGGAAGTTCCACCTAAACACAAGGGAAAAATATCTTCACTTTGAGGGCAACGTAGTACAGGAACATGCTGACCAGAGAGGTTGTGAAGTCTTCTCTGGAGACATTCAAAACCCACCTGGACAGGTTCCTATGCAACCTGATTCAAGCAATGCTGCTGTAGTAGATGAGTTGAACCATATGATTCTGAGAGGTCCCTTCCAATCCCTAACACTCTGATTCTGTAAATCCCCAATTGATATTTCTGTTGCGACTCCCAGTTCTATGCATGAGCTTTCAGCCTGTAAAGGTCTCTATAGTCTCCTTCCTCATGCAGCTGTGGAAAAGTCTCCTTATACTTCTGTTTTCCAGGGTATTAGGTGACTTCTCCCTAGTTTTCAAATTCAGAACGCTCACCCAACTAACTTCATTAGTTGATTTCTTTGGGTAACACTGTGAAGGAGCAGGTCCTCTAGACTGCAACTGGTGTCATGATGCCAATAAGAGGTGATCATCTGTTCCTGTCTTCATTTTGTTAGCCACCTCTTATCAACACTTTAAATCCCTGTCCATCATGACATATATGACAGAAAGATAACTGTGTTAGCACAGAACTATTTGGTGATTACAAAACAAACAGAAAACAAACCCTAAACAAACAAACAAATAAACCCCCCAGAATTTCAAATTTGATTTGATAGATCTACACAGAAATGCTGGTGTGCTATATCTGATATACACACCTGCTCACACACTGTGGTGATGGCCACAATAATTTAATCTTTGTGCCACAGAACAGGAATGTTCATACATTACTCAGTTACATAGACAGTAAGTAACCACCAAGCGTTCTAGATCTTTGTTTCACTTCAAGCGCTTTTGTGTCCCCTCCATTTCAACCCCATTGTTCTGCAAAATCAAAGAGAAATAATTTTAATTTTAAGAATGCAAGATAAGTGTTGCTTGGCAACACCACTGTCCCTGCTCAGCCTGGAGTATGTCTCTTCAGAAACACTTTAGGTAGAGATATTGCTTTATTATTACCAAGCTTGGTTATTGGGAATTTTTTTTTTCCCCTTGGCCATTTAATTAAATGTTTTCTTTCAAAAGCAACACCATTAGAGGATTTATTGGTTTTCCTTGATTTCAGGAAACTGCACATCACGTAGAACTAATTAGGGGCAACTGCTGCAGCATACAAAGCATACCCAGTTAAGAATCTTTGCAGGGTTATGTGCCCTGACTTCTAAAGACAATATGCATTTTTTTCATACATTACCACTAAGCATTAATGTTATGCATTCCACACAAAGCAGAGGACCTATTGTGTCTTTTGACTCACTGATAACAGGACCATTGCTTCATTCTTCAGGAATTTGTTTTAAAAAATTGAAGTGTCTGTAATAAAGTGGTCATAATTCGTTCAGGTTTTTGATGGAATTCTATTAAGCATATGTGAAATCCAGACAGGTATTTTGTACAATCTTTTTTAAGATTATTAAACTTGTAGAACAGCTCAAGATGAAAAAGATTATGGAGAGTAACTGGTCTAGAGATCTAGACAGAACCTCTTAATAAAAATGTTAACCAGAAGGTGCTTTTTTCCATAAATACTAAAGACATTTTAGATTTAACCTCAGCTAGGGAAGGTAAGTCCTCATAGATTGGATAGTCGCTCTATCTAATGTGGCATGCATGCATGTATTAAGGAAGTTTGGTCAAGGAATTTGTCTTCCTGCTACTGTAGGAATAGATTAAATTAAACAAGCAGGTCTGCAGGCACTACAGGAAACATCTTGAGAGGGACAGACTGTCACAAACAGTTAACAATCAATCAATGAATCTAAACAACTGTATTAAAAAAATGGTTAATTTTCAGCTCAAGTTCTAAGCTTATGATGTATGACATTGAGAAGCCAATATTTAACCAGAAAACAGTTTTCCTTAGTCTTTTGAGAAACCCTCCTCAGCAAATCATATCCCCATGAGGAAGTTTGAGATATATTGCCACAGAGTTTATAGCCTGAAATCTTTTTCCCTGTCTTGAGTATCATTTTGCTCAATCCCATATTTCATTTCATCACTCCTACTATAGGATCAGGTTTGAAATAAACCAAGCCTAGAAAAACTTTGTGGTGTGCATTTTATTATCTATTCACAGAAACAAAACCAAACAGATCAACCCTTAGCACAAAGTTCTATGTGCATATTTCTTCACTGTTCAAAAGGGTTTATTTTTACTGGACTACAATCTTTTTCTTTACAAGTTCATTATAGAATAGATACTGCTGAATATAGTTGTAATAACATACTCTCCAGCTTACAAACTACACACAGCTGGAGACTGTGGACTTTGAGTAAAGGAGAATATAATTCTAAAGAAAGGGCTAGATTAAAATATCAGGTTTCCACTAGTGTCTGCAGAAATATCCTTAATGTGTCTGCAGGGCACAATAATCTGCAGTTATTCTGCAGTTTTGAATAAAAAGCCTTGACTATGAAAGAAAAATTATCTCACTGGAAGACAGTTATATCTTTTTTCACTGTCCATATGTTTCACTCAGCATCTCAGATAACCTCCACATGGAAGTCAAACATAACATTATTTGCAAGTCATAACATAACTAGTTAAGGTGGCATTATTTTCCTTGTGCTATGCACAACAATTAAACAGGCAAGGAAAACAGGCATAAAATTCCTCTGGCAAAAATATATTTCACTGGTTATCAGAGGATTCAAACATTACCCAGTAAAGCCTACTAAAAATAGCAATGTAAGAAAACGCTGGTCTTCTTAGCTATTATAACATACAATGCATGGTGATTAACACAGAGGAATATGCACAGGGTCAATTAGCCCGTGGGATGAGTAACCGAAATTAGCAAGTGATCATTATGCCATTTTTACTGCGTCCTCTTTTCCCCATTTCCCCCTGCAATTATTATACAAGTTTCTATGAAGTGTTTGTGAGATTTTTGGAAGCTATTAAGATGCATTTTATTTTCAACAGATTTTTTGTTACTTCTATGACCACAACTTTACAAGTATATTTGCCAGGAAAATTATAAATTGCATTTAGCTTTAATAATTTAATCTTTTCTCTTTGACAAAACAAACATTGCAAGATATAGGACAGTTTCACCTCTCCATCTTTCACAAAAAGGTTGGCTTTTTAGTAGAAAGGGAGGCTCTATAATTATGTGCAAACTTACATATAATAAAGAAAATTCATATCTTAAGGTGTTTGAGGAGACAAAGAAATCTGAGTTCTATTGCAATGTCAGTTATACAATTCATTAAATGCATACATTTCTTTGTCATCTATGATTAAAAAAGATTAATTGACTTTGGAAAAGGCTCAGAAGATGTTAAGATAGTAGGAAAATGAAGGTTTTATTACTCTAGAGATTAGAATAATTGATTGATCTGATCGGAAGACATCTAGGCCAGAAGAAATCATGGTGAAAGCTCTCCAGAGAGGCAGAGGGACATGTAAGGAAGAATGAAAGACAATACTGGAACAAGGAATAGATGAGTTTAAACTGACCATAAGCAGAGGGAGACCGTAAGTTGGCAGAATGATCCTAAATTCAGCAACAGCAATACTCTGGAACAAACTGTCAGGAGGGGAAGGTGGTGGGAAGGCCCTGAATAAATTTCAGATAGAGCAAATTAAGGTTATAAATAGGAGAAAATGGCAGGGCTGTGTCTGCTGAATCTGTATGAAAAGGAGCCAGAATGTACCAGCCCTACTTCCCTCCTGTATTTCTAGGTTGGATAGGGGTATAGGCCAGCCACTCTGACTGTCACAACATCACTGTGTTATGCCCTTGCTAAGAGCAGGGCTACAGTGTGGTGAGGGTGAGAAGGACTAAGACTGAAGGACTTGGTCCCCTATCTCTCTGTATCTGGCTCAGACACAGCATAGTCATCTTGCTAGCTCTGCAGGAGAGGTGTGGTGTGGGATGGCACTTCTGAGGTTTGCAGGAAGAAGTGATGTGAAGGATTAATGAGGTGGGAGCATCCCACTGTAGCAACAAATTGGGAGGGTTAATCTTTCATAGACAAAACAAATTACTTTCAGACAAATTTTATATAAATTCAAAATCTTCTGCAAATAAAAAAGGTTAGTCAGTAACACATTTTCATTGACATCATTGGGATAGGTGAAGCGAGTTTACACAAATGGGTGAGCACATTATTGTCAGTTTAAAATAGAAAAAGACTTCTTCTACCTCATTCGAATAGTAAGTTCAGACATCCAGAATCACAGAGAAAAGCTTTTTACAACAGTAAATATGAAAAAAAATAGATATGTACCAAAAAATGAGCCACAAATAATATTGCACATTGCTATCATTGCAGCTGTACTCAGTGTCTTGGTCACATTGAAACGTGCTCAAAATGCTGATGTGATTAGAAAATCTCCCCGTGGGAGTGACAAACAGTTGTAGGTTAAGGGAAGATAAGGGTTAATTGGTATAACCATAGAGTAGACCTCCCAAGGAGGTGGAAAAGTCTGTCCCAGGAGGGAGGCGCAGGATATTGTAATATTGTTATTCCATGCCCTGTCCTGCATCTCCATGTATAAGGAGCAGACTTTTGGGTCAAGGCACTCTCTCTCTCTGGACACATGGCTTTTGCCTCGCTTGCAGTGTGAGGGAGGTTTGGCTGGCTGGAGGATATTTCTGATGCATAACTGAGGACTAGCTTGGTGCCTAGCTGAAGTCTCGTTTGGGTCCTGGCTGGGTGGGAACTAAGCCGGGGCTATTTCTGAATATATATATCCTTTTACCTTGGTACCATTTGTATTTTGTTTACTTTAAAAAATATTATTTCTATGTAACTTCCAATTCTGTGCAAGTGTTTTTATTTACTCCTTTGGAGTAAAATACATTCTGTCCTCCATCCAGAGATGTTACAGCTTCAACCAAGATACCAACTGATTTTTTGTCTTAAAAACCATGAATACAGGTGAGCACTACATTCTACACTGGACATTACATATTTCACCCAAGCCCAGTTTGGAATATACTGTTTGCCATTGAATACAGTGCATGGATAATAATTGCCCAAATGCACTTGTGAAGTCCAAAAAAAGTGAGCTGTTAATTCTTAACCATAAATCTTAATTATTAATTCCTTGGTCAGTTTCTTTGGCAAAAAGTCATGCTGAACATCTCTAAATACAGAGGGCTTTTTTGGTGAGAATGTGCTAGGTGGGAGAAAGAGTCCATTGCAGAAGAATGCCCACAGGGAAGGTTAAAACCTTGTGTAAGGTGTCATATATGTTTTACTGGATAGTTAAATTAAAATATGCATTTAACCTTAGTTACTAATATTATTCTTCCCCTAAGGATCCGATTATCTGTATAATTTTATAATTTAGCTGCACTCAAACAAAATCCTTCCCTTTAGGGACCAAACACCAAAACCAGACCTGCACACTGGTTCAGATCTCCAAAGAAGGCTCACATTTCATTTTAAGCCTTTAGGCAGTTTTGGCAGAGAAACAGGGCATGTCACCTTGAGCATTTAAAATAAATACTGTGGTTATTTCCATATTTGTAATTATTTCCTAATAGCCTTTTATTGATTATTAACTTCCACGCAAAACTGAGTGTTTAAGAGGTTCTTCATAAAGTTGTCTGAAATATATGATCATTCTTCTGCATGAAAGTTCTTTGTGTACCACCCCCCATCCCCCAGGATGGTTTGGGTCTGTGGAGGAAGAGTGTTGCCTTGTTGGCTGTGTTGTCCTCTGCCGAAGGACCCGAAGTCCAAGTCCAAGTCCTTCTATGAGCAGCCTTTTCAGCTCCATGAGTTGCAGCAGGTGGAACTTAGGACACACAGAGAGGGTTTCTCCTGGTCTGCTTCCAGTCTACGTGGTGATGTGTCTGTCCTTTTCTCTCTTGGTATTTTATCTGTTTTTCTTCAGGGTGGCATTGCCTGGGCCTTTTCCTTCTCTCGAGCCAGTAGCTGTTCAGGTCTTTTTTACAGTTTTTTAGGTATGTGTCCAAGTGGTGAAACCATTGTCCTTTTCAACATCCTTCCTTTCTGGGGTAGCTGATGGGTAGGGATGATCTTATCTACACACATTCCAGAAAGTTGTTATCCAGTGGCATCTGCCCAGTACACATCAGCTGTTGTCTGGGGCAAGGAGCAAAGGTGATTTTATCTTTGTTGATTCACATCAAGAGAGACAAGATTTAGTCTCTTATACTGTGAGATGCTGAACCCGTTGTCCTTAGATGGACACTTTGCTGTCAGTGTTGTAGAAAGCTACATTAGTTTTGCAGAATGGAAGGGAACTTTAAAATCTGTCTTGTATATTATAATTTATATCTCATTTTAATGTCAGAACTCTAGTGTTTGAAGAAAAATAGGAACTTTTCTCTGAGGGAAGGTGACAAACTTAAAACTAACATGGTCCCTGAGCATCCTCAAGCTTCTGGAAACAGAACTATTAGGAAGGAATTAACTAGATCTACAATGTCATAATTTTTTTAACATTGATGCAGTCTTCCAAGGCTAGTATTTGATTTTGGCAACTTTCTCAAAGCTCATTGTGTGCACTTAAATCTTGTAGGATAACCAATGCCCTTTTCCAGGTTTGAAGACTGTAGATTTAAATCAGAGAAAAAAACCAGTTGGTTTAGTCCCATATGCTCCTTACAGGTTTAGAGTTGTGGGATTTCTGTTTTTAACCCATATAAACCCATATAAGACAGATTTACAAGGGACCTCAAGGGCATACTTAGCCTACTGGTTTCTTTCTATAGCTGAGCTTGCTAAATCTATGATGTTCCTATTTGGGAAATACAGATTCTATGTGCAAATTATGTCCTCTACAAGGATAAAACACAAACACAGGGAGCAAAGAGGGCAAAAGGCCTTGTTACATATCACAGCCTGGATGTAATTGTGTTTCCTCTTGACACTAGAGCTTTCAACTCAAGTTCAACTCAAATCAACTGAGTACCATAGCACAAGTCAACTCCAACACCACAGCACATGCTCAGAATACAGCTGTAGGTGCTACAGACACCCAGGAGTTAGAACATCACTTGCAATAAATTGACGAATGTAATTTATTTGAGTGCACTGAGTCTGGCCCAAAGTAATACAATCTGAATGGAACCTGTGAAGGGAGTAAAGTCAGTTGGACCCCAGTTGCACAGATAATTAAAAGGAGCTCCCAGCATTCCCTGAGGATACGATTCATTGTATTATCAGGATATGGCTGTCATAAACCTCCCCCCTCTACTGAAAAAAAACAAAAACCAAACCACATTTAGTGTTGAATTATTTGAAATGTGACAGAAAAAAACAATTATGCTCTGAAGTGCTGGAAGACAACGATAAATGAACAATGTAACTGCAGAATTACTAGTGCCTTTTAATAGCCAGCAGTGACATACTCAGCAAATCTCAAAAATGTGACTCTTGAGACACCATGGACTTGCAAATAAAAGAAAGGAAATGTCTTTGTCATTTTTTTCATGTTTTTTTAGAGGGCTTTTCTTTATTCTTTTCCACCACCTAATGAGTCTGGCTTCAAGCTCAATGAAATAAATATGGCAGTCAGTAGAATACTTAAGATAATTGCCACCACCTTGCTTAGCCCTTAAATTGTGGCTTAAACAATGCCTGTATGTGATCTCCACTTCTTTTCAAGATACAGTATTTGATTTGAAAGACAGAAGGAGAAAGTTGGTCATCATGTTAAGACACATAGAGATGATTTTCATGCAAAAAAAATACAACAAAACTTTCTATTATTAAATAATTGTTATCTATTTTAAAATGTAGGTATGCTGTGCAGCAGGCTGCATCAGTGAGTGAATCTTCTCTTGAGCATGTAAATCACTTTGTGGTCATGATGAGTACATTTATGTTACGGGGTGCTCCAACCCTCCCTTCCCCCACCTCCATCAGTGGAGTTTGAATGGGGAAAGACAAAGGCTTGAAATTGCCTTCCCCTTCCCCTTGGGGACTTGGGGGGAAAGGTATAAGAGACGCTCATTTTGCCCACCAGGAGCTGAAGTCCCTCACATGTGTTCACTCATGGGAGAAGCCCATGCTGAGATTTGGAACTGTGGTTGGCTGGGTTCTTCACGCCCAGTATATACTGGCACTGGACACATTGTCAAGGAAAATCTTAAATAGAGTAACCAGAAAGCAGTCTGGGCTCTCATTTTGGCTTTCATTTCTGGACCAGTTTTGGCACAGGCAGGGTCACTCCAGCAGCAGGCAGGAAGCAGAACCCCAGGGTAGGCAGGTCCGGGAGAAACCAGGTCCGGGTGCTGATCTCTCCAATTTTGCCATGCGTCCAGAGCAAGAGCAGAGACAGTCAAAAACTGAGCAATGCCCACTCATAGATCCCAGCATTACCCACTTCTGTCATGCAGCAAGAATGGTGTAGGATATTGTGATGGGTTGCGCCCATCCTGAAAGTGATGGGGGGGGGGGGTGTTGTGAGAGGGGGCAGTGCAGATCAATGTAATATGGTCAGTGTGTAATAGTTTAATACCAGCCTAGCATCCAGGACTCGACATGAACACACCGCACACCAATCTAGAGAGCTCCTGCATCATCTCACCTGCACCTGTTCCTGATGCCCCACAGCAACAGGCTGTTCCTGTTTCCCTACAACAATGGACTGTTCCCAATTTTTTGTTTCCCTTTCAAAGACAAACTGTTTTCCTGCTTTACCTCTCTACTTCCAAACCAACTCCAAATTATTTCTTGGTAGATTTACCTCCTCCTTTTTCTTCTTATCCCCCTTTCTTTATTTTTTTTTCTTCCCTTATCTCAACCTGTTCTTTCCCCCCTCCCTTTTTTCTCTCAATGGGGAAGGAGGAGGAGGGGTCAGCGGGGGGAATGATTCTCAGTCTTGCCTCCCATCTGAGCTCTTAAATCACAGTTAAGGCTCAAACCACCACAGATATATATGTGATTTTCAGTGCAAGCCATTATAAATGCACTACTCTTCATTGCCTGCCCTGAGCTTGTAGTTGAACCAAGGAAAAACCAAGCTACAGCTTATGTTGACATCATGCAGCTGATCTCACCAGCTTAGGCCTGAGTCCATCTGGGACTTTCCACACAGGTGAAGGTTCGAAGTGTGCTTGGTGGCTGGGCCAGGTGAGAGCAAGGTGAGAGCAAGATGTCTTCTTTGACCAATAAATCTAAACCAGTATATTAAACAGGACTGATAAACTGTGCTTATGTATTACACAGGACTGATAAACTGTGCTTATGTAGGTAGCCAAATATGTATGGGCAGCACTTTGCTTGCCTGTTTGTTCTCTTGATGTGTGGCTTTGCTGAGCACAATGCTGTGCCAACATGGATTTAGGAAGGGCAGGTCCTGCCTGACCAACCTGATCTCCTTCTATGATCAGGTGACCTGCCTGGTGGACGTGGGGAGGCCTGTGGATGTGGTCTACCTGAACTTCAGCAAGGCCTTTCACACTGTCCCCCACAGCAAGCTCCTGGCCAAGCTGTCAGCCCATGGCTTAGACAGGAGCACTCTGTGCTGGGTTAGGAACTGGCTGGAGGGCCGAGCCCAGAGAGTGGTGGTGAATGGTGCCACATCCAGCTGGCGGCCAGGCACCAGTGGCATCCCCCAGGGATCAGTGCTGGGCCCCATCCTCTTTAATATCTTCATTGATGATCTGGATGAGGGGATTGAGACAGTCATCAGCAAATTTGCAGATGACACCAAGTTAGGAGCAGATCTTGATCTCTTAGAGGGTAGAAGGGCTCTGCAGAGGGACCTCAACTGACTGGACAGATGGGCAGAGTCCAATATGATGGCATTGAACAAATCCAAGTGCCGGGTGCTGCACTTTGCCTACAACAACCCCATGCAGAGCTACAGGCTGGGGTCAGAGTGGCTGGAGAGCTCCAAAACTGAGAGGGACCTGGGGGTACTGATTGACAGCCATCTAAACATGAGCCAGCAGTGTGCCCAGGTGGCCAAGAGGCCCAATGGCATTCTGGCCTGCATTAGGAATAGTGTTGCCAGCAGGAGCAGGGAGGTCATTGTGCCCCTGGACTCTGCATTGGTTAGGCCACACCTTGAGTCCTGTGTCCAGTTCTGGGCCCCTCAATTTAGGAAGGACATCGAGACACTTCAACGTGTCCAGAGAAAGGCAACAAGGCTGGGGAGAGGCCTTGAGCACAAGCCCTATGAGGAGAGGAGAGAGTCATTCATCATTGGAATGGGCTGCCCCGGGAGGTGGGGGAGTCACTGTCCCTGGAGGTGTTCAAGAGGAGATTGGACGTGGCACTTGGTGCCATGGTCTAGTCATGAGGTCTGTCGAGACAGGTTGGACTCAATGATCTTTGAGGTCTCTTCCAACCTTGGTGATACTGTGATACTGTGATAAAGTTAAATTACATAGTTTGCACACAAAATTAGAAACATTGAGACTAACATGGACTGCAAAGCTCACTTGAGAAGTTTTTTATAGTATCAAGCACCACATATGCCAGTATCAAGCACCACACAGGCTGGCTGAAGTTGCTTCAAGTGTGACTGGTCTGTGAACAAGGACAGATTGAAAACAAGAATGTGAGCTCTTAACTCATATACAGAGATCTGCTTGTTGTATCATGTAAACCTGGGACTGAGCCAAGCGCCTACAGAACAAGACTCTGCCATGAAACTGGATAGGTCCAGGCATGGGTCCTGTGGCTGAGCTGCAGTGATACTCCCCTGTCTGTCAGCTGCCTGTGAAAGATGCTGAGCAGTATTTGCAGGACAGTTTGTTTTGTGACCTAAACTTTGCTGGCTTTCAGGAAGTTTCAGGCAACCAAACGTTCAAATGATTTTTAAAATGGAAATTAAATTCCAAGAAATCCAAAGGTCTGCCCACACCATAAAATGAATGCAGCAGATGTGATCTAGATAACAGGGGCAGCAACAGCAACAAGGATGCAATAGTTTCAATGTCAAAATGTGCTGCTATAAGGCCACATACAGAGGCAGCTCTTGGAGCTAAGTTTGTATCATAGCAGCCACCTTCAATAGAGTTTGAGATGACCTGTCATAACTACTATTCTTATGCCAGCTACCTAAAGTAGCAAAAGTGTGTGTTCAAACAGTATGGAAATATGGGGTGAACAGGTGGATTCTGGGATTGTTCTAACCCAAACCAGTGAAACCAGTGTACGACAAGTGATTCCTAGACATGATTCAGGGGTCAGTACATGGCAGGGATCATCTTCCGCATACATGCAGTTTGCAGGTAGGCAAAATGTTTAGAAACAACGAGACAGTTCCTTTGCTGAGACTCACATCACTGAGTACCAGTTGACATCAATGCCCATACTAGATATTTCAGGGCGTTCTTAAAGCATTTGCTCCTTAGTTTTTATATCACTGAACTTGGGAAGTCAAATTCCTTAACACCAATGCAATATTAAGAAGCAGGCATTTCTTTACTGTGGTGCACCCACGTGCATTGGGGATTCCTCTTACAAAGCAATATTCCACACAAACATGCAAAGATTTAGAATAGAATAAACCAGGTTGGAAGAGACCTTCAAGACCATTGCATCTAACATATCATCCAACACCACTTGATCAACTAAACCATGCAACCAAGCACCCTATCAAGTCTCCTCCTGAACACCTGCAATGATGGTGACCCCACCACCTCCCTGGGCAGCACATTCCAATGGGCACTCTCTATGTGTAGAACTTCTTCCTACCCTCCAGCCTAAACCTCCCCTGGCACAGCTTGAGACTGTGTCCTCTTGTTCTGGTGCTGGTTGTCTGGGAGAAGAGAGCAACCTCCGCCTGTCTACAACCTGCCTTAAGGTAGTTGTAGAGAGCAAGAAGGTCACCCCTGAGTCTCCTCTTCTCCAGGCTAAGCAATCCCAGCTCCCTCAGCCTCTGCTCATAGGGCTTGTGCTCCAAACCCCTCACCAACTTTGTTGCCCTTCTCTGGACATGTTCCAGCAAGTCAACATCCTTCCTAAACTGAGGGGCTCAGAACTGGACACAGGACTCAAGGTGTGGCCTAACCAGTGCAGTGTGCAGGGACACAATGACCTCCCTGCTCCTGCTGGCCACACTGTTCTTGATGCAGGCCAGGATGCCATTGGCCCTCTTGGCCACCTGGGCACACTGCAGGCTCATGTTCAGCATACCATTGACCAGTACCCCCAGGTCCCTCTCTTCCTGGCTGCTCTCCAGCCACTCTGACCCCAGCCTGTAGCACTGCATGGAGTTCCTGTGGCCAATGTGCAGAACCCAGCACTTGGATGTGTTCAATCTCATGCCGTTGGACTCTGCCCATCTGTCCAGCCTGTCGAGGTCCCTCTGCAGAGCCTCTCTACCCTCCAGCAGATCAACTCCTGCCCCCTGCTTGGTGTTGTCCACAAATTTACTGATGATGGACTCAATGCCCTTGTCCAGATCATCAATAAAGATGTTAAAGAGAATGGGGCCCAGCACTGATCCCTGGGGGATACCACTAGTGACTGGCTGCCAGCTGGATGTGACACCATTCACCACCACTCTCTGGGCTTGGCCCTCCATCCAGTCCCTAACCCAACGCAGTGTGCTCCTGTCTGAGCCATGGGCTGATATCTTGGCCAGGAGTTTGCTGTGGGGGACGGTGTCATTTCTCGTAGCTATTTATACACAAACTTTTACAAACTATCACCTGTCTAATACAACTATTCCTCTTACTTATTACATATGCATAGGGCATAATTTAGGGAAATATTTCTGTGTCTGTGCTTTTGTGAGGTGTCTGGGCTGTCCCTAGTCCCCTCCTCAAATTACCTTTCATGTCATCAAGGGCATTCTTGATGTTTTCCTTATGGGCCTTTAGTTCCTGACTAATAAATCATGTCATAAACATTCTTTTTCATCTAAGCTTAGTTTACATATGGGACCTCTCTAAATTTATCAGGAGGCTAACGAAAAATGTCTGAAACAACTGGTGACAAACCCAGTATCTCTCATGGCAAACACAATGTATTCAAAACAAGTGGTATGTGGCAATGCCAGCGACGAGCAGTGTGAGCAATCTGGCAGTGCAGGCCTAGAGCCTGACATGGCCATGCTCAGCGTAAGTGCAGAGCCAGCTAGCAGTGTACCAAACAGTGCTGTGCCTGCAGCATGTAACTAAAACAAGGCACTGGTAGCTATAAATATAGAAAGTTATCTTGGGACAACAGGACATGCACCTGCATCAACAAACCTCGTGTGTCATCAGTAGTTGGACCAATAATCTATAATAGTGTGATGTGTGGTCACTCATAGGGAACCAATGAGTCCATGCCAACAAGGCACTCCGAGTTTATATAAGCTGTAGAAGTTCCCTTGCTGGGCACTTCTGCCTTTCCTTTTCCTCCTTCTTCTTTGCTTTACTTCACTGTGCTATACTCACACCATAGGCCTGCAATACTGGAACAATAAAGGAACAGTACTCGATCATATTGATCAGCTGTATTGACTCCAACCTCCATCGTCTATAATGGTAAAATATGAAAAAACCCAACCCAAAACCAAACAAACCTCTCATAACTAACTGATGTAATGGGAAACTCCAGGGGGGAAAAAAAAAAGAAAGAAAAAAAATCTAAATTCTTGCTCACTATTGCTCTTTGAAATGCAGATAGGCTGTAAGGCCTGGCCTCTGAAATGTGGGCTTAAGGTGACACTTGAACACATTTTTTTCACTTCATCTCTTGCTGCAACTTTGTTCCACCCTGAGGAGAGACCTACCATGAGCTTTCATGTCTCCAAATGACTCCATATTTAGTTGCTATTATGTACTTCAAGCTGCAAATACAAGTTAGTGACTCACCTTGTACACACCCAGAACATTGCTTTTCCACAGAAAGAATACTTGTATGCCATATAATCTGGAAGTGCCTTCTAGGGATTAAAATTCCTTGACGTGTTCTATAGTACATTAATATAAGACATGTACACATGAGCCATGGAGGAACTATGGTGTACTCTTGGAAGTGTCAGTCCAGATAAACAGCAGATGAGGACTGAAGCAATTTGCAATAAGACTAAAGAAGAGATCTGAAGGGATGCAGTTTATTCCTTCTTTTTTTTGTTTTTTTCATTTGAGGGTCTCTTTGTATGACCATATTTAGAAGGTAATTAGAACTACAACAGATCAACGATTTTAAAGCCCATAGAAACTCATGGAAGGCAAATTATACTGCCTGAGAATGTTAAAATCATCTCCTTTTATTTTATATGAAAGCATGGGCATAAAAATGGAAATAATCCCCTTAGGACACAATCCAGGGAGAAACAACAACATGACCCTGAGTTATAAATAGGAAGAGATTTTCAGTGCACTGCAGGAAATTTAGTGAAGGAATCCCCATTAATGTTGATAGGAGGCAGAGGGATGAATCCCACTCACTGAAGTAGAAATTTTGCCCTTCCTACTAAGTGTTCTGAAAGCCAGGCAGCTTGCTGCTGCCTGTGTGTCCAGCCAGAAGCAATGGATGAAAATAGTTAGTGCTTTCTGATATTTGAGTTGAACTGAGGACACAATATAAACATAAGCCTTCTGGAAATAATGCTCCCTTTAAGAAATTTGTGAGGTAAGTGCCTACTTCCCCTCACAGACATGGGATCCCTCTCTGCATCTCTCTGGAGAAATCTAAAGTGAGCATCATTTAGATTAGATGAGATTAACCTTAAACTTCATTGCCCATACAAACAAGATAATCTAAGTGTACTAACATATATGTTAACTGTTCTTATGAAAGCATAAATGTTCCTCTCTGTAGGGCTTTTAAGCAAATTGTAAGCCAAAATGAACATAAAGTGTAAAATGAGCTATTCTGCTGTAAAGGTATTGTATTTTTTTATATAATTTCTGAAGCTTTTTATGCTTTGTTATGTTTAGCAATGTAAAAAAAAAAAAAAGCTGAAACATCAAAGGGAACACTGATCTCCTGAAGTAAGTAACTGATGTCTCACTGTTTTGAAAGAAGTTTGAATTTTATTCACTTCTTCTTATGCATCCAAAAGTGACAGTAGACAAACAACAGAAAATAAAAAATAAAACCAGTGGCTGAAATACTGACTCTGCATAACAACTGGAGAGCTCTCTGTCTCGGTCCGGAGGGGGAAGGAGACTCAGTTCTTTTTATTATTCCCGTGTTGTGAAATTAAAGGCATAAGTGAAGCCAAAATATCAACAGCTAGACTATTTATTACATAAATAAAATGGAAATAAGAAGGGGAGAGGGAGAAGATAGAGAGGGAGAGAGAGAAGAGAGAGAGAAGAAGAACGGAATTATATTACCACACCCCTCACCCCCCCCAAAGGCAGTTTGAGTCTGTGGAGGAAAGGTGCTGCAGGAGATGCTGGGTTTGTAGAGAAAGGGTGCTGAGGCTTTGGCTAGAGAAGAGAAGAGGTCCACTGGGCAGCGTGGGTCAGCTCCATGAGTGGCAGCAAGCGGCACTTAGGACACAGAGAAAGGGTTCAGTCTGCTTCCTTCCTTCTCAGCGGCATGGTCCTCCTTCAGCGTTTTTCTCTCCTGCGTTTTTCTTCCTCCTGAGCCAGTAGTGGTCAAGTCTTTTACACAGTTTTTAGTCCTTAGGTATGTGTCCAAGCATTGTCCCTCAGGAATTCAGGAGCCAGGAAATCCTCCTGTAAATATCCAGGTATCGTTCCCCAGGAAATCTTTCTGTGTAATCCTGTGTGTTTAGGCAGGGGTCTAGATGGATGGGGGGAGGGCCTCCACCTTCCCTTTCTCCAGCTAACCTGCCCACACACCCATTACACATCAGGAAACAGGTGGTGAGTCCATTGTCTCGCCACCCTCCCTTCCTGGGGGTATCTGATAGCTGGAAATGATCTTGTCTTGAAGACGTGATGGCTGAGCCCTTGGGTCATTGTTGTAAGCCAGCTGCAGTCCAGTGTTATCACGATGCAATCGCAAGGTGATTTGCACCCAGGATTGGTACTGTCTGGGCAAGCAGCAAGTGATTTTATCTTTGTTGACTCACACCAGGAGTTTAGACTCTTACACTCTCCCAGCACTTAACTGTGTGAATGGACAGTTGTAAAATATGGCACAAGCTCCAGGACTGTTTTTCCTCCCTTGTGACTAAGGAGTACTACCTACTCCTACTTACACTGGTTGAGGAAAAGAAGCAGATTAAGTGCACCATTTATGCAAATTATTATGATTTACAAATTGGGATGTGGGTGAGTGCCTGATAAACTGGAGTATGGGGCTGCCTTGACATGCTGGAGAAATGGGCTGACGGGAGAACCTGATGAAGGTCAGCAAAGACAAATGCAAAATCCCGCAGCAATTTGCACAATACCAATGCATGCTAGGGATGTGCTGGCTGGACAGAAATAGCTTTTCAGAACATGAACACAGGTCAGCAATGTGTCCAGAGATGAAGATAACTGCATACTGGGCTGCATTAACAATATCACAGTCATCAGATCAAGGGATGTTATTCTACTTCCTGATCATCTGCGGGGCCACTTCTGGAGCAATATGTCTAGCCTGGTCTCCCAACTGCAAGAGGGATCTTGTCAAACATGAGAAGCCAGAGATGTGTGAGTGGGGGGGAGCGGGAGTATATGCATAAAAATATGAAGTTAAAGGAGCTGAGCTCATTTAGGATGAAAAAACCTCAACAAACCAGACAAAGCAGGGACTTAACTAGCATCTTCCACTATTGAAAGAGGGGCTGCAGAGAAGATGGAGTCAGACACTTCACAGGTATACTACAAAGAACAAAAGGCAACAGGCACGAGTTGTCACAATAATTCCAACAACCGAGGATATTGGTGTTCATGGTGACAACTATCAAATATTGAAATATCCTGCCATGATGTTTTGTGCAATCTCCATTCTTGCAGATTTTCAAAACTAGATTGAAGAAGGCTTTGAGCAGCTTGATCTATCTTTGAAGCCAGCACTGCCTTGAGAAGGATGTGAGAGCTCTCTTCTAACCTAAATAACTCTCGGGTTATGTCAGGTTTAAAATATTGCTCAATTCCATAAACAATTCTGCAGAAGAAAGAGACATTACTGTAATCCTTATAAACGTGTGGCCAGAGCCAGGAAGGCACAAAAAGCCACTGTGTTTATGAATGGTTGATACCATTTGATTTGAGCTCAGAAAGGAGCTCAAATCCACATGCAGAGATATCCCATTATCTTTTAACTCACATTGCACTTATACTTCAGACCACCACATCACATTACTAGTGCAAAACGATATGTGTGACAGCTAATTATCTTATTTTAAAAGTGGCCAGGAAAAAAAATAATCTCAGAAGCTCTTTCAAATATAATTTGGAAGCTTTTCTAAAGTTACATTTGAGCACATAGGAAAGTCTTTCATGTAATTTCTGTTCTTTGTTTCAATGACCTTTTCCTGGTGGGGAATATAAAATGCAAGGGGTTAGGTCTCCCTCCCTGTATTCCTCTGTAACTAGGTCCAGGTGTGCCAGTAATGGGAAGACCACACCAGTATTGGGAAGACCCACACTGACATGGCCCAGCTGCATAACCTTGTCTCAGACAACTGAGATAATTGCTCAGTTTGAGAAAACCTTGGAAAAATCTGTAGAGCAGAGATAAGATAAAATTGCAGGCAAGTAAGAATTCTGAGACAGGATCATTAGTACCTCATGGAAGGGTATAAAAACATATAAAATACTAAAAAGTGAAAAACAAAGGTTGATACCAGAAGGTCTTGTGTCTTCAGGTATTTGTGTAAGGGATTGTTTTAAAACAGTACCATGTCTAGCAGAATGCTGCAGAAGGTCAAAGGGGAGATTACACAAGGATGAAGAATCTTAACAACAACGGATGTCAAAGGACTTTAAACTTGGGTGATAAAGGGACTCCTCTCATGACATTGCTCAGAACTTGATAAATGCGAAAGGAAGTTAACAAATAAGGAAGGAGAGACCATACAGAGGACAAATGCAGAAACTGCATCAGGGGTCTCCACGACACTACAGACCACCAGAGAGATGCACCATGTGTGTGTAATAGGTGTGCAAATATGGTGATTAGTTCTGGGAAATGTAATGTATATGTACGTGTTTAAGAAATAAAAAGCTGCTGTTTTGTCTTGTTGGTGTGCAAGAGCTGAGACATGAGTCTCCTTGCACCCAAACTTGTGCAACTTTGTAACAAAGAATAGCTGACTTCTAATATTTAAAACTGGAGTCTTAGGGCATTTCCTTAAATAGGAAAATTTTAAGGTATCAAGGTGATAATGAGGGATAACATATGACAAAGCAGTTCCATCCATCTCTTCCTGAATAATGGCTGCCTGCAACCTGTCTTTGGGCATCTTATTGGGGTGGAGAGCATAACAAACTATTTGGCTTGTTAAATACAAGCTATCTTTTATGTCTGTGGGCTAAGACACTGTTGTCTTAGATGCATAGTTTCATAGAATGGTTTAGGTTGGAAGGAACGTCAAAGATCATATAGTCCCAATCCCCTTGCCATGGGCAGGGACAGTTTCCACAAGACCAGGTTGCTCAACCTGGCCTCGAATACCTCCAGGGAAGGGTTATCCATGACCTCCTTGGCAACCTATTCCAGAGTCTCACCACCCCCACTGTAAAGAATTTCTTATAATTTAAAGTTGCATGTATCCTGCTTAGAGGGCTAAACATACTGAATGAGTGGCCCAAAGAGGCACTATCACAGGAATACAATTTTGAGTTTTGTAGTTTTGCTTGAGTTTGCATTTTGGGGCTGGGAAAAAAGAAACTTTTAATTTGTCATCTTATTATTCAGCTTGAACCAATGCAAAAGAATGCAGGTTGTGTGGACAAAGCCTTTAGGAATATTTATGCTATTGTCACTGACAACTTTCTGTGTGGTTCCTCTGCCTGGATATTTTGTAATTAGTGTCATTCCCAAATAAGCAATTGAAGATTAGCATTTCTCAAGGGTTTTCAATGTAGAATCACTTTCCTTTTTTACAGACTTTGAGCACTGAGCCATGAAACAAAGAGTAGTAGCATGGGTTTAGACAATTTGTGCATGGCTGTTTTATGCATTCAGCTGATAGTAGTGGAACTCCTAGAACCTGAAAATATTTACAAGAAAGAAGTAGTAGCAATGTGGCTTTAATTACCAGAGACTGAAAAAAACACCATTATCTACCGCACGCTTTTAGGAACCACTTCAGTCTGCTAAAGGCCATCATATCTTTCTCCAGAGAAACTACTGCATAGCTGCTACCAAGTTCCTCTTATGCAAGAAATATCTGGCAGGTGTTTGTTGAGAAAGCAGCATTAGAAAGAGACTCCTGGCTGTTGTCACTTTTACTCTATCTTTTTTAACTTTCCAGAATTTTGGTTTGTATGCACGTTAAAACTGTTGATGTTAGTCAACTAAACATGAAGTTCTCATGAGAAATTTGTTTCACAGATCTTGGACAGGTTAAGCAAAATTGCTCTGACTGGTTAAGAAATTCTCCCAGAAGTGCTTAATTTCTTCAGTGTGTTCTTCTATGGTCAAAATAATGGAGCCTTCACAAGAGATGGCCTGAGATTAATCACAGTTAAATGCTTGGTTGACCAATGTCCTGGGTTTGGCTAGGATAGAGTTTGGTTTTGTATGTTTGTTTGTTTTTCACAGGATGCTGGGAGGGACCACAACCAAGATAGGCATCTGAACCACCCAATGGAATATTCAATACCATACCGAGGTCATGCTCTCTATATAAGAGAAGGAGTGGCCAGGGCAAGCATGAATGCTTTGAGCAGGTGGTTGCAGGTAGATGGCCCTGTCCTGTCCCATGCTGTCTTGGCCATTGTGGTTAGCACTGCATTTTGTACTACTCCTGTATATACTTGTTCATTAGTATTATTGCTCTTCCTGATTGGTTTTTCTCTCCTTGAGGTGTTATTTTAAACTCTCCTTATTCTCAACCCACACGGTTTTGCTTTTTTCTCCCAATTTTCCTTCCTATTCTAGCAAGGGGTTGGGGGCAGTTGTATGAGCATCTTGGGGTGAGGCTTGACAGCTAGCACAGCCTGATCCACAACTAAGCAGCTGGGACTCTCACCTAGTGGAGGGAGACACCTTTGCATGACAGCAGATGATACTCATGAAAGCATCACAGGCTCAGCAAGCCCTAGAGAACATACCATTTTTCTGGTTCCAAATCCCCCCAAAGAGGCTGTACTTCCACATCCACAAACTGTAGCTGTTAGCATGTTTGCCATACACCTAATATATCCCTGCTTTCCTGCATCAGTGTGTTGCCCATGGTAGGGAACTAAGATAAAATCTAAATTCCTCAGCTGAACTTGTCAAGCTGGCTTCTTATCAGTGTCTTATGGAGCCGAGTATCATTACTGTTCTGAAAATGCAAAGGGAGGAAACTGAGCAATTAAGGAAGCTTGTAAAACCCTGTCAAGCTGCAGGATGGTCTATTTATTTTCTTATTGATCTTGCCTTTCTTTGAGAAATAATGACTGTCTCATCAAATTCCTCAAGCTGCCCTTGTCACACTGTGCCTTAAACTTTGTAATGCTAAAAATCTCATACTTGCAATTCTCTAGCCTGTCTTTCACTCAGTAATTTTTCACATAAACCACTGTGATCATATTTGTCCTGCTTTGTTCTCCTAACTGTCATCCTTGTGTTGTTATTCTATTCTTCTTAGACATACGACAAAATTATCAGTTTCTAATTAAACATGTTTGTTGGTGGTACCACTTAATATTAACAGCACAGCAAGATCCACCTTTCAAATGACAAGTTGAGATATCACCTGTGTTGCCATATTGGCATTTCAGTAGAATTGCTTGTGAATTGCTTGATTTCTTACATCTAGCAAATGTATCATGATAGCTTCATGAATCTAATCTTCCTATATCCTTAAGTGGGAGGGGGGAATGTACTTTGAAAAGAAGATCAGGAAAAAAGAGATGGTATTAAACCTGTTTGATGGAATTCCTTGCCCAATGAATATTCATTACACACAGGCAGATAGCACACAAAAAGTGTTAAATAACACCATGCATTTCCACACCTCCAGATTGTGAGCAAAAGCTTTAGAAAACAAGGAGCTTACTACTATGGTAGTTTTTCCTGGCATGATTCTTACAGACTCATGTAGTTTTCAGTTTTATTTGTAGTAAGTTACTACAAGTAAAACAAAAAGCATTTGCCACAAACATCTGCAATAAACCATGTATTTTCTGAAAAAGAAAGGTATTAGCAAACATCATCTGAAGTACATTCTATGCCTCCAAGTCAAACGATAGCCAGGCACCACTTGCCATTTGAAAGGAAAAAAAAAAAGATGTAAAGATATTCTTAAGGGTGTGTAGAAACACAAGCAACAGCTTGAGTGTGAAGAGCTGGTTAGTATTTACAGGGGTTTGAAAATGCTCTGATTTTACTGCTCTGTGTTCTGTCTTAAAATGTTATTTCTGTATGTTAGACATAAATATTGATTATGTAGTTCCACTGAGGACTGTAACTACATAGCACTAAACTGGAAGCATGAGAGGATTTGGGTCTTTGGATTACATGTTCTGAAGTGAATTATGAGAACAGCAACTATTTTTTTTTCTTCTTCCCCAGCACTCTCTTTATGTCCAGGTAAAACAAACTGTTATTTTTATATCTCATTGTAAGATTGTTTTCATAGCTTTTGAATTGCTTGTCCTTGGAGCTTTGTGCTATTTTAAAATAATAATCCACCTCACATTTTTCTTATATTGCCTCTCTACAATGCTCTTGTGTCTATCCAGACTTCATGCTTTACACCAGGGAAAAACAATGGAAGAGGTGAATGTGAAAATCGCATGTGTTTTACAAAATAATCTATATTTTTGTTCATTGTATTCTTATTCAAGTTGCCACATTTCTAGGTTGGACATTTTCAAGTTTCTGTCTGCAATGATGAATATTCACAAAAAGAGAAACAAGATTCTGGGGCTTTAAGACAAAGATCAAATATGAAGAAAGTTTGCAAATTTGCTTACAAGGACACAAGAACAATTTCACATGGAAGGCCTTTTGCTTTGTGCAGATGACCTCTGAATTTCCAGGGAATTTTTTAAGCCTACATAGAGCCTACTAAAATGGATAGTCTTGTTCAGACAAAACTTCAACTTTACTGTTAATTTCCAGAATCAGATATGTACTCAGTCTGAGTTTGCAGACACCTGTAGGAAGAAAAATTCTCCTAGTAGACTGAGATTAAATCATGAACCTGGCGGTTCTGATTGACACCCGCCTGAACATGAGCCAGCAGTGTGCCCAGGTGGCCAAGAAGGCCAATGGCATCCTGGCCTGTATTAGGAATAGTGTGGCCAGCAGGAGCAGGTAGGTCATTGTGCCCCTGTACTCTGCATTGGTTAGGTCACCCCTTGAGTACTGTGTCCAGTTCTGGGCCCCTCAGTTTAAGAAGGACATCGAGACACTTGAACATGTCCAGAGAAGGGCAACAAGGCTGGGGAGAGGCCTTGAGCACAAGCCCTATGAGGAGAGGCTGAGGGAGCTGGGATTGTTTAGCCTGGAGAAGAGAAGGCTCAGGGGTGACCTCATTGCCCTCTACAACTACCTGAAAGGTGGTTGTAGCCAGGAAGGGGTTGGTCTCTTCTCCCAGGCAACCAGCACCAGAACAAGGGGACACAGTCTCAAGCTGCACCAGGGGAAGTTTAGGCTCGAGGTGAGGAAAAAGTTCTTCACTGAGCGAGTCATTCATCATTGGAATGTCCTGCCCAGGGAGGTGGTGGAGTCACCGTCCCTGGAGGTGTTCAAGGGGAGATTGGACATGGCACTTGGTGCCATGGTCTAGTCGTGAGGTCTGTTGGGACAGGTTGGACTTGATGATCCTTGGGGTCTCTTCCAACCTTAGTTATACTGTGATACTGTGATACTTAGTACATTTCATGCTGACTTTTAGAGGGTTTATCTTTAAACTGTTTAGCTTGTAAAATTCGGCTCATGGCATTGCCTGAAAAGAAAATTTACAGTTACAAAGATGTCCGGTTGTCACAGGAAGCGTTAATAAAGGTAAAGGTGGTTTCATAGTAAGAATGTATTTTTTGCAAGGTTCTGTAATAAAAGGTTGTCTTGCAAACCCACAAAGGATCACAGATGGGAAGGTGAAATAACGCCCTGCTCCAGCAGCTCACAGGGAACATTTGCTCATCAAAAGCCCATCTCCACAAACCCAGAGGAGCACAGTAGCACAAAGGCAGGTAGAAACTAAAATTAAGGACTCAGAGGAAGGGACTCTGTCCAGACCCTTCTCAGGGCTGCCCCAGGAGACTCTGCCCCCCCCACAGAATTGAAACCCATCAAGTTGGAGTCAACCTCAGAGCATCTTTTAGATTGAAGGAGGTTGCTGTCTAGGGGTATGGAACACATGATGGGATTGCACAAAACTAATGAGATATTTAGGGAAGAAACCAAAAGGCAATTTGGGGAGGAACAGGTGTGGAAAAAGATAAGGATAAGAGATAAAAGAGGCTGGTCACCTGTAAGTAGTTGACCAGTCGGCCACCTGGTCTGGCCATGCCCTCTGTGTGTATGGAGGTCTGAGTTAGCAACTGTAGTGAGTGTAGGTCTCAAATGCCTGGAGGTGAGTCTCATGTCTCTCTGTATGTGCACAAGGGTCTGTAGCAGCAACTGGAGGGTTTTGTGGCCTTGGGGACTTGTATATCCAGGAATCAGGAACTGCAAAGTATGGGATCCAGGGGCACCTACTGGGCAGACTACTTGTCTGAGCCCCATTATTGGCACAAAATACATTTGCCATGGTTTTGGCCTAGTCAGCAGCTGAGCACCACAAAGCTGCTCACTCACACATAGACCCCACACCTCTTCCACTCCCATGGGATGTGTGGCAGTGGCCCAAACCATTACAGGATGGGATGGAGAATCAGAAGAAAAAAACCAAAACACCAGCGAACTTTCTCTCAGTCTTCCTTCCTTCACTGTCCCTTTCGGCTGGATCTGCTTCTGGGCTTCTTGCCAAGAGATAAGAACTAACTCACTCTCTGTAACAGGCCTGTCCGCTTCTTCCCCTGTCCTGCTAAGCATCCTCATCTCTTCTTCTACCTCTTTGGGGGAGAAGGGAGGTAGGGGGTGAAGGGGGGCACAGGGGGAAGCCCCCTCTGTGGGGGGTCTGGTTTCTGGTTGAGTTCATTTGCTGTATATTCCTGTATATATTGTAAAATACCTGTATTTGTTGTGTTACATATAATCTGTTTCCTTGTAAAACATACTCTCATTTCTCCAACTGGGTTTAGCCGTGGTCTCTTTCTCAGTGGGGGAGGGAAAGCAGAGCCTTTCCTTTCAAACCACCACAGATAAGAAGAGCTGAATAGAACAACCGAGAAGGAGAAGAAACAAAAGTGATAACAGTAATATTAATGAAATAGTATACAAAATTAGTGATGTACAACACAACTGCTAAGCACCCAGAACCTGCTGAAACTGCTGAATGACACTGAGTCTCCCCTGGGCAGATCCCCCTTATATATACTGGGCATGACATCAGTATGGTATCAACTGTCCTACTGGCTAGTTCACTTCTGCTATCCTGGCTGTGGTCTCAATCACCCTTTTGTGAAAATTAACCCTATCCTAGCCAAACTTAGGACAAATTTGTGGTGTGTGTATATATGTACACACACGCACAGATATAAGTTATAATTATATATATGTGTGTGTATACTAGTGGATCTCCACCCTGCTCAGACTGAGATAGAGGCAGGATGATGCTGTTGTTGCTGTCTGCTGTGCTCATGTGAGTGTTCTGTGTATCTCTGAGCTATGTGGCCAGCTGTTTAAATACATATATGTACTGTGGTACATCCATGGATTCTGTGTGTGTCTACTGGGAATGCATCTTCGGCCTCACTACTGCTTGGACATGGGAACATGGAGCTGCTGCATCCTTACCTCTCTTAGGCAATGAGATCCAGTGCAATATGTTTTCCTCCCAGATGTATGAACCACTGCATACAGACACAAAAATCAAGCCCATTTTTCCTTCATCATTAAGCAGAGAAATATTAATTACATTAATTAATTAAATTAGATTAATTAAAACCAGACACTGAATCTTAATTTTCAGTTATTCTTTAAGATGTCTAATAAGACTATTGCCTGATTATTCCCAGATGAAGTGCTTGAAGTTCATATGTGAAAATTAAATGTGATATCATTAAAAGGAAATTAATGGCAAGTTCCAGAAGGATGCAGTAAATCTTTATATACAACATATTCAGAATCACATGCCAGAGCTGCTTGCAGCCTCAGTGCAGCTCTCTCCTCCTTGTGTTTATTTGCTGAGAGGTGACCTGGTAGAATTGCAAGGGCCCCCTGCTCCTAACTGGGGCTGAGGAGTGCAAAATTCTTCACGTAGCCAGCATGATTCAAGTCTTTTACAGCTCAAGACCTGCAAGTCTGCTCTACCTCTTGTTAGCTTGGATCACCACAGCAATGAATCACACTCTTCTGTTACCATATGATGCATGCCAACAAGTGGCCAAAGGAAAGATTTTTCCAGACTTGCCTCAGTAGCATCTGCTGGTTGCACTCTGGTTGCCCTTGAGGCTTTATTTGACAAAAAGAAAAAGGAATAGAAGAAAGGGAGAGAGAACAACTTCTACTAATGGTAGGTGATGTAGCTTTGTGTAACAGCAGAAGCTTCTCCTAACACTAAATTCTCTCTTGAATTTTGATGATACAAACCTGGGATGAGTGTCTGACAAACCAGCAAGCTGTGCTGCAACTCAACAAGACCTGGACAGGGTGGAAAGTTGGGCAGAGGTGAACCTCATGAGGTTTAATGAGGGCAAGTGTAGAGTCTTGCACAGAGGGAGGAATAACCTCACACATCAGTACAGGTTAGGGGTTGACCTGATGGAAAGCGTCTCTGCAGAGAAGCTCCTGGGCAACAAGTTCACCATGAGCTGGCAATGTGCTCTCACAGCCAAGAAGCCCAACAGTATTCTGGGGTGCATTAAGAACAGTGTGACCAGCAGGTTGAGGCAAGTTCCCCTTCCCCTCTACTCTTACCTTGTGAGGCCATATCTGGAGTATCTCCAGTTCTGAGCTCCCCAGTTCAAGAGGGACCAGGAACTGCTGGAAAGAGTTCAACAGAGTGTCAGAGACTAAATCTTGTCTCTCTTGATGTGACTCAATAAAGATAAAATCACCTTTGCTGCTTGCGCAGACAATAGTTGATGTGTATTGGGCAGATGCCACTGGAATGACTCTCTGGAAGGTGCATAGATAAAAAATGCTCACCAGACTGCAGCTTCTCTGGAAATAATGGGCAGAGGCCACTGCTATCAATACTCTCTGGAATATGCATATTTACCACCTGAACTCATACCTAAAAACTGTGTAAAAGATCTGAGCAAATACTGGCTAGGAAGAAGGAAAACACGAGAGAAGGAAAAGACTGGGGTAATGCTGCCCCAGCAATGCTGAATTAAAATGGAGAGAATACCAGGACAGAAAAATGACAGAGACATCATCATGTAGCCTGGAAGAAGCAGACCAAGAGGAACCCTCCCTCCGTGTCCTAAATTCTGCCTACTCATGGACCTGAAGAAGCTGCTCAGAGGACAGCACAGCCAACAAGGACAACATCTCCTCTGTGCCAAAGCTGTAGCAACCTTCCTCCACAGACCCAACATCTCCATGCCAAAGCTGCAGCAGCCTTCCTTCACAGACTCAAACTGTCTTGGAGGCTGAGGGGTGTGGTAATATAATTCCTTTCCTCTTCTCTCTCCCTCTCTCTCTCTCTATATATACTCTCTTTCTCTCTCTCCTTCTGATTCATCCACTTTATTCTGTTAATAAATAGCCTAGCTGTTGATATTTTGGCCTCGTTTGTGCCTCTAATTTCATAGCACAGGAATATTCAAAAGAACTGAGTCTCTTTCCCTCTTTGGATCAAGACACGGAGGGCCACGAGGTTGATTATGGGGCTGGAGCATGTCTCTTACAAAGTGAGGCTGAGAGAACTGGGGCCCTTTAGCCTGGAAAACAAGAAGATTGAGAGGAGTCATTATAAAAGCATATAAATAGCTAAAAGGTGAAAGCCATGAGGAAGGAGTTGGGCTCTTTTCAGTGGTGGCCAGTGATAGGATAAAGGGCAATGAATACAAACTAGAACATAGGAAGTTTCACTTGAAGTGAAGGAGAAACTCTTTTACTTTGAAGAGTGATGGAGCACCACCGTCTCCAGAGAGGCTGTGAAGTTTCCTTCTATGGAACCTTTCAGAATCTACCTGGACATGTTCCTGTGCAACCTGATCTAGGCATGCCTACATTACCAGGGGGTTTGTACTAGATGATCTCAGAAGGTCCCTTCCAACCTCTACCATTCTATGAAACACAGAAAAGGCCCAACCCACAACCTTGTGCAGGACTTCTTGTCCATCTATATGAAAATGTATTAAGCACAGAATCATAGAATAGTTCAAGCTGGAAAGCACCTTTAAAGGTCAGCTAGTCCAACCTCCCTACAGTGATCAGGGACATCTTTAACTAGATCAGGTTACTCAGAGCCCTGTCCAACCTGACCTTGAATGTTTCCAGAGATCAGTATCTATCATCTATCCGGACAACTCCTTCCAGCGTTTCACCACACGCATAAAATTTCTTCCTTAGATTAATGTAAATTTACCCTATTCTACTTTAAAACCATTACCCCTTGTCCTGTAGTAACAGGCCTTGCTAAAAATATTGTCCCCATCTTTCTTATAGATCCTTTCTAGGTATTGAAAGGATGCAATTAGCTGTCCATGGAGCCTTCTCTTCTCTAGACTGAACAATCCTAACTCTCTCAGTGTGTTCTACAGAAAAGGTGTTCCAGCCCTCTGATCATTATGAGACACTCTCCAACAGGGCCATGTCTTTTCTGTGCTGAAGGCTCCAGAGCTGGACACAGTACTCCAGGTGAGATTTCTGGGCCCCTCAATTTAAGAAGGACATTGAGACTCTTGAACATGTCCAGAGAAGGGCAACGAGGCTGGTGAGAGGCCTTGAGCACAAGCCCTATGAGGAGAGGCTGAGGGAGCTGGGATTGTTTAGCCTGGAGAAGAGGAGGCTCAGGGGAGACCTTATTGATGTCTACAGCTACCTGAAGGGTAGTAGTAGCCAGGAGGGGGTTGGTCTCTTCTCCCAGGCAACCAGCACCAGAACAAGAAGACACAGTCTCAAGATGTGCCAAGGGAAGTTTAGACTCAAGGTGAGAAGAAAGTTCTTCACAGAGAGAGATGTTAGCCATTGGAATGTGCTGCCCAGGGAGATGGTTGAGTCACCATCCCTGGATGGGTTCAAGAGGGGACTGGACGTGGCATTTGGTGCCATGGTCTAGTAGTCATGAGGACTGTGGTGAAAGGTTGGACTTGATGATCTTTGAAGTCTTTTCCAACCTCAATGATTCTATGACTCATCAGTGCAGAGTAGCGCACACACTGTTTTACACATGCAGAAAGCGAGGCACAGTTTACATATGTCCCCTGTAACTGCCAGTTGCTGTGAATCAGAGAAAAGGAAGGAGAATAAAAGTAAAATCTACACAAAGAATTTATCACAGATAGTTGCCTGAAGGCTGAAAACTGATTAGAGTGCAAAATGTTTTATAACTTTGTTTTGGTTTGGGTTTGTCTCAGGCTAAGTACAGACCCTGTCTGATTATATGTGTTATTTCACCGTTTCACGTTCTTAGCCACTCTTTGGGTTTTGATGTTTTAGATGGAAATGAAGACAATAATAATGGGGTTACACAACAAAGTCTTTAAAATATTTTAACTAGCATAGGATCATTTTGTTACAAAATACCATAGAATGTGATGTAATATGGTAAGCAGCAGATTAAGATTTGGAAAAGACTGGTGGGAAAGCAACAGTCCCAATATGTAATTACATGAAATCTTCTTAATGAAGCCAATAATGTAATATCATGGGTTAAGATGAATATTTGCTGCTGTTACCCAAAACCCTCTTGCCTCTTGCCTGCTTCAAAATGAAAGTACTGTCTGGAGCAAAATATTGTGGGGCTTGGAGTTCAGGTTGTAACATGAGAGGCTTCCCATTCCCATTGCTGCTTTTGGGTTTTGAGGTTTTGGGTGTTGTCTCTCTTCCACTGAGATGGCAGTGGGACAGGGAGTAGCTTCCTGGATTGTTTTTTTTAATCTCACTTGCTGCTTCTTTCTGCTGCTTGCTGCTGTGCTTTTTCTGCAAATACGCTAATATAATTGAGCATTTCTTTTGTCTCATTTCTCTTAAACTCTTACCTTATCTCACTCTTTTTGTCTCAGCCCGGAGGCTTTTTGTATGTTGCTTTTCCCTAACTTCTGTGTTGGGGAAAACAGAAAGGTTAGCCCCTTCATATTCACTTTCACCTGTTACACGTGATATTTCTGTGCAGTTGAGAGAAACTACGAAAGTCTGTGTGCAACTTATAGAAACATGAATCAGGAGAAGCACATAAGAGGCAAGTCCATCATGTGTTTCTTCCTGTTTTAAACATTCAGTCCTAGCTATATAAACTCCAATTTCTCATTTAGATTCTGCCTCCTATTTTTTCCCCTTTTTAATTTTTTTTTTCATTGAATCACTGCACCAGCAAGCAAATAAACCTCACTGCATTTGCAGAACACCCATCCTTGAAATGTGGGATGAAAGGAGTGCTGTTTGTCCAGTGAGCTGAACAGTAGCTGGAACATACCACTTTTAAAATTTCAGGCTCACGGTAGTAACACGGTGGTGGCCTGGGAGAGTGATAGCCCAGTGGAGTATCAGAATGTGTGCCCTTCAGATCTTAATGTGCACCTTAACTTTTGAATAATTCTCCAACTGATTCAGTGATTATGTAACACTTTCAAAGTTTTGACTGAGTTTGCTCTGCTTTTAAACACCTGCCAGGGTGACAGAATCTGTCATTGTTTCATCTGCAATAGTGAACAACCCATTCCAGGTCTTCACCACTCTCACGGTGAAGAACTTCTTCCTCATATCCAGCCTGAATCTCCCCACCTCCAGCTTCATTCCATTCCCCCTAGTCCTATCACTACCTGATACCTTAAGAAGTCCCTCCCCAGCCTTCTTGTAGGCCCCCTTCAGATACTGGAAGGCCACAATAAGGTCACCTTGGAGTGTTCTCTTCTCCAGACTGAACAGCCCCAACTCCTTCAGTCTGTCCTCATAGGAGAGGTGCTCCAGCCCTCTGATCATCCTCATGGCCCTTCACTGGACACCTTCCAGCACGTCCATATCCCTCTTGCAATAGGGGCTCCAGAACGGGATGCAGTAATCCAGGTGGGGTCTCAGCAGAGCTGAGTAGAGGGGGAGAATCACCTCCCTTGACCTGCTGGCCACACTTCTCTTGATGCAGCCCAGGATCTGATTGGCTTTCCAGGCTGCAAGTGCACACTGGGAGCTCATGTTGAGCTTCTCATCCACCAGCACCCCCAAGTCTCTCTCCTCCAGGCTGCTTTCCAGCCAGTCACTGCCCAGACTGTATTTGTGCCTGGGATTGCCTCAACCCAGATGCAGGACCCTGCACTTGGTCTTGTTGAGCCTCATGAGGTTGGCTTGTGCCCACCTCTCCAGCCTGCCAAGGTCCCTCTGGATGGCATCCCTTCCCTCCAGCGTGTCTGCTGCACCACACAGCTTGGTGTTTCTGTCTCAAGCATTTTTTCAGTTAGGTAATCCAGACTATATGAAAATTTCTATATATCCCCAGTCAGATGTGTCTTGTCTCTAAATGCTATGCTACATTAAAACAGCTGATATCAGCTGATGTCACTGATACCATCATGATGGAGCCACCTGATCCAGTTTCTACATTGCTTTACATGGAAAGACATGACACAGGGAATCAGAAAAGTGAACTTTCTGGAAACAAAACTATTTTTAAAATTTATTTATTTTTCTTTCTTTTTTTTTTCTTTGCCTTCTTTTCAGTCAGGCATGATTTAAACTATTTTGTTTTAAAACCTCATAATACTTCATCTTCTTTGTACTCCGCTCCATCACTGCTCTGTCAGCAGAACTTGTGCAGACTTGAAAGACAGAAACAGACAACACTCTGAAAAATGAAAAACTGTACTTGGCCTCTGATTTTTGCAATTTTTTGGTTTTCCTTTTCTTTGAAGAACATAAAATTAAGGAATATTCTAGACAGCAACACTGGGAGGAGATAGAGCAGCATAAGCATAATGCAGTGATAATTTGGGATAACTGCTGTTATCATGATTCTGCCAGCTAAAAATCCTCTGTCAAAAAATGCTCTAAAAAGAGATGACAGAAGTTAGACTAAGAGACATGACAGCCAAGTCAGAGACTCAGAGACATCTCAGGCTTTGGGTCTTCAACAGTGCCTGGCCTTTTTTTTTTTCCTTCCTTTTCTTTTCCTAGGTGAAAGAACAGCCTGGAGTCAAAAGGAAGAGGGAATAAAAATCAGTGAGGAGACTTGAAGACCGTCTCAGAAAAATGGCAAGGTATCCTTAGATGTTCTCTTGTATGAGAGCACTGGCACACGGAGTGATGAAACCAAGAAACAGAATTTATGAGAGGGTAAGAAAGAGTTTGCTATGCTTCAGAAAACCACAGGAGGGTGGAGGGCGGGGAGCAAGCAGAGACAAATGGGCTTATTGGGGACTTATTTTGCAGCCAGAAAGAAAAAGAAAGAGGTTCCCCAGCAGACCAGTCTTTAACCCTGTCAGTAGCAGTCAGGCAGGAATCTGTTCCTCCAGGCACCCCACAGGATGTCATTTCTTCATAATACCAGATTTAGTAAGTTTCTGTCTTAATACCAGAATTAGTAAGTTTAAAAAGCTATTATTTTTCACATCTGTCCTCCTATTTCCCTAAAGTAGTAAAGGGGAAAAAAATAGATGTTGTTTTTTCATCTACCTTCCTTTACAGTTGTTCCTTCTTTTTAATAGCGGTGATCATATAATATTACCTACAAAACACCAGTGCTAGAGATAATCTTTATTGTGCTCCTATGACTTTTTAACTACCTCTTGTTCCCTGCTTTCCTAAATTGTTTCAGCTTCTTCCAAGATTTTTATAAGGCCTCTGAAAACCCCAAATATTGATGTCCTCTATGTGAATAAGAGTATGTAACAGTTAATAAGAGCAGAGTAATGGGACCCAACTGCTAAATATGCCTTTGGATAGCATTAGTATTTCAGGTACCTGAATCTTTCTGTACTGAGCAGTGATGACCTAAAGTGTAGAATAATAACTGAAAATAAAAAATAAAAATGAGAAGAAGAAATCCACTGATCTTATGACAGATGTTAAATGCTGTGGAAAGCAGACAGCAAAAAGCCAGTTTTCTGCTTTTCAGCCCACCTTTAAAGTATTTCAGCTACAGATTTTGCTGGGTCTCCAGCTGCCCTCTTGACATGCCATGGGACAGTTACTTGTAATTCAACTGTCCTTAGAGGCAATCATGATTTTTTCCTGAAAATCACAGGCCTCCCTTCTGTACTGAATGCCTCTATAGCATTCTCCACTTTATGAGAGGTCAGCAATTATAATTCTTGCAAACTATAATTTAAAAAGCCCCAGCTTGCTCCTGAAGCCATTAAAGACTATGAATTATAGGACCTGCAACCAGAGCGCACCAGAGAACATTTCTGTCAGTGTGTGGATAATTGTGAATCATGTTTCAGCTCAATGGAAATGCTCATACATTGCACTACAGTCAAATGATGACTTTGCCTCGTGATTTACAATTTGCTATTTAAGATTTTTCTTTTCTGATCAGTTTTGCCTTTTAAAATTATGACCTGGCTTTACAAGAAATCAAGACAACAGAATAAAGGAAAATAAATTTTGCTTTCTTTTTCTCTTGTGAGGGGTACAGGAAGATAAAAATAAGAATGGCTCCAATGTGTGAAAACTTAATTCAAAGGAGGTGCTTCAAAAGAGTAGATCGCTCTTGTCAATTAAAAATTTAAAAGTGATTTTCAGGTATGGAAAAAAGTATGTAAGATCCACTTCAGTACATCACTCTGATGATAACAAAAATTCTTTCAGGACAACTCATGCTCTGCAGAAAAGAAACACAGATGAAGCAGAAATACAAAAGCAATTACCTGGCATGAAGAAATATAGAAATCAAAGAAAGTACTGAGGAATCTTAATGTCAACGATGATTTGGTGCAATGAAAGGTCTTGGAGACTTGAAGAACAAATAGAAGTAACAGAAAGTAAGCAGTACTTGAAGTCATCATTAAGATTCAGAAGTCTGCATTCCCTATCACCTCTGTTACTTTTTGTTCCTACTAATAGGCTTTCAAACCACATTGTTGATTCAAAGGCCAAAGAATCTTCCCTTGGAAAATACAAATGCTCCCTTGTTGCCAATAAGTAGCTGCACCCATGAAAAACTTAAATGTCAAAAGCCCTTGTCTGATCCAGGACACGTCTGGAATTACTTCAGAAAGGTGGTGGAAGGCTTTGTAATTAGGTTTCCAGATGACCCTATAAATTTTCATGCTCTTATCCCAAAGTTATTCTTTAAAGCTTACATGACAATATGTTTGGAACAGTGTGTGACTAAAACATGAAGAATGAAAATTACTTTTCCTCTTGTGATGCCCAGTTACACAAAGTATATGAATCACTGAAGAGCACTCAGGAAGATACATGGCTGAAAAGTTGGAGCTGAGATCTACTGACCCCACCTGATATGCTTTGCAAAGCACAATTCCAGCTGAGCAGAGAGATGACATTTGAAGGTGGCTGATAAGAGGTAGCACAGTGTCCTGAGGGACCACACTTGTGAACAAAGACAGCAATTATGCTGGAATAATTAGCATATTTAATCAAGCAGAGAAGATGCAAGGTTCAAAACACTGATTTTTTTCCTTTTATTTGAGAGAAAGGACCTGTTCTTTTATCATAAAACCTGTATCAGCTCTATGTTCATACTGCCACAAGTTGCAAAGCTCTTATTTTTCACAATCTGCTCTGAACACACCAAACTGTGCACAGCATGAAGTGAGAAAGCTTGATCAGAATATTTTTTGTGTGTGTGTGTAAATTGGTGTAGGCTTCAAAGGATTCCAGATCTCCCTGGGGTAGGTACAAATTATTTTTAAAAAATGGATTTAATATGATGTCTGTTTTTAAAGTAAGTCAAAACAAAATACATCTGCCTGATAATGGGAGTAATGGGATTGTGAAACATATGTTGTAGGGCTTTTATTGTTGTGGTAGTTTTAGGCTATGCCTTTAAAATTTAGCTGCAGATTTTGAGCAGAAAAGTAGAAAAATACAAACAAATCACTATTGGGTGTAAAAAGGAAAACAGAAGATGACGCTAAACAAATTCATTGGATAAACGTCTGGGGTAAAAGGAACTGTATCATAACAATTCTTCACATTTCACTTCCATTCCTATTCCTTTTCTCTTCACCTCTTATCCTGGCTGTTCTGCTTTGCCTGGGAGATAACAAAACTTCTGGCTGACCTTGAGAAAAGGACTAACACTGCTTTCTCTCAATTCCTCTCTTCTTTCTCTTGTACAGCACGAGGGAGGGAGGTTTTGGGAGGAGCAGTGGAGCAGCTTCCCTTGTCTTTTGGACCAGGGGGTTTTCTGTGTTATTTGCTAATTGTAAATATCTCTATAATATTGTAAATATTGTATATTTTGTACATATTCATTGCATTCCAGGTTTTGCTTCTAAATACAGCTTCATTTGCTTCTAACTGAGTTGGTCTGGCTTAAAAGTTAATGTTGGGGGAAACTTCAACCCACCACAATTTTTTCATTAAAAAAAGGGAAGAAGAAGAATGCAAGAACATAACCACACAAATAATAAAAAGTAACAGAAATTATAATTTCTTTTGATATTCCTGTCACTCTCCATACACATCCAAGTGTATTGAGTTTGTCACAGAGATATAGCAGGCAGCTATAGATAAGTCATGCAAACTGCAGCTGGATTCCACACAAACAGGAGCCAGTGCATAAAATGGATGCAAAGAGGATTCCCTTCTGGAAAAGATTCTAAAAATTATTTTATATGCAGGTATACATATATGTGCATACTTTGCATGCATATATGTATATGCACACACATGCACATATATATATAGATATGCACATTCATATATATATACATGCACACTTTTTTTTTTACATGATATCTACAGAACATTTTAAGTTCCCACCAAATTATAAGAATATCAGCTGTAGCTCAGCCATTGATGTGTTCCCATCTTGAAATATCTCTTCTCTCACCTGAGCTCCCAGAGGGCATCCCCTGGGGCAAACAGATGCCTCTAACAGGGAAGTTTCTCATCTCTGAGTGAGACAGCAACTCTCTGAGGGAACCCAGTACATACAGAAAACAGGAGAGAAAGAAATACAGACTGTCTGTCCTGTGACTTTCTGTAGGAACATCTATTTGCAAGAGAAATCTTTGGAAAGGGCACACAAATGAAAAGGAAAAAAAAATGCATTTATGAACTAGTAGCAAAGCTTCCATTATTTTAAATAGAGATAAAGATTTACCACTTTGTAAAAAAGAAATGTCTAATGTATTCCCCCACTGACTGTCTCAGTACAGTGGTGGATACAAGAGCAAGAAGCAATCTGGGAAGGAAGGAAGGAAGGAAGGAAGGAAGGAAGGAAGGAAGGAAGGAAGGAAGGAAGGAAGGAAGGAAGGAAGGAAGGAAGGAAGGAAGGAAGGAAGGAAGGAAGGAAGGAAGGAAGGAAGGAAGGAAGGAAGGAAGGGAGGGAAGGAGGGAAGGAGGGAGGGAAGGAGGGAAGGAAGGAGGGGGGGAAGGAGGGAAGGAGGGAAGGAAGGAAGGAAGGAAGGAAGGAAGGAAGGAAGGAAGGAAGGAAGGAAGGAAGGAAGGAAGGAAGGAAGGAAGGAAGGAAGGAAGGAAGGAAGGAAGGAAGGAAGGAAGGAAGGAAGGAAGGGAAAGAAAGCAAGCAAGCAAGAAAGAAAGAAAGTAAAAGAAGAAAAGGGAATAAACAAAAAATGAAAAGGAATATCATCACCCTTTCTCAAAGAAAAAGAAAAAAAAAAGAGCAAAAAAAAGGACACTTTGGAATATCTTAGATAATTAAATTATCACCTTTACTCTGAATCACTTATGTCATAGAAAATACCTACTTGTACTCAGCAGTTTGCTATTTATCCTTTATGCCATTTCTACACATCTATGCTACCAAAGCAGTGGGCTTTAAATGGTGGTTTCAGTCATGATTTATTAAACTGCATGAAGCAGTCAGTCCATCCAGGTTATAAAAAAATAAAAAAGAAAAGAAAAGAAAAAGAAGGAGGAGGAGAAGAAGAAAAAAAGACACTATGCCATTTTCTTAGAAGGCAAAATAAAGCTAAAATTTTTATTTCTTTTTCTCCTTAAATGTTCTAAACATCTGTGGTAGAGGCAGGATTAACATGCCAAAAGTGTTCCCTCTATCCTTTGTGATGGATTCTTGGTAAGTCTATAGAACCTGCACCTCCTTAGGCACTTCCCAAGTTGACTAGAAAATTCACAGAAAATTTGTTTTGACTTGCTTACAGTTTCTTGAATTGCTCATTTTGCAAAGATGGACATCTACTCCTAGTTTAAGCCTTCATTGCAGTGTAGGCTGAGATGAACAGGGACATGAATACAATACAGGTTTTTCACAAAAGTTTTAGAAGTGATCAGAGCAGCAATTGCATCATTCAAGTTGTAACAGGAACATCTCTGTAAGCAACCAAAGTCATCTTTTCTTCCCTGGCACAGAATTTAAATCAAAACTGTGGTGCTGAGACTTCAGTGTCATAGTGCCATGTGATAGTACCAGTGTCATGTGCTCCACCAGAGAGCATCAATGGTTTGACAGCAAAAATTCTGAAGGACTCAAGACTGGCAGCACCCCAAAATACAGACTAATATCATGAGTTGCCATTTACTGTCAATACAGGAAAATTATTAAAGAATTAACTACTAAAGAGTTAATTAATAAATAATTCATTATTAAAGAACTAAATAATCTGATCTCAGCAGAACAGATGAGTGGCTATGAAATTGTATGGCACAATAGGAAAACATCCCTGTAGGCAAAGCTGTCAAGATGACGAAAGTCTGAAAATAAAATTGCTATAAACAATTATCTGAAACCAATGAGCCAAGAAAGACAGACAAATGCAGTCAAGAGAGAGTAAGATACAAGTATAGCCCAAGCTTCAACAAGCGAGATACATGAAAGCTCACCATTGCTATAAAGTACAAGACAAGAGGGATTCTGAGATTCTAGGATTCTGCTCCAGTAGAACAATGATGTTCTTAAAAATAGTTATCAAACACAGAATATTCATATACTGCTAGTTACTCTAACTTTACTACTCAAGTGTTTTCCTGTTCCACTTTGAACACAACTGAAGATGAATATGTCAATTAATCTAAACCTGGAATTAATTTTCATCATAACTACCAAGTATTTGAACACAAATTCCATATTGTTGAAATGCACCCTACACTTTTAATGTAGTTCTGTGAGTCCATGGATGCCTCTTTGGACTGAATGAGTGGAAGTTTCTAAAAGGTTTATACTCTGACTTCAAAATATACACATAACTGTTTCTAAAGGAAATGCAAGAATCACCAAAGTGAGGTTATCCATGCTTCACATTCTTATTTTTGCTGGCTTATGAAGCCTTTGCTGTAGCACAAGACTTTGGGACTGTGGTTAGCCTTTGCCTAACAGGGCCCAGCCTTTTAACTTTGTTCTTCCTGCCTTGGCAAGCTGTTCTTCCTGCCCCTTCCTCACAGACACACTAGTCAGTCACTACAAAATCCCACACTCACTTTATTTTGCATCTCTTTCTCTCCTTCCTTCTCCACGTGAGATGAAGCCTTTCTTCCTAACCCCTGAACCCTTGTGCAGCTGCCAGATGGCTATTTCTGATGAGCTGCTTGACCATCATGCGGTTCCTTCCCACTTCACTCCCAGGCTGCCTTTCCTGGGGTCTTAGCCACAGACCAAGCACAGTGACCACCACCTCCCCAAGGCTGATGATGTCTTCAGCTGCTGTCACCTCTCAACATTTGATATTTTTGTGCTTGAATGATTTCGGGCCCTGCAATCAGCTGCATGTCAAACAATAATAACTTCTCAGATTTGTTTTTATACTCCAAGTTGTCCATACCAACCACTATGGAAAGGAGATACTCATGGAGCTGGGGGGCAGGGTCTTTAGTATCCAGGAGTTAGAGCAAATGGAGCAGAAAAATATCTTTTCCTCCTCACCAAGACCTCCTGGTCAGAAAAGGTGAACAATTAATATTTTCTCCTCCCTGCATCTCAGCAAGATGCTCCTGAAGACATTTAACTTTTGAGAATAACCAAGTTTAGAAGAACAAAACTGGAGGTCACAGGTATTTCCCATACCCCTGGGGACAACCCCTCTGCCAAGGGAAGCAAGTCTCAGACTTCTCAGATGGCCAGTGAAACTTTAACACTGTACCTTACTTCCATGGTGATGGTTTTGGTTTCAACTTTGAGTCAGAGCTGTCACGTAGATCTACCCCACAATATGCTATGTATGTATCTATACACAATCTCTGTGATGGGAATGTTTAGGAGACTGACAAATCAGACTGGGGCTCAACTTCAAAAATAACATTACCAGGCTTATTCATAAACACCTCTCCCGATAATGTTATTTTGCTTAAAATTTGGGTGCAAGGATTTCTGGTTACATTTCTCCCCCATTTCTCCTATCTGTCACTACACAAGGCTTCCTTTAGTGTCCCTTTAGTGGTCAAAAAGCTCACACATATCAGTAAGCTGCTTAAACATTGTGTCCTTCCGTGACATTGTCACAAAATACTTCTATGCTGTTGTGGATCACATTTTTTTTAGAGCACTTATATTTGGGTTTAAAGCAAGCTATTATTATTAATTATATCCTACTTTGACCACTTATAGTCTACAGACACAACAGACCTCTGCTGGGACTGCAGTTGCATTGTTTACCTATTCTCAAGACTGTTTTTTGCTTACACTTCTTTGATTCTGTACTATTGTGAAACACAAAGGCTTTCTCATTTAAAGTATCATTGGGATAATTTCTAGTTTATGGTGTACTGCTGCATGTGTTGTTTATACCATGTATGTCCTGCCACAGATAGATTTTCCATTTTTTAAGACTCTCTTTGAAAGAAGACAACAGTCACATGAAAATAGTGGTGTAAGAAATCCACTTTTATAGACAATTAGAGGGTTGTGATTAATGGTGTTATAAGCATAGCTGTCAGCCCTTAACAATCAGAATGTGGCACACTGGATTGTGAGATGCAAGATCCTCATTTTTCTGTCTGAGATTTCTTGCATAGAAATGTGTGCCATGGTTGTATCATGCACAAAACTAAGAGCTGGAAAGACTATAGCAGACATGTAGCCAAAATCTTCTTTTGCCTCAAAGTTAGGTGAGAAAGAGGAAAAAAAAATGGCAGGGTGATAAATCACTCTTTTAAAAATAGTTTCCCCAAAAGGAAAACAAAGGTATCAAATACATATATGACAAAATTAACCCTGAGTGGATACCTGAGTCACTAAAAACATGAGACAAAGAATAAGAAAATAACAAAATAGTCCAATTTCTACTCTCATGAAGTCTGTAAATGTATGGGAAAGAGAGGAAGGGGAGTAGCTGCCCAAAAGAGAATAGAAAGACAGAAGTGAAATGGCAGATGGAAAAAGAATGGCAAGGAGCTAGATGAAGTTAAGCAAAAATAGATGTCTAGGAGATAAAAGAAATAGTGAAATAAAAATGAAAGGCTAAAGTCTAGGAAATAAAGAAAGAGGAGAAAAAAAAGGAAGGTAAAAATGGGAAATGTGCACATCTTAGGAAGGAAAACAACAAAAAAAAAATAAGGAAAAGCAGTGGAAAATCAGTGAGACTGAATGATTGTGTATCTGAGGTAAAATAGCCTCAGGGAAAGAATAAGGATGCTTTAATCATGCTATGTAGTTACACTAGTAAAACCCCTGAGCATAGAATCAGCTGTGCAGATCTGTGTTTGTATCAGTAGATCATAGTTGTAAAAGAGATGGAAAATATACAGGGCAGGAAGGCAGCTAACAGCAGCAAAGACAAATCAAGGGTTGGGCTGGAAAAAAGAGATAAGGAATTGCACATTCTACTCAGCAGTAACTACAGAATGGCAATTAAATGGTGTCTTGAGTTTTCTTGCAGAAAGGTTTCACTTCTGTAATTAAGCAACCAATTCAGCTTTCAAAAGAACATTTCAAAGCCTTGTATGGTTCACTTTCATGTCAGGATACTTCAGACACAGACTTAGACTACACACTTTCAGGTATATTTGCTTTGCAGAGAACAATCTCATCACCTTAGGCAACTGTATTTTCCCCTCACACACAGAGTCAAGTTTGTGGAGTAAGATTTAAAGTTTTGGGCTTCTTACCAGTACTCTTTGCTACAGCTAAACTATAGGCCAAAGGCAGATGGCAGAATACTCACCTGTACCTCATGCCTGGATCTACTGGAGTCAACACTGGACTCTGGGGAGGTAACCCAAAATTTATACATTTGAATACAGTTTCAAATGCAGTTAAGAATCACATCAAAAAAAGAAGACGACTTGTGTACAACTTAATCCTCTTCACTCTTGCGTTTCAGAACTCTGGAGGAACTGTGGACTTCAGCTGACTGGACCAGTGCCCAGGCACCAAGGGCATCTTGGTATATGTGGTAAGCCAAATAGTTCACACACAGATGAATAGCAGTTACTGTTATCCTCATCCCTTTCTACAGACTATATTTTTGAGGCTGGCTTGCTTTCTTAGAGGATAATACAGATTCATGTGCTACTGAGCAGGATCTCTATTATTAGCATACAAAAACAATCATTAATCTCTGCTGACAGTGTGACTGCTGAAGTAAATCAGTCTGGTGTCCTTTAGTTACAGCCTCTTGAGGGCTGAGGCATTCTGTACAGAAGCAGAGACCACTTCCACACTAAACATTGATGCTTAGTTAATCCAAGTTCTAATTAATTGCTTTTCTTTTGCTGTGTATTCATGTCTAAAAAGGATTTTTATGTCAATTTATCACATTTAAACATCCAGCATAAAGCAGAGATAGAGCTGTTGTAATTACTGTATTCTTTTTCACACCAAGTGAATACAGAGCATATATTTTAATTCTAGTGTGAGCAGGCACATCATCACAGAAGCCCATCTTGATGTAGTCATCTGTAGTGAGATCCTGGGTAGGTCAGTCTTAGAGGTTACAGGGCCCCACTTCACTACATTATGCATTAATAAACCCAGTCCAACAAAGCCAGAGACATTCCTGTGTTAAAGATGTTTTAATTATAAATCATAATCAATGAAGTTAAACTCATTAAGACCAGAGCTAAGTAAGAGGCATGCTAACTATTATTACAGAAAACATACTGCTAGCATGGCAGTGGATTTGTGCCTCCTTCAGACTACTTACCAGCTATTTTCTCAGAGAGATGGATAGAGGGAGAGTTGTCTCATTTGCTTGCTCTCAAAAAGACAAGTGCCTTATAACACTGACACAGCAGATTTGCTAGCCAGCATTGCCCTGGGCAGAAAATATGGGTTGATCTTCTTACATTCTGAGACACAAAAACGTTACCCTCAAACGTGACAAAGGTAATCTCTAAGCAGATATTTATGTGACAGCTTTCTCTGACCCTTCTTGTGAATTGCCTACAGACGTAAGAGCAGTCACTTTGGACGTGGGGAGGCCTGTGGATGTAGTCTACCTGGACTTCAGCAAGGCCTTTGACACCGTCCCCCACAGTAAACTGCTGGCTAAGTTGTCAGCTCGTGGCTTGGACCGCAACACTCTGTGCTGGGTTAGGAACTGGCTGGAGGACTGAGCCCAGAGAGTGGTGGTGAATGGTGCCACATCCGGCTGGCAGCCAGTCACTAGTGGTGTCCCCCAGGGATGAGTGCTGGGCCCCATCCACTTTAACATCTTCATTGATGATATGGATGAGGGGGTTGAGTCAGTCATCAGCAAGTTTGCAGATGACACCAAGTTGGGAACAGATGTTAGTCAGTTAGAGGGTAGAAAGGCTCTGCAGAGGGACCTCGACCGACTGGACAGATGAGCAGAGTCTAATGGCATGGCATTTAACAAGTCCAAGTGCCAGGTGCTGCACTTTGGCCACGGCAACCCCATGCAGAGCTACAGGCTGGGGTCAGAGTGGCTGGAGAGCTGCCAAACAAAGAGGGACCTGGGGGTGCTGATTGACACCTGCCTTAACATGAGCCAGCAGTGTGCCCAGGTGGCCAAGAGGGCCAATGGCATCCTGGCCTGTATTAGGAATAGTGTGGCCAGCAGGAGCAGGGAGGTCATTGTGCCCCTGTACTCTGCATTGGTTAGGCCACACCTCAATTTAGGAAGGACATTGAGACACTTGAGCGTGTCCAGAGAAGGGCAACAAGGCTGGTGAGAGGCCTTGAGCACAAGCCCTATGAGGAGAGGCTGAGGGAGCTGGGATTGTTTAGCCTGGAGAAGAGAAGGCTTAGGGGTGACCTCATTGCCCTCTACAACTACCTGAAAGGTGGTTGTAGACAGGAAAGGGTTGGTCTCTTCTCCCAGGCAACCAGCACCAGAAAAAGGGGACACAGTCTCAAGCTGTGCCAGGGGAGGTTTAGACTCGAGGTGAGGAAAAAGTTCTTCACTGAGCGAGTCGTTCATCATTGGAATGGGCTGCCCAGGGAGGTGGTGGAGTTGCCGTCCCTGGAGGTGTTCAAGGGGAGATTGGACGTGGCACTTGGTGCCATGGTCTAGTCATGAGGTCTATTGGGACAGGTTGGACTTGATGATCCTTGGGGTCTCTTCCAACCTTAGTTATACTGTGATACTGTGATACTTGTACCACAGGAATCTCTGTTTCCTTCACAATTCCTCATTTTTATTTACCTTGTGCACTGTCTCACCCTTAGATGCATGCACAGAAAGAACGCCAATGCTGCACAAAATTATATGGGAGACAAGGGAATTCTTCTGCTTTGCACAACCATTTACTCCTGCACAAAACTAGTATTGAAATCTTCCTAACAGCATTTGCAATGACATAAACTACTATGTAACTTCTAGGGTACCCTGCAGGCATTTTTATCATGTCTCAGTTACCCTTCCCCTTCCATAGCAGTCATGGCATGAGGCAAATTGCCTAAAGAGACAGTACTCCTGGCAGTTGCTTACAGCCATGAAACCTCACTCCATGTGTTATAGCCTCTGTGACTACGACAGCAATAGAGATCCTTCCAGTGGCCAAAATGAGTCAAAGAATGTCTTCCTAGGAAGCAAAGAGCTGCACAGCCATGACTTTATTGGTCATGACTCTTGCACACATCTTCTCCAGGGAGCTTTTTTTGTGTTTGCTGGTTTTTGCTTTTGGTTCTGCAATGGCCCTCTTGGCTGTCCTGAGCAGATGTTTTGAGCTGTCATATGTTTTGAACTGGCAATGACTGACTATAAAGTTCCAGCAAAACAGAATAACCCAGTGTGAAATGAAGCTGCTATCAGGAGCTGCTGAGATCTGTAACCCTCAGGATGGTTTGGAATATGGTTATTATCAGTCAGACTTGGTTCCTGAGAAGCCTACTGATGAGAAAGTCCTACTTCTTGCTCCGTTACAATGTTGGGGAATCCATTGCAGAGTTCTAAATGAGGTCTTCAATGGAAGGGGAGCCACAAAGCCCAACAAAATGTAAGTGCAAACACATCTCACATCAGAAATGGTGGCTCTATCCTCAGGAGTTCATTTGGCTTGTAAATAAGGCTGAATAAATCCTCCTTCCTTTCATTGTTTCCTTTGAGTTTTGTCATCCTTCAGTTACCAAAACAAATGTCACTGCTGTCCTGTTTGACGTAGCTCTGATTAATCCATCTCCCCTATATATAATAACAATGTTAAAACCAATAGAAGCAAAAAAGCTTACAAGAGGCTGCTAGGCACTGACTAACCAAAAATGTGAAGAGGTCTGACTAACCTCCCTGGTACAAGGTACGGAAACTGCAAACTGAGCATACATTTCTCATTTGCTGTGTAAAACCTCATCACACATTTCCATTATCATCCTCTAAACTGTAGTAAGACATGGTGCCTTCAATGTTGCTTACCTCTTACACTTATGACATTCAAAAATGTATAGATTCATAGAATGGTTTAGTTTGAAAGGGACCTTAAAGATCATCTAGGCCTCATGCAACCTGGCCTAGGACAAAAGCAGGGAGGGGGCATTCACTCCCTGGGCAACATGTTCCAAGCTGTTCTAGCAATGCACACTCTAATATCCAGTCTAAATCTACCCTCCTCAAGCTTAAAGCTGTTTCCTATCAACCTATCACTAGAAGCACTTGTGAAAAGTTCCTTCCCTGCTTTCTTGTAGGTCCCTTTCAGGTACTGGAAGGCCCCTATAAGGTCTCCCCAGAGCCTTCTCCAGGTTGAACAGATCCAGCTTTCAGCCTGCTCCCACAGGGGAGGTGTTCCAACCTTCTGATTGATCATCTTCATGATACTCCTCTGGACCCACTCCAGCAGTTCGATGTCCCTGTTGTGCTGGAGGCACCAGAACTGTATGCAGTACTCCAGGTGGGGTCCCATGAAAGCAGAGTAGAGGGGTAGAATCACCTTCCTCATCCTGCTGGTCACACTTTTGATACAGGCCAGGACATGGCTGGCATTCTGGGCTGCAAGAACACATTGCTGGATCAAGAAGATTTTTCCCTGCCTGTCTTTCCTAAGGAGTTGATACTTATATAATTCCACACTCCAATCATGGGAGCTATCACAGCATGTTTTAGCCCTACAGACATGTGCATGTTTATAATTCCTCTTGCTTTTTTCCCATGGTCCGTGAGTTAGAGTATGCATTTAAACTGGGGCTCAATTAAAGCTGGTTTTCTGGCTGGGGTGCCCTTGTCCTGCTCTTCACGTGCTCTCTTCATAGGCTGCTGTTCAACTTCAGGCCCAGAATGCTTATTAGGGTCATTGTTTGTGATGTGAGATGGACTGATCACCCCTTCCCCCAGCAACTCTCTTTTAAAGCCCTCCTCACTAGATTAGAATGGTTCTGTCTAAAGATGTTCTTCACTTTCTCTGAAAGATGGACCCCATCAGTCCCCAGAAGACCAGATTTCTGAAAGTGAGTTTCATGGCTTAGTCAAAGCCCTGTCTATGACACCACTCTTGCAACTCCTTTTCCCTGTTATGCCAGACCTTTCCCCTTAACTAGGAGGATTGATGAGAAGGCTATCTTGTGCTCCCAAATTCTTCATTGCTGCTCCCAGTGCCTTATAGTCCCTCTTGATAGTCTTTAGGTTGCTCACTGTTGTGTTATTGCCCAAATGAAACAGCGGCAATGTATAATAGTCAGTGGTACAAGTGGTATAATTGTACAAGGTCAGGCAACCTCTATGTTACATCCCTCATGCAAGCCCCTGGTAAGCAGCATACCTCTCTAGCCTGTGGGTCAGGATGGCAAATGGAGTGCCTTTGTGACACTCAACAGAGTTACCCACTATTATCACCCATCGCATTTTCTTTGTGGCTGAAGTAGTTATATGACAGGAAGGACATCTGGACATCTTGCTTGGGTCTGCAGGTTCCTTTTACTCCTCTGAATTGGTTCTGCAGGATCACCATGGGCTTTGATGGAAGATTCTTCCTCCTGCTATTTCTAGTCTTTGCAATTTGCCATTCCCTACCCTTGCTGGCTTTTCCTGTTTCTGGCCATGCTGGTGGGGGAGTTTGGGTCTCTTTGGCCACAGGCTGTTTGTTCAGTGCAGAGTGCACTTTAATCCAGTTGTCTATCTGCATTTCTGCCTCCATCACACTACAAAACCTTTTGATTCTGTGACTGTCTCCTGCAGCTCAGCCACCTGCTGCAGGAGATCCTCTACCTGGGCACACCTTTTATGGGCAACTCATCTCCAATCCAGCAGAAGGGCTGAGGCACTGAGGCACTTAAGTGTTAGGGTTAGAGTTAAGTTTGGGTTAGGATTAGGGTTAGGGTTAGTGTTTAGGGTTAGGGATTAAGGTTACAGTTAGGGTTTTGGCTAGGATTAGGGTTAGGTTTAAGTGTCGTGTTAGGTTTAGGGCTGGTCTTAGCTGTTAGTATTAGGGTTTAATGTTACGGTTGGTGGATAATGTTAGGTTTATGGTTATTCAAATTAGAGATGTCACATGCAGCTTGTAGGTAACTTTTTTATTTACCTACTTCATCACACAAATTTCCTTTCATGATTACCTAATTTTTCCATTAAAAAATTTCAGCCATCTTTAGACAACAGTTGCTGTGAATATCTGTTCCTTGTGCTGCTTTATGTCCATTAACTATGTAGCCCTTTGTTATTTACTGAATGTTGTTCAAGATTTTGTTCTCAGAATTGCATCAAAATCTGCACTAGAATTGCAGATTTACCTCATTCACATCTTCCAACCTTTCACTAACCTATTTTAAATGATGGAGATAGGTGAAATACAACAACATTTAAGTATAAGTCTTCAGGCTACCACTGAGTTTACAATTTACATCAGTGACTAATTGTGACGTCCAAAAATTCAGGTAAATTTCTTGGGTGAAATCCTTGTTCAATTTCCAGTGTCTCCCAGGTGCAGTATATGCACTGAAGATACTGTCCTGAAGTTTTTATCTGCCATCCTAAGCAGCAGGTAGTATTTTTCAAAGGCTTATGATATGGTCAGCTTGAAAGACTTTTCTTATAGAACACTTAAAACTATGTCTATAACTGTATCTCAGTCTCTGACAAATATTAAACCCTTAACTGTGTCTCTGAAACATGAGAGCATTAGACCTCTTCAATAGAAAGGATTGTGTGATAATGTGTTCAGTATTCATCCTACCTTAATCTCGTTCTTGACAGATAACTTGAACTGTCAAGTGCCCTTATTTAGCGGCAGTGCTGAAAACTGTGCCTATAATGACAATGTTTGTTATCTGGAATGTGTCTCTCAAGGTTTCACTGAAACTCACAATGCATGTTGTTGTTCATGTGTTCCTTTCCCATTGGGAAGAAAAAGGGAATAAGGGAGACATAGTGGAAAACTAAACAACCAGTTTTAATGAAAAAAAAAAAGAGGAAAAAAAAGATGGATAGATAGATAGATAGATAGATAGATATGCCACTATATACAAACCCAGTATCAAACCCATCTCCTTCAGTGATTCTGATAGTGGGGAATATTATGTGGTTCAAACCACTCCAATCTACAAGAAAACATCTTCTATGAATGTCAGGCTGTATGCCCACAGGAACCCCCAAAACTGGCTTTTCTAGCCAACTCTTAAAAATAAATATTCAGTTGTGTGTACTCTGAAATCATAGAATAATCTTACCTATGGAAATGCACATATCTGTAAAACAGCAAATGTATGTAGTAGGTTACAGTACCCACAGCTTTAACCACCACTGAAAATCTGGAATAATTTGCATGGTATAATCAAACTAACAGCACAAAATTTGTTGTATTTCCATCTAAAAGCAACATACTCCTACTCTATAAAATTAAAAACAAAAGAAAATTCAAATAATTATACTTAGAGGTTTCCTTTTGTTAGGCAGCCTAGGAGCTTAATAGATCAGTTCACTGGCTATAATCTGTAGAATAGAATAGAATAGCATAGCATAGCATAGCATAGCATAGCATAGAATAGAATAGGATAGAATAGAATTAACCAGGTTGGAAAAGACCTTCGAGATCATCGAGTCCAGCCTATCATCCAACACCATCTAATCAACTAAACCATGGCACCAAGCGCCCCATCCAGTCTCTTCCTAAACACCTCCAGTGATGGTGACTCCACCACCTCCCTGAGCAGCTCATTCCAATGGCCGATCACTACTTCTGTGAAGAACTCCTTCCTAAATTCCAGCCTAAACCTCCCCTGGTGCAGCTTGAGACTGTGTCCTCTTGTTCTGCTGCTGGTTGCCTGGGAGAAGAGACCAACACCCACCCAGCTACAACCTCCCTTCAGGTTGTTGTAGACAGCAAGGTCGGCCCTGAGCCTCCTCTTCTCCAGGCTAAGCAACCCCAGCTCCCTCATAGGGTTTGTGCTTCAACCCCCTCACCAGTTTGTTGTCCTTCTCTGGACACATTCCAGCAACTCAACATCTTTCCTAAACTGCAGGGCCCAGAACTGGACACAAGACTCAAGGTGTGGCCTAACCAGTGCTGAGTACAGGAGCACTAAGACTTTCCTGCTCCTGCTGGCCACACTGTTCCTGATCCAGGCCAGGATGCCATTGGCCTTCTTGACCACCTAGGCACACTGCAGGCTCATGTTCAGCCTACTATTAACCAGTACCCCCAGGTCCCTTTCTGCCTGGCCACTCTCCAGCCTCTTTAACCCCAGCCTGTAGCGTTGCATGGGGTTGTTGTGGCTAATGTGTAGAACCCAGCACTCAGATGTGTTAAATCTCATGTCGTTGGACTCTGCCCATCTGTCCAGCCTGTCAGGGTCCCTCTGCAGAGCCCTTCTACCCTCTAAGAGATCAACACCTGCCCCCAGCTTAGTGTCGTCTGCAAATTTACTGATGAGGGACTCAATACCCTTGTCCAGATCATCGATAAAGATGTTAAAGAGCATGGGGCCCAGCACTGATCCTTGGGGGACACCACTAGTGACTGGCTGCCAGCTGGATGTGGCATCATTTACCACCCCTCTCTGGGCTCAGTCCTCCAGCCAGTTCCTAACCCAGCACAGAGTGCTGCTGTCCAAGCCATGAGCTGACAGACTGGCCAGGAGTTTGCTGTGGGGGATGGTGTCAAAGGCCTTGTTGAAGTCCAGGTAGACTACATCCACAGCCAGTTGTCTGGAACACAATCTGTCCTGCTATTAAAATTTGAGGCAAGGAAGGTTTTAAGTACCTCTGCCTTTTCCTCATCCTTTGCTACTATGTTCCCCTCCATGTCCACCAAGGAGTGGAGGTTGTCCCTGCCCTTCCTCTTGCTATTAATGTATTTATAGAAGGACTTTTTGTTGTCCTTCACAGCAGAGGCCAGTCTAAGCTCCAAATGTGCTTTTGCCTCCCTAATTTTCTTCCTACAAGACCTAGCAACATCCTTAAACTTTTCATGGGGTGCCTCACCTTTCTTCCCTTAGTTCTTTTAGAAGTTCATCACCCATCCAGGCTGGCCGTCTGCCCCGGCAGCTCATCTTCCGGCTCATTGGCACAGCCTCTTCCTGCACCTTCAAGAGTTCTTTCTTGAAGTAGTCCCAGCTCTCCTGGACCCCTTTGTTTTTAAGGTTTCCCAAGAAACCTTCTGAGTTAGTTCCTTGAGTAATCTGAAGTCCGCCCTCCAGAAGCCCAGAATGGAGGCTTTGCTGCTGCCTCTCTTAGCTTGACTGCATATTGAAAATTCAATTATTTCATGGTCACTGGACCCCAGACAGCCTCCAACCACCACATCTCCCACCAGCCCTTCTCTGTTTTTAAAAAGAGAGTTGTTAGGCATTGGAATGTGCTGCCCGAGGAGGTGGTGGAGTCACCATCATTGGAGGTGCTCAGGAGGAGACTTGATAGGGTGCTTGGTGCTATGGTTTAGTTGATTAGGTGGTGTTGGATGATGGGTTGGACACGATGATCTTGAAGGTCTCTTCCAACCTGGTTTATTCTATTCTAAAAAGACGGTCAAGCAAAGCCTTACTCCTGGTAGCCTCACACAGCACCTGGGATAAGAACTATTCTCCATACACTCTAAGAACCTCCTAGACTGCCTCCTCTCTGCTGTGTTGAGTTCCAGCAGATATCAGGCAGGTTAAAATTGCCTGTGAGAACAAGGTGTGGTGATTTTGAGACAGCCTCTAGCTGCCTGTAGAATAATTCATCAATCTCTTCATACTGCTTGGGTAGTCTACAACAGACTCCAACCAGGATGTCTGCCTTGTTGGTCATCCCTCTAATTTTCACCCGCAGACACTCAACCTCATCATCCTTGATCTCTAGTTCCATGGTGTCTAGAGCCTCCCTGATGTACAGGTCTATCCCTCCACCTCTTCTCCCTCCCCTGTCTCTCCTG